>NC_136494.1:48862114-48869614 GCF_053919585.1 Euprymna scolopes
TACATAACACACACATATATATACATAACATATATATATATATACATATACACAACATATATATACATAACATATATATATATATACATATACACAACATATATATACATAACATATATATATATATACATATACACAACATATATATATATATATACATATACATAACATATATATATAACATATATATATACATAACATATATATATACATAACAAATATATATACATAACATATACATATATACAAATATATACATAACATATATATATATATATATATACATAACATATATATACATATAAAAACATAACATATATATACATAACATATATATACATAACTTATATATACATAACATATATATATAAACACATATATATATACACACATAACATATATATATACATAACATATATATGTATACATAACATATATATATGTACACATAACATATATATATGTATATATATATACAAACATCACATATATATATATACACATCACACACATATATATATACACATCACACATACATATGTATACATAACATATATATACACATCACATATATATATATGTATACATAACACATATATATATATATATATATACACATCACATATATATATACATAACATATATACACATCACATATATATATACATAACATATATACACATCACATATATATATACATAACATATATACGCATCACATATATATATATACATAACATAACATATATATATATACATACACATAACACATATATATATATGTATATATACATAACATATATATATATATACATACATAACATATATATACATAACATATACATATATACATAATATATAAATAACATATATATATACATATATATACATAACATATATATATATACATATAACATACATATATATATACATAACATATATATATATATATACATAACATATATATATATGCATAATAACATATATATATGCATATACATAATAACATATATATACATATACATACATAACATATATATATACATACACATAACATATATATATACACATGTGTATATATATATGTTATAACATATATATATATACATAACATATATATATATATATACACACACATACTATATATATATATATACATACATCACATATATATACACACAAACTATATATATACATACATAACATATATATATATACATACATAACATATATATCAATATATATGTTATGTATGTATATATATATACATGCATACATATACATACATATCTATGTATATATATACATACATATACATACATATGTATGTATATATATACATACATACATATACATACATATGTATGTATATATATACATACATACATATACATACATATGTATGTATATATATACATGCATATTTATAGACATACATATATATACATATATATAAATACATATACATATACATACATATACATATATACATACATACATACAAAACAGATATATACATAACATACATATATATATACACATACATAACATATATATATACACACACATACATAACATATATATACACACATACATAACATACATACATAACATATATATACGCACATACATAACATATATATATATACGCACATACATAACATATATATATATACGCACATACATAACATATATACGCACATACATAACATATATACGCACATACATAACATATATATATACACATACATAACATATATATACACATACATAACATATATATATACACATACATAACATATATATATACACATACATAACATATATATATACACATAAGATATATATACATACACACCATATATATACACACATAACATACACATTTACACATAACATACATTTATATACATTACATACATATATATATACACATACATATATATATATATACACATACATAAATAACATATAAATATATACATAACATACATATATATGTATACATTACATACATATATATGTATACATGTATACATTACATTCATATATACATGTATACATTACATCCATATATACATGTATACATTACATCCATATATATATATATATATATATATATATATATATATTTACATACATATATACATTACATCCATATATATATATATATTTACATACATATACATTACATCCATATATATATATATTTACATACATATACATTACATCCATATATATATATATTTACATACATATACATTACATCCATATATATATATATATATATATATATATATATATATTTACATACATATATACATTACATCCATATATATATATATTTACATACATATACATTACATCCATATATATATATATTTACATACATATACATTACATCCATATATATATATATA
Organism: Euprymna scolopes; assembly: GCF_053919585.1. Lineage (NCBI taxonomy): Eukaryota > Metazoa > Mollusca > Cephalopoda > Sepiida > Sepiolidae > Euprymna > Euprymna scolopes. The sequence continues at coordinate 48,864,534 of NC_136494.1, forward strand.
TATATTTACATACATATACATTACATCTATATATATATATATATATATATATATTTACATACATATACATTACATCTATATATATATATATTTACATAAATATACATTACATCTATATATATATATTTACATACATATACATTACATCCATATATATATATATATATATATATTTACATACATATACATTACATCCATATATATATATATATATATATATATATTTACATACATATACATTACATACATACATACATATATATACATATATACATACATACATATACATTACATATATATATATATATACATACATATATATACATACATATACATTACATATATATATATACATACATATATATATATACATACATACATATACATTACATACATATATATATATATATACATACATACATACATATACATTACATACATATATATATATATATATATACATACATACATACATATACATTACATACATATATATATACATACATACATACATATACATTACATACATATATACATACATACATACATATACATTACATACATATATACATACGTTACATACATATATATATACATACATACATTACATACATATATATATATATACATACATTACATACATATATATATATACATACATTACATACATATATATACATACATACAATTATATATATATATACATACATTACATACATATATATACATACATACAATTATATATATATATATATATATATATATATATATATACATTCATACATATATACATACATATACATTACATACATACATACAAATATACATACATATTTACATAAATATATGCATATATATATATATACATTACATATACACACACACACATATATATATATATATATACATTAACTACTCTAGTATTGAAAGTAAAGTTTTCCGTTTAACTGTCGAATACCGTTAATTGTTCATGGGGGGGGAAGAGGTTTCCTCTTTTAGCTTGCAACGCTTCTGGCACACACAAATACAAAAACGACAATCCTTTTTCTCTTCCAGTTTCGACGTTCGTAGAAAATCCGTCTTCCTTTCTTCCTACAGACACACGAATAAACCGTACATTCAAAAGACCTCGATTGGACAATTTTCCCAGCTTTTATATCCTATCTAGAAAAAAAAAAGGAAGAGACAGGAAAAAAAAGTAGCTTCTCCCATCATACCCTGCCTTCCCAAGATGCCCTTCGTGTATATGAGCTAGTCATCCTTTCCTACTTCTTTCCCAAAAAGCGATGCAGATATGCCCGGTACGTTCTTTTTTTTTTCTTTCTAACCATATACCCTACACCCCCTCCTCCCCTGATCTTCGAGATCAATAAGACACTTCATAATCCTTCATCCAAGAAGGCCTCCTCCTCTCACGTTGAGTCCTCTGGGGGACAACTGCTTGCAGTTGACATTTTCAGGTTCACTACAGACATTCTCGTCCGGTTGTAAAGAACCACAATGTGGGGCTAAGTCGAATTGGAGTGCATCGTTAGCTTCTTGGCGGATCTCGACTTCCTCCTCTTCACTGCCATCAGTGCGCACCAGCAGAGTTACACGGCGCAGGTCTAGTATATGCCGGGGAACACCATTCATCATTACGTTGTTCTTTGACTGTGTTCCTGTTACGACCCCCCTCCCCCAGCGAGTGGTACATTTTGCATTGATGGGGGGCTTCACCCACACCTCCTCGTCCACTTTAATGGTAGAGTCTTCACCCTCAATTCCTACCGTTTTGTTGCACGGATGCCGCCACTTATATGCGAAGATGGCTCTATAAGGCACAGTTGTCTCATCTTGTCTGGTTTTCGGTGTACCAAAACACCGCCTCCACGGGTGAAATATTGCTTTTTTCCGCAGCAGCCTTGATGGTGCAATGATTCCTCTCCACTATCCCATTGCCACTCGGCCAATACGCTACCCTAAAAAATTGCCTTACTCCCCACTTATCACACACCTCTTTTAAGGCTTCTGATCGGAAAGCAGGCCCCCATTGTCCATTAACAGTTCCTCAACCGGCCCTCTCTCGAAAAATATTTTTTCGATGACCCCTTCGATTGCCTATGCAGCTTCTGCCCTGATCTCTCTCCATATGGCAAACTTCCCCGGTCCACAGTCGACCATCGACAGATACAGTTTATAGCGATAATGGGTCACATCAATCGCCAATCACTTCCAGTCCTCTGCAATGTGTAACTCTCCTGCTTCGTGTCTGGATTGTCTGGGGTCTATCGATTGGCACTCCTGACAGTGCTCCACTACCTCCCTGACCTCCTTCTCGGTGGTTTCCGGGTAAACCTCTCTTGCCAGGAATAACCACCGTTCTCGACCAAAGTGGTGCATTTCATGTAACTTGTTAATTTTCTCCCCGACACAGCATACTGAGGAAACCTCGTTTCTCTCTTGCAGCCAAGCCTTGTTTACCCATGTCATCGCATCCGCCTTGTTCTTTTCTGATGGGACCAGCACTACCTTCAACTGGAATTCCGCTATCAAATCTGCAAGTGCTCCAAGCCTGCGCTTGATCAGCTTTTCTGCAGCACCTCTGGTCCTAACTCTCTTATCGCCAGTCACTGCCGACGTATCCATGAAACTACCATTGCCGAATCGGATTTGTATTTCAATTGTTTTCAATCCCCACTTCAGGGCCAGATTGATTCCTTTCATAGCGGTCTCCAGTTTGGCTACGTTGATATGGGAATAGTCGTTTTTCTTTCTTAGCCATGCCGCATCTTCCACAGTTACACCTCTCATCTCTAATACAACGCCCAATGCCAGACTGCTGGCATCGCACCAAATCACCCCCGCGTCTCCACCGCTGATGTACCATTCCCCCTTTACTGGGTCTTCTTTCGTCACTCTCGCAATGATTTCTTGTAGTATGTTCGTGACCTCCTTCGTCATACGGCTCTCCCAGCCATCAGTGCTCGTTTGTCGTTTAATAAAGCTGCACGATATCCTGAGCCAGCCGGCGATTGGATAGTGTCCCACCAGTCTCCCGTAGACTGAGAAGAGTTCTCGTTTTGTCTGGTCGGTTCCGATTTCGGGTATTGCATTCCCCTGTCTAAAGACAAGTCTTCCTTAGCCATCTCAGCATAGTTTCAACCCCAACGCCGTTCCTCCATTCAGGGACTCCGCCGGTTTTGCAGTCAACCCATATTTCGCGACATGGCCTCTCACTTTCTCCACTGTCACCTCTGCTTCCTCCACTTTGTTTCGTAGTTCCGGAGGCCCGGAGATCCATTTCCATTCCACCATCCACCTCTCGCCATCAAACCTCGCCAGGAAATCCTCGTACTCAATGCAGCAAGCCTCCGGTTTTTGTGTTCTGATATTTCTATCACCTTCCACTCCTGCCATTCCTACTGCGCTGAGGCGTCCGAAAGTTACTTGGCCCCCTCTCAATGTAGCGACCCCCAGTTGGTTGCTCGCACTTACAGCTAAAACCACATCAACATAACCAACCAGACGATCCAACACCAGGGCTCATAGTCCAATAGGCACACCTTGCACCAGTACTTCCGCTGTTGTCTTTCCTAGGCATGTCACTTCCTTGCCATCCACGGTCTTAATACTCCTGACTCCGCTCCATGATTTAGCGACATTCTTCGTTACCAATGTCGTGTTGCAGCCCGAGTCAACAAGGGCCATGGCTCTCTTCCCATTGACTACTACCAGTAACTGAGGGAACGTTTCGTTGTGCGCCATTTCTACATAGAAGGGGGAACCACTGGCGCAATGGCTCCCTTTTACTTGTTTCCCTCATCCCGTGTAGCAACGTAATAGCGGATAATGTGCCCCACTCGTCCACATGGTACCTGGCACTGGAAGAACTTGATGGCAGGTCTCCCCTCCTGTCACCTCGCTGCCTGTCTTTCGTCATTCAAGTGGGGCCTCATGCACTTATTTCCATTCAAAGCAGCAGCCACGATTAGGCCCTTGACATTCTTGACTAGGACTCTGGCGTGGACCAAGACATCGTCTACTTCCATGATATTGACCTCAGTGATTCTCAGCATGTTCGGAGATTTTTCTGGGAAGCCGTTTACTAGGTATAGCTTTACCGTCATCTCCAGGCTCCTCCCCACATAACCAGCCAATCCTGCCAGTCTCCTGATCTCCGCAGTAAAGACGTCAACAGACTCGCCAGTCCACCTCAAAATTGCAAGCTTGCTGAGTACTTAAAATGGACTCTCAGCGAAAGCCAATGTCAGTCTTTGCTCCAGTAGGGGCCAGGTCTCCCTTATCTTCATCGCACATCTGCTGGTAAATAGTGAGGGCATCCCCCTCTAAGTAGAGTGGCAGCATGGTAACAAAATCTTTGATTTTTGGCAACCTTGCAACCATCTTTAATTTTTCCAGCCATTTAATTAGGTCACCCTCCCCAGTGAAGGGTCTCAAAATCTGAGTTGAGGGTCTCCAGTAAGCCATGTTAACCTGTTTGATATGCCGGAATAGCTTCTAGTATTGAAATTAAAGTTTTCCTTTTAACTGCCGACTACCGTTAAATGTTCATGCAAAAAAAAAAAAAAAAAAAAAAAAAGGTTTTCCTTCTTCAACTTGCAACACGCTCGGCACACACAAAAAAAACCCGACAATCTTTTTTCTCTTCACATATATATATATATATATATATATATATATATATATATATTAATATATATATATACACATATACACATATATATATACATATATATACACATATATATATATCTATATACATACACATACATATATATATCTACATATATATATATATATCTACATATATATATATATATATATATCTATATATATCTACATATATATATCTACATATATATATCTATATACATATATATATATATATTTACATATATATATATCTATATATATATATATATATTTACATATATATATATCTATATACATATATATATATTTACATATATATACATATATATATATATTTACATATATATATCTATATATATTTACAAATATATATCTATATATATCTACATATATATATCTATATACATATAGATATATATTTACAT
>NC_136494.1:48879530-48914160 GCF_053919585.1 Euprymna scolopes
ATGCGGGTTAACTGCCCAGGTTTTTCCCACAATTTGTTTGCATTGCATAAGGGCTGCAGTCCCCTTGGAGGAAATCTTTTCTATGTGGCTTTTCCTGGTTAGCTTACTGTCCAGGATTACGCCTAACAGCCTTGCCTCCTACGAAAGTTTCAATTTCTGTCCACTCAGAAAAAGGTCACCAAGTTGGCAATTCCTTTTATATGTAAACAAGACCATTTCTGTTTTACGGCTACTGAATTCTAATTCATTTCGATTAGACCATTTATTAGGAATATTTAATGCCATTTTGGCAATGCGTCTGACCAATGATGCTTTTGAACCCGCGACCAGCACTGCGATGTCATCAGCATCAGCCTGGACATAAATATTCCTACTTTTAAACTCCTTTAAAAGAGGATTCAGCATACAGTTCCATAGTAAAGGTGATAAAATCCCACTTTGGGGGTTTCATTTACTTCCCTTTTAACAGTTGCCCTCAGTAGTTCTACTTGAACTGTTCTGTGCCTCACCATATACTCAATCCATCGGATGAGTACTGGTGGCACATTGAGTTCTCGTAGCAACTTGAACATACTACTGAAAGGTATGTTGTCAAAAGCTCCAACAATATCTAAAAAGACACCGAGTGCCATCTTCTTTTTTGTTAGTTTACGCTCTATACAGATCACGAATTCATGAACCGCAGTCTCGGTAGAGACCCTGGCTCGGAACTACTGTGATTGAATGATAAATATTGCATAAATGTGTGCTTGAGAGCTAATTTTTTTTGACAATCATTAATAAATATTATAAATTTATATATTAATACAATAGCAATGCCTGGAAAAATCATGGATTATATGGAAAAATGCGCGCATGAAAAGTAATATTCTTAAGATTTTATTAAACCTGGAAAAGTAAAGGATAAGAAATTCAACCTGGAAAAGTAAAGAACAAGATATTCTAGTAAAGTAAAAAATAAGAATTTTTTAGACTTAAAATATTGCAGCTAAAAATAAAATTTGAATATTGATAAATATTTTATTTATTATTTGCATATGTTGTTGTTTATTGTTGAGTTAGAAAGGGTGTCAGTCACTGGATTGAACTTATTTCCCCCCTATTATTTGCATATATTTATGTAGTGAAAATTGTTTGAATAAAATTAATTCATTAGTTAGTTAGTAGATGGAATTAATAATTTTATAATTTACATAAAAATGAATTAAATGATCCTAATTATGATATAATAAAATTATTAATTTTTATGTAAATTATAAAATTATTAATTCCATCTACTAACTAACTAACTAATGAATTAATTTTATTCAAACAATTTTCACTACATAAATATATGCAAATAATAGAGGGGAAATAAGTTCAATCCAGTGACTGACACCCTTTCTAACTCAACAATAAACAACAACATATGCAAATAATAAATAAAATATTTATCAATATTCAAATTTTATTTTTAGCTGCAATATTTTAAGTCTAAAAAATTCTTATTTTTTACTTTACTAGAATATCTTGTTCTTTACTTTTCCAGGTTGAATTTCTTGTCCTTTACTTTTCCAGGTTTAATAAAATCTTAAGAATATTACTTTTCATGCGCGCATTTTTCCATATAATTCATATATGTAGAAATATTGTATTTTGCCATCTGAAGAGTAGCTATTTTGGAATATATTTGAATGATATAATATTTAAATGTCCAAATTGTTACAAAACAAATGTAACACATATGAAAATACACAATATGATGTTCTCATTTTATATTTTGTTTTCTTGATTTTTGCAAAAAGATATATATATATATAGAGAGAGAGAGATAGAGGATGTGTTCCATACAGGTCAGAGAGTTGCTGTAGGAAATATCAAGTGTGAGAGCTCAATGCGAAGTAGACCATACATAAAGGTAAAAGACTATATTCAACACAAACTTAATCATAAGTGAGTATGTATTTTGGCCAAAAATGGTTGAAACCGTTTGTGGCCAAAATATAACATGCCTACCTATGTACTGACAAACTTTTAAAAATATTTTCTAATGCAACTCAATAAAGACCTTACTTACTACAAAAATGCTAGTTTTATTTTTGTGTCTTAAACTCCCCACCCATCCCTCTTTTTGCTGATGAGGAGGCTATATTCAAAACCAAAATCTTTGTCAATTATTGTCAATGTTTATTGTCAATTTTGATAAAATGAATATCGTTTCCGAAACGATCATAAACTCAATTTAATTTTGTTTGTTTTTCCTTTTGAAACTGATTCATAATTTACAATTATTAATGTTTATACTCAATATTATATATATATATATATATATATATATATATATATATATATTTGGTAAAAATAAAATTAAAAAACGGGGAAAAAGTGCTCAATATTTTAGTAGAGCTAAATATGTTTTTATTATTTCAACCTTGAAATTTTTTTTGCTGAAATCATTACAAAAGGTTTCAATCGACCGGACAATAATATTATCCTGCCGATCTTTTCAGATAATTCAAGTCAAAATAAAAGATTCTTAAAAATTACAAATGAGCATCAAAACCCAAGATTTGAAGTGCTGGATAGAGAGGGAAGAAAAGGAAAAGAGAGGAAGAGGGGGGGGAGAAATATAGATTATATGTAGTTAGAAATTATAGTTAAAGATTAAGGGCTAGAAAGAAAGAAATTTAAGTTAAAATAAATTAAAAAGAAGAGAGAAGGTTGTTTGTTAAGAAAAGAAGAAAAAGAAGGGAAAATATTACAAGGTTGGAAAGAAATACTGAAAGAGAAAAATAATGAAAAGGAGTATGTCAGATGAGTGTCAATCGGGGACAGCTGTAAAATAAGTTGCATGTGCTAATGCATCGGTTATAAAGTCCGTTGTGACTAAACACTGCAGTGGTAGTGGTAGATAGAGCAAAGATATGCCCAATTTAAGAAGATGGATAGATACGACCAATAAATTTAAGATAAGATCAATTAAGATATAAATGAAAGGGGTAATGATAATAGATTTATAGTAAATAATTAGGAAAAATTGATAGGGTAGATAATTATTATATTTACTCTTATTACTAATGGAATAAAAGATAAATCTCTACTATAAATATTATTACTAATGGAATAAAAATACATTTTAAAAAATTATATGAAAATAAAAAAAATATAAAAACTTGAAAATAAATAACTATTATATTTTAAAAAATGATAGTACTCTTATTATTATTGCTGGTGTAGTAAAATATAAATAACTATTATTTAATTGTGAATAAAAGATAAGTAACTGTTGTTATTATTATTATTTATATTTCTAATGGGATAAAGAATGAATAACTATTATCATTACTATTAATGAAATAAAGGAAAACACTGTTATTTCATAGTTAATTCTAATAGAATAAAAGGTGATTAACTATTGTTATTGCTGATGGAATAAAAAAAAACTAGGTAACTATTATTACATAATTATAACTAATGGGAAAAAGGATAAGTAACCATTATTATTGTTTATACTAAATATTACTAGTGGAGAAAAATATATGTATATTTTAGTTATAATTATAACTAATGGAGCAAAGGTAAAAAAATTATTATTTTATATTATAACTAGCATGGGTGCCCGGCGTTGCCCGGATGTTTGGAGGTGTGTGTTGAGCAAGAACAAAAAAAAAAAGTGGTAGTAGGAAGACAAGCTCGAACCTGTACCGTGAAGGAGGAAAAGAACAGGGAAAAAACGTGACGTCTTTGCTGTTACGACCACCACCAAACCAGAAGTGACGTAGGTTTAAATTAAGGCTAGACAATCAAAAAGAGGGGATGACTTTTGAAAAAAGTGGCCTCTCCCTGTAGAAAAGTGCCCAGTTGAGGGTGAAGAAATCAATGTTTTTAGCCAATTTTTCAGTATGTTGAAAGTTTTAGGCAAACATGCATACATACATTTATATATAGGTAACTCAAATTTTCGATGCAAACCGATTAAAAAGCTTGCCCTATCTCTGAATACCCTTTGTGTAAAATTTCAAATGTTTAGACCAGAAGTTGTCTGAGTAATTTTGTAGAGACCGCAGAGGTAAAATTTTTTAAAACTTTGACCCCTATTATGACCCCTTAAAATTTATTGTTTTAGGCTCAAATCAAGTTATTAAGTTAGATCCATGTTCAAGGAACCTATATCTAAAATTTCAATTATTTGTACCCAAAATTGTCGGAGAAGTTTCGTAGAGTTCTCAAAGGTCAAATCATTGAACTTTGACCCCTTAACAGACAAATTTCTGGCCGAAAATGGATTACAAAGATTTTCCCAAATCTCAATACCCTGTATATCAAATTTCGAATCTGTAGACTTAAAATTGACAGAGTTATTGCATATGTACACAGTCAGACGCACGCACACACACTCACAGACACTTTCACTTTTATAGATATATAGATTAATAATGGAATAAAAAATTAAATAGGCTGTTATTATTAATAACATGGGATTTGTAATGTTTGCATTGAGACAGCTCAGGTTTAATATTTAGTACTTTGTCCCTATCTTTGAAGTTAGTGATAACAATATATGTATATATATATAATGTTTTTTTTATTTTACAACCTCAAGATATTAACTTAGTCCATTACAGTTGTTTCCACAGACAGAAGAATACCCTGTCACTTGAGACAAGGTATTCCTCTGTCTGTGAAAACAACTGCCATGGCCTAAGTTAATATCTTGAGGTTATAAAATAAAAAAAAACATTGAGCTCTACTAACGTTTTGAGCACTTTTATCCCACTTTTTACCAGTTATATATATATATATATATATATATATATATAACAAGACCAATACTGCACCAACCACACCGGGTGTCCTTAACCTCATCGGATTCCACCCGATATGACAGGTGTTCTTTCGATCGTACATTGTCTCGTCACAAGTTAGCCTGTTGATCGTCTTCACCCACTGTGTTTTCATGGTGGGGCGCTTTGCCTCTCGATCGAATCGTCTCCTACCCTATGTAGTCTCCGGGTGCATCAATCACACTGTTGGTCCTTGCGGCTTGCTGCAAAATGAAGAGTCCTCACCACAAACAAACAGAACTCCGGTTTATAACAGTAACAAACTATTTATTGTTTTCATTACTTCATAACAGCTACTGTCTAAATTGAGGTGACTGACTAAAGCAGTGAAACAATGTAAGACCAGACCAGTAAAGTCACAGATTTCCCATTAACACAGGCTAGTTAACATCATAACATCAGGCCCTGAGGGCTCCCAAATCAGGAGCGCTTGACCAGCCCAGCCGTTCAGTTTGCTGGCTATGACTCTACTCTTTTTAGAATTTCGTTTTTCTATATCCAACCCCTTTTCCCCACCTCTCCTTCAGAGAGTGGTTACAAACACCCGTTCTTTCTTCCTCTTAGAGCTTACCCTTCGTCTTGTCCACTCAACACCTCTCTCTCTCTGTTTCCTTTATTTCTACTCCTCTTTGAACTTATCTCTACCAAATTTTAACCCTCATTTACTCTGAGGTTTTTACTTATCAAATTAGGAGTGATTAGTCATTCCAGGTCGAACAATGCTTGACCCGCATTCTAAGTTGTCAGCCGTAATCAGCTAAGGATCTCTGGATCTCTTCGTACCTCTCAACAGAGGTTTTAAAAAACCACCTTTCATGTTAACAGATATATAACGACAATGAGATAAAAACAATTATTATTTGTTTTTTCTCTTTCTGACAAAATCCCATAGACATTTCTGTTTTGTCCCAATCAGACATCAACACCCCCCTCTACTGCCCTCTCTTCCTCTATCCCATCCGGTCAAACATCCCCTCTCACCGCAATATGCACCCCGCTGCATGCATTCATGACACCAATAGTGTCATTATATATATATATATCGTAATTCCACCTTTTACTTGACAAAAATGTCTGCCCAAGACAAAATAATAGTTTTGGCTGAAAGTAAAATTAACACACACTAAGACAAAAACAGTTAAAATAATGTAACAGGGTCATTCAACATTTATGAAAAATGGAACAATTCCACCCCACCATCTTCCTTCTATTCCACCCCACCATCATTGAGCAAGAAAAGCACAAGTAACAATATAACTGAACTACAGTGCATCAAAGGCACATAACACAAAGCCACAAGCTTATTGTTAGACTGAAAAGTTTTCAAATAGGTTTCTTAGCCAGATTAACAGAGTTTTGTTCAGCATAATCATCATTATGGGGTAACTGGTTTGACCAGCCCTCATCATTATCTGATTAGTGAATCGTCCTCAGAAAAGGTAGCATGTGCTTTCTTTCCGATTTTTGCTTCTTTTCTGCTAAAGAAGTTTCATCTTCATCACTCTTGCCAACTTGGGCTGATCATTTTGGTGGCCAGTCTTCATCACTCTCAATTTTGCAATTGAACTCTGACTCGGTCTCATCATCAGATATTTTTTCTCTCAATTTCTTCCCCCCTTTCCTTTTCCTTTTTCCTCCCTTTTTTTAGCTGGCTCAAGTTTTGCTCTTTTAGGCTGCCATTCTTTCTCTTTTGCCATCCTTTGAATGAATGTTAGACTCTCCCCATATATCCTGGCAACTGTTTTTCTTTTTGCTTGCTGCTGCTTAGTTTCCAATGTTGAGGATATCTTCATGAAAAAATCCTTTGTTTTTGAAGCCTTAGATGGAAACTGTGGAACACTCTTCTGAAGTTGGGGATGATTCTGTTAAGGTAGCAAATGAATATTTCTGGGGGGTGGATTTCCCCCAATTGGCATAAATGATAAAGATCACCTGTTCACTAGGCCTGAAATTAAAAGATTAAGTATTTCAAAGTGAAGAAAAAAAAGGGTAATAAATGAGTACAATCTGTGACTTTGATATCATAAAAAGTGTGAAAGGTATACTTATTTGATGGATAGAGTAGGATGATGTTTTCAAGCTTGAAGCAGTCAAAATTTCCACCATTATACCTTCTAGAAAGGAAGTATTATCTATTAAATTTACAACTCAAGTTAGGAATGAAGCAGCAATCCTGACAGCAGTTACATCCCATTATATTTAAAGGAGGTGGTATTCCCCTGGTTCATCCTATATACATGCATACCTTGTAATAAAGCATGTCATTACATTCTTGTACTGCTTATAAAAACCTTAGTTTACATTTGCTACCTCCTTGACATTCTCATTTTTTTTACATAAGTATTCATTACAGTTAAATTAAATATTAGTGATAGTTATCAAAGTAAAAAAATATCATTTGTTGGAAAGAGTAATAAATGCAATTATAGTTGAAAAATAATTGTGACATAGATTGATATAAATTAAATAAACAATTAGAGATTAAACGAATTTTAAAAGAAAAATGCACTATTAATCTTCAAGTAAATATTTTTTCATTAAACAAATCATGCAAGAAAGTGTGCACTGATGAATCATTGCTTAACAAAACCTTGTTAGCAATTTGGATGTAACATTACATCTGCTATAAATAAATAAAAAGCGAACTACAACTGAAATAGAATTTGATGATTGCCTTTTGTAGGAATTAAACCTCGTGTACTGTTGAATCTGTTGGGTTAGTCATGAATACATAAGTATTAGCTCTGTTATATAATTTTTAATTTATAACACTATAAGACATTTAAATATCATTTCATTGTTTTTTTTAAATATCATTTTCATGAACCTTTATAAAGAATTATACATACACACACACACACACATTTTACATAATAAGATCATATGATTATATTTCTCAGTGTAATTAATGAAATTTCGTCTTTTGACATTGTGCATTTTTGAAAGTTTATCTAAAAGTATCAATACTGCTTTGCTTTAACTTAATTATTTAAAATTTTTCTGATAATGTCAATATTTGAATTACTAAATCTTTAATGACCGTTTTCATTTAGACAATAGATGCATTCAAAGAATATTAAACTAAATATATACATTCAAACAAAAGATCTTTAACCCGACTGAACCTATAATTAACTAAATCTTGCTGAGTGAACCATTTCAATGTATCTTCTAACTCTTCCACCGCTGCTTATTTAAATGGTGAGGAGAGTATCTGATTCTATTTCTACTCTAACCTATTCACCTGTGTGTTTCACTAATCAACTACATCATATTGAAACTGCTAGCATGCATCCTTTGCTTGCTTGTAGGGATCATGAGGGATTTGATCAAGAACCACTCGCAGACTACGCAAGAAACGATAGAGATAGTTCACAGGCCGACTGGTGAGATATCCACATCTTTATCCCATCATTCTCTTTACTCTCTACTCTCACCATTTTCTAACCTGAAAAAAAAAAAAGCAACTTGAGTCGTTTATATCTCATTTATTGTTAGAAAATGTCCTGACAAAGGATTGATTTTTTTTTTTTTAAACAAATTAACTCTTTTTGTTAAATCAGATTTTACAAATCTATATTTTCCTTAATTTTAATTTCTGCTGAAGAAATGCACTCATTACTTCACTTTCAAATCAATTTCAATAGTATTTGTCTCTTGAGGCTAAGTATTTCTTTTAACTGTAGTACTACAAGACAGTACTTTTTTAATCTCTGCTGGCCTTTAGTACAAATTAAATAGGTCTTCTTTTTTTTTTTACATACAATTCCATCCCCTAATCTTGAGAAATCATTTTGTCACATATCAGTAAATAGTGCTATTCTAACAATAAGTTAACACTTTATCAGGTGTGATAATCAGCATTTTGTTTAGTTTTCAAGAAAATGATAAACATTAATGAATTTGGAAAAATTCAAAAGTTGTTTTAAATGTTATATTGTGTCCAAAAACGTAATTAAAAAAAAGTGAGATAGCAAAAATTAAGTTCAATTAAATTTTATCAGCTACTTTATTTCTATCATCATAATTACAAAAGAGATATGTTTTTGATTTGAGGGTGAGCATTAAATTTTCTATTTGTTTCCCAAAAAATAAAAAGCATCTTTTTAATTTTTTTTTTTCTAAACAATCATTTTATAAGTCAGTTTTACAATTTACAAGACAGTAACCTCATAAATATCAATTTAAATATTCTTTTCAATGATTTTATGTTTTTTGTGTTAGAATTACTTTCTCGGTGATAAAAATACACCCAATTTTTTCTGTAACTATGACATACTCATATTTTTATCATCTAAAAAGAGGAAATTATTGTTGATAATCAAATGATAGCTGTAACATTTTTTTGGTGAAAATTAATGTAATTCCAAACATGTGATTGTTTAAATTGAACAATGACATGTTTTAAAAAAATAGAATGATTGCAAGAAATGTGTATTTTCATCAAGCAATAATTCTACATAGTTAAATAATATTTGATACTAGTATTTCAGCCTGGCGTTGCCCGGGTGTTTGGAGATGTATGTTAAGCAAAAAAAAAAAAAAAGCAGTCAATGTTTTTAACTTTGACCCCTATTATGACCCCTTAACATTTATTGTTTTGGGCTCAAATCAAGTTATTAAGTTAGATCCATGTCCAAGGAACCTATATCTAAAAGTTCAAGTGTCTAGACCCAAAATTATCGGAGGAGTTTGGTAGAGTTCTCAAAGGTCAAATCATTGAACTTTGACCCCTTAACAGCCAAATTTCTGGCCGAAAACGGATCACAAAGATTTTCTCAAATCTCAGTACCCTGTATATCAAATTTCGAGTTTGTAGACTTAAAATTGACCTAGTTATTGCATAGGGAAATGTACACACACATATGCACACAGACACGTTCACTTTTATAAATATGTAGATAGATCATTAGAATTACTTGAAAATCTATTAAACATTATCTTTTTACATGAGAGCCACCACTTATCAAGGTCCGAAGGCCACTCAGGGATAAGGGTTAATGAGTATGCAGTAGTCACTGAGACAACAACATATTAACAGTTAGTGGTGGAAATGGAGTAAAAATGTACTATTGGGGGTGTTCAGCAAAAACTTGTTTACAATAAAGTTGAAGACTGCCATATTTTAGTCAGCTGGAAAGCAGGCCAACAGGACAGAGTTCCACAGGCAGGCTGTTCTAGGAAAGAAGCTCTGTTCATGGAATTTAGATTTTGATTTAGGCACAAATAAAGAGTGGGGGAAACTGTTAATATGATGGTCATTGTAGCTAGATAAGTGTTTTTGTGAAAGTTTGGCAAGGATGGACCATAGATTGAAGCTCAGACGAGCACTTGCCATAAAAATAACAATAGAGCAGAGACAAACTAGTAACCTCTCTTCTGTCGGAAAGAGATTACAGGGAAGAAAAAATGGCATCACCTACTAGATTTCAAAGCTGGTTTTGAACTTTGTCAAGGCAGGATAGGGTGCTCCCATCCAGATATGACAACAGTATTCTGTTTTAGGATGTATCTGGCCCTTATACAGGTAAAATATTGCATTAGGAGTTTCTGGAGCATTAAAATGACGTGATCATTTTTCCGGTGCCTTTTGACAAACGATTTGATGGAAATTTTTTATTTCAAGTCAGGAGAAAGTCAGACCCAGAAGTTTGTCTAAACAAGTAGCCTCTTTTAGATGAGTGCATTCTATTTCAATTACAACCAAATAGGAATCAGGATATTTGGGTTGAAAAGATAAAAGCTTGGTTTTGGATGCGTTAAAATTAACCAGACGCTTTTTACCCGATGTCGCACAACATGCTGTCTGAGAAGAGAGATTCAGATAGATCTTGATTTTTGTTGGCCTTTGAAGTGTTGCCATAGATGGTAGTATCGTCTGCATAGATGTTGATGAATGAACTTAGAATATGATTTGGGAGATCATTGATGAAGATAAGGAAGAAAGTTGGGCCGAGGATGGATTCCTGAGGCACGCCAGCATTGATACATTGAGCTTCAGACTTTGCCCATCAACGATTACTTTTATAAACAAGAAAAAATTCAATATTTTCAGATATTCCATAGCTGGAAATCTTGTGAAGTAGACCTTTACGCCAAACGCCTTTGATATGTCAAGCTATTGCTCTGGAGAGGAAAGCTGTCGATAGATTCTCTGATCCTAAGTATCAATACATAAGTTGTAAATCTCGCTGGATGGAAACCATATTGCTTATCACCAAGTAGGTTGACAATTTTTCTATTTAACATAAATTCAAGCAACTTACTAATAACCTACAAAAGCCTGTCTGTATCAAGACTGATCCCTACTATTTTTATATATTGGGCAAACTAATGAGGTTTTTCAGGGTGTTGGGAAACATTTCTCCTTCATGCATCAATGAACAGCTTGCAAGAATGGGTACTAGTTGCAACTTTTTGAGTACTATAACTGAAATATTTATGACCAGTTAGTTGCTTTGCTGGTATCAAGGTTCTTAATGAGTGTGGGAATATCACAAACAGATATGTGGATGTCAGTCAGATTATTTTCAGTCTTGAGATGAAATTCAGGAGGTAGAAAACCCTAATTACATAGGATTGAGTTTCCTTCAAAATTCTTGGCAAACGGTTTGGCTTTGTAAGATGCTCACAAAATTACATGAAGCCAGTTGATGATGATCAAGAAAGAGGACATGCATCTATTTAGGACTTTGTTATTCATGGGAACTAAGCCTTTATTGTTCTACTTTAGACTTGATTTGTTATTCATATGAACTAAGGCTTTATTGTTCTGCTTCAGACTTGATTTGTTATTCATGTGAACTAAGCATTTATTGTTCTACTTTAGACTTGATTTGTTATTCATGTGAACTAAACCTTTATTGTTCTACTTTAGACTTGATTTGTTATTCATATGAACTAAACCTTTATTGTTCTACTTTAGACTTGATTTGTTATTCATATGAACTAAGCCTTTATTGTTCTACTTTAGACTTGATTTGTTATTCATGTGAACTAAACCTTTATTGTTCTACTTTAGACTTGATTTGTTATTCATATGAACTAAGCCTTTATTGTTCTACTTTAGACTTTATTTGTTATTCATATGAACTAAGCCTTTATTGTTCTACTTTAGACTTTATTTGTTATTCATGTGAACTAAACCTTTATTGTTCTACTTTAGACTTGATTTGTTATTCATATGAACTAAGCCTTTATTGTTCTACTTTAGAGTTGATTTGTTATTCATATGAACTAAGCCTTTATTGTTCTACTTTAGACTTGATTTGTTATTCATGTGAACTAAACCTTTATTGTTCTACTTTAGACTTGATTTGTTATTCATATGAACTAAACCTTTATTGTTCTACTTTAGACTTTGTTTTTCGTGTGAACTAAGCATTTATTGTTCTACTTTAGACTTGATTTGTTTTTCGTGTGAACTAAGCATTTATTGTTCTACTTTAGACTTGATTTGTTTTTCGTGTGAACTAAGGCTTTATTGTTCTACTTTAGACTTGATTTGTTATTCATGGGTACGGAGTCTTTATTGTTCTACTTTAGACTTGATTTGTTATTCATATGAACTAAGCTTTTATTGTTCTACTTTAGACTTGATTTGTTATTCGTGGGAACTAAGCCTTTATT
Source organism: Euprymna scolopes (assembly GCF_053919585.1). Lineage (NCBI taxonomy): Eukaryota > Metazoa > Mollusca > Cephalopoda > Sepiida > Sepiolidae > Euprymna > Euprymna scolopes. Next base: position 48,891,983 of record NC_136494.1, read on the forward strand.
GTTCTACTTTAGACTTGATTTGTTATTCATGGGTACGGAGTCTTTATTGTTCTACTTTAGACTTGATTTGTTATTCGTGGGTACGGAGTCTTTATTGTTCTACTTTAGACTTGATTTGTTATTCGTGGGAACTAAGGCTTTATTGTTCTACTTTAGACTTGATTTGTTATTCATGGGTACGGAGTCTTTATTGTTCTACTTTAGACTTTATTTGTTATTCGTGGGAACTAAGTCTTTATTGTTCTACTTTAGACTTGATTTGTTACTCCTTTTTACTAAGCATTTATTGTCCTACTTTAGAATTGATTTGTTATTCGTGTGAACTAAGCATTTATTGTTCTACTTTAGACCTGATTTGTTTTTCGTGTGAACTAAGCCTTTATTGTTCTACTTTAGACTTGATTTGTTATTCATGTGAACTAAGCCTTTATTGATCTACTTTAGACTTGATTTGTTATTTGTGTGAACTAAACCTTTATTGTTCTACTTTAGACTTGATTTATTATTCGTGTGAACTAAGCCTTTATTGTTCTACTTTAGACTTGATTTGTTATTCATGTAAACTAAACCTTTATTGTTCTACTTTAGACTTGATTTGTTATTCATATGAACTAAGCCTTTATTGTTCTACTTTAGACTTTATTTGTTATTCATATGAACTAAGCCTTTATTGTTCTACTTTAGACTTTATTTGTTATTCATATGAACTAAGCCTCTATTCTACTTTAGACTTGATTTGTTATTCATATGAACTAAGCCTTTATTGTTCTACTTTAGACTTGATTTGTTATTCATATGAACTAAGCCTTTATTGTTCTACTTTAGACTTTATTTGTTATTCATATGAACTAAGCCTTTATTGTTCTACTTTAGACTTGATTTGTTATTCATGTGAACTAAACCTTTATTGTTCTACTTTAGACTTGATTTATTATTCATATGAACTAAGCCTCTATTGTTCTACTTTAGACTTGATTTGTTATTCATATGAACTAAGCCTTTATTGTTCTACTTTAGACTTGATTTGTTATTCATATGAACTAAGCCTTTATTGTTCTACTTTAGACTTTATTTGTTATTCATATGAACTAAGCCTTTATTGTTCTACTTTAGACTAGATTTGTTACTCCTTTTTACTAAGCATTTATTGTCCTACTTTAGACTTGATTTGTTATTCGTGTGAACTAAGCATTTATTGTTCTACTTTAGACCTGATTTGTTTTTCTTGTGAACTAAGCCTTTATTGTTCTACTTTAGACTTGATTTGTTATTCGTGTGAACTAAACCTTTATAGTTCTACTTTAGACTGTATTTGTTATTCATATGAACTAAGCTTTTATTGATCTACTTTAGACTGGATTTGTTATTCGTGTGAACTAAGCCTTTATTGTTCTACTTTAGACTTGATTTTTTATTCATATGAACTAAGCCTTTATTGATCTACTTTAGACTTGATTTGTTATTCATATGAACTAAGCCTTTATTGTTCTACTTTAGACTTTATTTGTTATTCATATGAACTACACCTTTATTGTTCTACTTTAGACTTTATTTGTTATTCATGTGAACTAAACCTTTATTGTTCTACTTTAGACTTTATTTGTTATTCATATGAACTAAGCCTCTATTGTTCTACTTTAGACTTGATTTGTTATTCATATGAACTAAGCCTTTATTGTTCTACTTTAGACTTTATTTGTTATTCATATGAACTAAGCCTTTATTGTTCTACTTTAGACTTTATTTGTTATTCATATGAACTAAGCCTTTATTGTTCTACTTTAGACTAGATTTGTTACTCCTTTTTACTAAGCATTTATTGTCCTACTTTAGACTTGATTTGTTATTCGTGTGAACTAAGCATTTATTGTTCTACTTTAGACCTGATTTGTTTTTCTTGTGAACTAAGCCTTTATTGTTCTACTTTAGACTTGATTTGTTATTCGTGTGAACTAAACCTTTATAGTTCTACTTAAGACTGTATTTGTTATTCATATGAACTAAGCCTTTATTGATCTACTTTAGACTGGATTTGTTATTCGTGTGAACTAAGCCTTTATTGTTCTACTTTAGACTTGATTTTTTATTCATATGAACTAAGGCTTTATTGATCTACTTTAGACTTGATTTGTTATTCATATGAACTAAGCCTTTATTGTTCTACTTTAGACTTTATTTGTTATTCATATGAACTACACCTTTATTGTTCTACTTTAGACTTTATTTGTTATTCATGTGAACTAAACCTTTATTGTTCTACTTTAGACTTTATTTGTTATTCATATGAACTAAACCTTTATTGTTCTACTTTAGACTTGATTTGTTATTCATGTGAACTACACCTTTATTGTTCTACTTTAGACTTGATTTGTTATTCATATGAACTAAGCCTTTATTGTTCTACTTTAGACTTGATTTGTTATTCATGTGAACTACACCTTTATTGTTCTACTTTAGACTTTATTTGTTATTCATATGAACTAAGCCTTTATTGTTCTACTTTAGACTTGATTTGTTATTCATGTGAACTACACCTTTATTGTTCTACTTTAGACTTGATTTGTTATTCATATGAACTAAGCCTTTATTGTTCTACTTTAGACTTGATTTGTTATTCATGTGAACTACACCTTTATTGTTCTACTTTAGACTTTATTTGTTATTCATATGAACAAAACCTTTATTGTTCTACTTTAGACTTTATTTGTTATTCATGTGAACTACACATTTATTGTTCTACTTTAGACTTTATTTGTTATTCATGTGAACTACACCTTTATTGTTCTACTTTAGACTTTATTTGTTATTCATATGAACTAAACCTTTATTGTTCCACTTTAGACTTTATTTGTTATTCATGTGAACTACACCTTTATTGTTCTACTTTAGACTTGATTTGTTATTCATATGAACTAAACCTTTATTGTTCTACTTTAGACTTGATTTGTTATTCATATGAACTAAACCTTTATTGTTCTACTTTAGACTTTATTTGTTATTCATATGAACTAAGCCTTTATTGTTCTACTTTAGACTTTATTTGTTATTCATGTGAACTACACCTTTATTGTTCTACTTTAGACTTGATTTGTTATTCATATGAACTAAACCTTTATTGTTCTACTTTAGACTTTATTTGTTATTCATGTGAACTACACCTTTATTGTTCTACTTTAGACTTGATTTGTTATTCATATGAACTAAACCTTTATTGTTCTACTTTAGACTTTATTTGTTATTCATATGAACTAAGCCTCTATTGTTCTACTTTAGACTTTATTTGTTATTCATGTGAACTACACCTTTATTGTTCTACTTTAGACTTGATTTGTTATTCATATGAACTACACCTTTATTGTTCTACTTTAGACTTGATTTGTTATTCATATGAACTAAACCTTTATTGTTCTACTTTAGACTTTATTTGTTATTCATATGAACTGCACCTTTATTGTTCTACTTTAGACTTGATTTGTTATTCATATGAACTAAACCTTTATTGTTCTACTTTAGACTTGATTTGTTATTCATATGAACTACACCTTTATTGTTCTACTTTAGACTTGATTTGTTATTCATATGAACTACACCTTTATTGTTCTACTTTAGACTTTATTTGTTATTCATATGAACTACACCTTTATTGTTCTACTTTAGACTTGATTTGTTATTCATATTAACTAAGCCTTTATTGTTCTACTTTAGACTTTATTTGTTATTCATATGAACTACACCTTTATTGTTCTACTTTAGACTTTATTTGTTATTCATATGAACTACACGTTTATTGTTCTACTTTAGACTTTATTTGTTATTCATATGAACTACACATTTATTGTTCTACTTTAGACTTGATTTGTTATTCATATGAACTACACCTTTATTGTTCTACTTTAGACTTGATTTGTTATTCATATGAACTACACCTTTATTGTTCTACTTTAGACTTGATTTGTTATTCATATGAACTAAGCCTTTATTGTTCTACTTTAGACTTTATTTGTTATTCATATGAACTACACGTTTATTGTTCTACTTTAGACTTTATTTGTTATTCATATGAACTACACGTTTATTGTTCTACTTTAGACTTTATTTGTTATTCATATGAACTACACCTTTATTGTTCTACTTTAGACTTTATTTGTTATTCATATGAACAAAACCTTTATTGTTCTACTTTAGACTTTATTTGTTATTCATATGAACTACACATTTATTGTTCTACTTTAGACTTGATTTGTTATTCATATGAACTACACCTTTATTGTTCTACTTTAGACTTTATTTGTTATTCATATGAACTACACGTTTATTGTTCTACTTTAGACTTTATTTGTTATTCATATGAACTACACCTTTATTGTTCTACTTTAGACTTTATTTGTTATTCATATGAACTACACCTTTATTGTTCTACTTTAGACTTTATTTGTTATTCATATGAACTACACCTTTATTGTTCTACTTTAGACTTTATTTGTTATTCATATGAACTACACGTTTATTGTTCTACTTTAGACTTTATTTGTTATTCATATGAACTACACCTTTATTGTTCTACTTTAGACTTGATTTGTTATTCATATGAACTACACCTTTATTGTTCTACTTTAGACTTTATTTGTTATTCATATGAACTACACGTTTATTGTTCTACTTTAGACTTGATTTGTTATTCATATGAACTACACCTTTATTGTTCTACTTTAGACTTGATTCGTTATTCATATGAACTACACCTTTATTGTTCTACTTTAGACTTTATTTGTTATTCATATGAACTACACGTTTATTGTTCTACTTTAGACTTGATTTGTTATTCATATGAACTACACCTTTATTGTTCTACTTTAGACTTTATTTGTTATTCATATGAACTACACCTTTATTGTTCTACTTTAGACTTTATTTGTTATTCATATGAACTACACGTTTATTGTTCTACTTTAGACTTGATTTGTTATTCATATGAACTACACCTTTATTGTTCTACTTTAGACTTTATTTGTTATTCATATGAACTACACCTTTATTGTTCTACTTTAGACTTTATTTGTTATTCATATGAACTACACGTTTATTGTTCTACTTTAGACTTGATTTGTTATTCATATGAACTACACCTTTATTGTTCTACTTTAGACTTGATTTGTTATTCATATGAACTACACCTTTATTGTTCTACTTTAGACTTGATTTGTTATTCATATGAACTACACCTTTATTGTTCTACTTTAGACTTGATTTGTTATTCATATGAACTACACCTTTATTGTTCTACTTTAGACTTGATTTGTTATTCATATGAACTAAGCCTTTATTGTTCTACTTTAGACTTTATTTGTTATTCATATGAACTACACCTTTATTGTTCTACTTTAGACTTTATTTGTTATTCATATGAACAAAACCTTTATTGTTCTACTTTAGACTTGATTTGTTATTCATATGAACTACACCTTTATTGTTCTACTTTAGACTTGATTTGTTATTCATATGAACTACACCTTTATTGTTCTACTTTAGACTTTATGTGTTATTCATATGAACTACACCTTTATTGTTCTACTTTAGACTTGATTTGTTATTCATATTAACTAAGCCTTTATTGTTCTACTTTAGACTTTATTTGTTATTCATATGAACTACACCTTTATTGTTCTACTTTAGACTTTATTTGTTATTCATATGAACAAAACCTTTATTGTTCTACTTTAGACTTTATTTGTTATTCATATGAACTACACCTTTATTGTTCTACTTTAGACTTGATTTGTTATTCATATGAACTACACCTTTATTGTTCTACTTTAGACTTTATGTGTTATTCATATGAACTACACCTTTATTGTTCTACTTTAGACTTGATTTGTTATTCATATTAACTAAGCCTTTATTGTTCTACTTTAGACTTTATTTGTTATTCATATGAACTACACCTTTATTGTTCTACTTTAGACTTTATTTGTTATTCATATGAACAAAACCTTTATTGTTCTACTTTAGACTTGATTTGTTATTCATATGAACTACACCTTTATTGTTCTACTTTAGACTTGATTTGTTATTCATATGAACTACACCTTTATTGTTCTACTTTAGACTTGATTTGTTATTCATATGAACTACACCTTTATTGTTCTACTTTAGACTTGATTTGTTATTCATATGAACTAAGCCTTTATTGTTCTACTTTAGACTTTATTTGTTATTCATATGAACTACACCTTTATTGTTCTACTTTAGACTTTATTTGTTATTCATATGAACAAAACCTTTATTGTTCTACTTTAGACTTTATTTGTTATTCATATGAACTACACCTTTATTGTTCTACTTTAGACTTGATTTGTTATTAATGTGAACTAAACTTTTATTGTTCTACTTTAGACTTGATTTGTTATTCATATGAACTAAGCCTTTATTGTTCTACTTTAGACTTGATTTGTTATTCATATGAACTAAGCCTTTATTGTTCTACTTTAGACTTGATTTGTTATTCATGTGAACTACACATTTATTGTTCTACTTTAGACTTGATTTGTTATTCATGTGAACTAAACCTTTATTGTTCTACTTTAGACTTTATTTGTTATTCATGTGAACTACACCTTTATTGTTCTACTTTAGACTTGATTTGTTATTAATGTGAACTAAACTTTTATTGTTCTACTTTAGACTTGATTTGTTATTCATATGAACTAAGCCTTTATTGATCTACTTTAGACTTGATTTATTATTCATGTGAACTAAACCTTTATTGTTCTACTTTAGACTTGATTTGTTATTCATATGAACTAAACCTTTATTGTTCTACTTTAGACTTTATTTGTTATTCATATGAACTAAGCCTTTATTGTTCTACTTTAGACTTTATTTGTTATTCATGTGAACTACACCTTTATTGTTCTACTTTAGACTTGATTTGTTATTCATATGAACTAAACCTTTATTGTTCTACTTTAGACTTTATTTGTTATTCATGTGAACTACACCTTTATTGTTCTACTTTAGACTTGATTTGTTATTCATATGAACTAAACCTTTATTGTTCTACTTTAGACTTTATTTGTTATTCATATGAACTAAGCCTCTATTGTTCTACTTTAGACTTTATTTGTTATTCATGTGAACTACACCTTTATTGTTCTACTTTAGACTTGATTTGTTATTCATATGAACTACACCTTTATTGTTCTACTTTAGACTTGATTTGTTATTCATATGAACTAAACCTTTATTGTTCTACTTTAGACTTTATTTGTTATTCATATGAACTACACCTTTATTGTTCTACTTTAGACTTGATTTGTTATTCATATGAACTAAACCTTTATTGTTCTACTTTAGACTTGATTTGTTATTCATATGAACTACACCTTTATTGTTCTACTTTAGACTTGATTTGTTATTCATATGAACTACACCTTTATTGTTCTACTTTAGACTTGATTTGTTATTCATATGAACTACACCTTTATTGTTCTACTTTAGACTTGATTTGTTATTCATATGAACTAAGCCTTTATTGTTCTACTTTAGACTTTATTTGTTATTCATATGAACTACACCTTTATTGTTCTACTTTAGACTTTATTTGTTATTCATATGAACTACACGTTTATTGTTCTACTTTAGACTTTATTTGTTATTCATATGAACTACACCTTTATTGTTCTACTTTAGACTTGATTTGTTATTCATATGAACTACACCTTTATTGTTCTACTTTAGACTTGATTTGTTATTCATATGAACTACACCTTTATTGTTCTACTTTAGACTTGATTTGTTATTCATATGAACTACACCTTTATTGTTCTACTTTAGACTTTATTTGTTATTCATATGAACTAAACCTTTATTGTTCTACTTTAGACATTATTTGTTATTCATATGAACTACACCTTTATTGTTCTACTTTAGACTTGATTTGTTATTAATGTGAACTAAACTTTTATTGTTCTACTTTAGACTTTATTTGTTATTCATATGAACTAAACCTTTATTGTTCTACTTTAGACTTGATTTGTTATTCATATGAACTAAGCCTTTATTGTTCTACTTTAGACTTGATTTGTTATTCATGTGAACTACACATTTATTGTTCTACTTTAGACTTGATTTGTTATTCATGTGAACTAAACCTTTATTGTTCTACTTTAGACTTTATTTGTTATTCATGTGAACTACACCTTTATTGTTCTACTTTAGACTTGATTTATTATTCATGTGAACTAAACCTTTATTGTTCTACTTTAGACTTGATTTGTTATTCATGTGAACTAAACCTTTATTGATCTACTTTAGACTTGATTTATTATTCATGTGAACTACACCTTTATTGTTCTACTTTAGACTTTATTTGTTATTCATATGAACTAAACCTTTATTGTTCTACTTTAGACTTGATTTGTTATTCATATGAACTAAGCCTTTATTGATCTACTTTAGACTTGATTTGTTATTCATGTGAACTAAACCTTTATTGTTCTACTTTAGACTTTATTTGTTATTCATGTGAACTAAACCTTTATTGTTCTACTTTAGACTTGATTTGTTATTCATGTGAACTACACCTTTATTGTTCTACTTTAGACTTGGTTATTCGTATAAACTAAGCCTTTATTGTTCTACTTTAGACTTGGTTATTCGTATAAACTAAGGCTTTATTGTTCTACTTTGGACTTAATTTGTTATTCATATGAACTAAGCCTTTATTGTTCTACTTTAGACTTGATTTGTTATTCATGTGAACTAAGCCTTTATTGTTCTACTTTAGACTTGGTTTGTTATTCATGTGAACTAAGCCTCTATTGTTCTACTTTAGACTTGATTTGTTGTTCGTGTGAACTAAGCCTTTATTGTTCTACTTTAGACTTATTTGTTATTCGTGTGAACTAAGCATTTATTGTTCTACTTTAGACTTGATTTGTTATTCATATGAACTAAGGCTTTATTGTTCTACTTTAGACTTGATTTGTTATTCATATGAACTAAGCCTTTATTGTTCTACTTTAGACTTGATTTGTTATTCATGTGAACTAAACCTTTATTGTTCTACTTTAGACTTGATTTGTTATTCATATGAACTAAGCATTTATTGTTCTACTTTAGACTTTATTTGTTATTCATATGAACTAAGCCTTTATTGTTCTACTTTAGACTTTATTTGTTATTCATATGAACTAAGCCTTTATTGTTCTACTTTAGACTTGATTTCTTATTCATGTGAACTAAGCCTTTATTGTTCTACTTTAGACTTGATTTGTTATTCATGTGAACTAAGCCTTTATTGTTCTACTTTAGACTTTATTTGTTATTCATGTGAACTAAGGCTTTATTGTTCTACTTTAGGCTATTCGTTATTCATATGAACTAAGGCTTTATTGTTCTACTTTAGGCTTGATTTGTTATTCGTGGGAACTAAGCCTTTATTGTTCTACTTTAGACTTGATGGACTGAGTAGATGAAACTCTCTCACATTTTCTATAATCCTTTTGCAGTGATTACTGGCAGTCCTAAATGTAATTTCCGTTTTAAAACATCCCATACATTTAAAGCAATTGAAGTAGTGGTTTCTGCGTGCATTGGCGGCAGCACATTTAGGAGTGTCGATTCGGGTTCTGTTGAAAATGTTTGGAGGGTATGTACTTGTCTATGCTTTTCGTTATCCAATCAGTTATGTCAGATGCTATTTCATATGTATTCTTTATAAACATGGAGCGTAGCAGTAGTTCTGATATTAATGTTCGGAAATCATCCTTGTTGGCCATCAAGTGTTGGTATGCTGTTCGATGGAGAGAGATATTTGGGGATTTGTTATACTTTGTTGAAACAACCGAGTGCTCAGCAGAATCTAGCAAAGACAGAACTGAGGATATGCAGTTCAGAGCATATTGTAAAAAAAATAATCTTAAAGACTTGCAAATTGTTTATCAGCATCGTAGGATAAATAAAATTCTTTGTTCAAAAAGTAGATTGTTATTCTACAAATTATAAGATAACAAAAAAAGAAAATGTTAATCAATATCTGAAATACATATTTTTTTTTTTTTTTTTTTTTTTTTTTACATAGGCATCACCACATTATCAAGGCCCAGAGGCCACTCAAGGATAAGGGTTAAAGAGTGTACAGTAGAAATTGGTCAATATAGTAATCATTAGTAATGAAAATTTGGTAAATTTGATAACTTATATGGAACGGCTCATCAAGAACTTATTAACTTTAGACTTGAACACAACCATATTGTAGTCAGCCGGAAAGCAGGAAAACGGAAGACAATTCCACAGGCGTGCAGTTCTAAGAAAGAAGCTTTGTTCATGGAATCTACGTTTAGGTTTAGGTACAGATAAAGAGTGGGGGAAATTATTGATAGTGTTTACAGCTAGACGAGTGTTTCTTGTGAAAGTTTGGCGAGGGGGGACCATAGATTGAAGCTCAGTTGAACACTTTCCATGAAAATAACGATACATCAGAGACAAACTCGCAACATCTCTTCTGTGAGATAGAGGTTGCAGGGAGGAGAAAAGGACATCTCCTACGAGGCTACGAAGTCTATTTTGAACTCTATCAAGGCAGGACAAGTCCTTTCTAGCAGCTCCTGCCCAGATGTGGCAACAGTATTCCATCCTTGGACGTACCTGGCTCTTATATAGATAGAGAATAGCATCAGCAGTGAGATATCTACCGGATCGATAGAAAGATCCACTTGGTCGTTTACTGTCTTAGATGTGGTACCATAAATGGTAGTGTGGTCAGCATAAATGTCTACAAATGATGTAAGGATATGATTTGGAAGATCATTAATGTAGATCAGGAAAAGAGTTGGGCCCAGGATGGATCCCTGAGGGACACCGGCATTAATACTGTGAGCTTCTGATTTTTGCCCCTCAACTACTACTCTTATGAACCTATCAGAAAGAAATGATTTAATAATTGAGAAGACTTTTCCAGCTATACCATAGCTAGCGATCTTATGAAGTAAACCTTTATGCCATACCCTATCAAAGGCTTTAGATATGTCAAGAGCAATTGCCCTAGAAAGATTGCCACCGTCGAGAGATTTGCTAATCCTATGCGATATAACTGTAAGGACATCTGCTGTAGATCTAGCAGAACGGAAACCATATTGAGTGTCACTAAGAAGGTTATTTTTGTTGAGATGGTCGATTACTTCTGTATTTAACACAGATTCTAGCAACTTACTCATGACGCACAGGAGACTTATTGGCCTGTACTGAGAGGGGGATGAGCGATCACCTGAATTCTTAAATACAGGGCATACTGATGAGATTTTCCAGGGAGATGGGAAACTATTCTCCTTAAGACAACGTTTAAACAGTTTTGTAAGTATGGGCGCTAGTTCAGGTTGAAGTTTTTTGAGTACTATAATTGGAATACCGTCAGGGCCAGTTGCTTTACTCGAATCAAGGTTTTTGATTAGCTTCGCAACATCACGTACAGATATACGAATATCACATAGCGTGTTTTCTGATACAGGAGGAAATATTGGGGGTTGGCGGTCTTGGTCACAAAGGGTAGAATTAGCTGCAAAGTTCTTGACATATAATACAAGTAAAGGAAATTTCCCCAACACATAGATCAAAATTAAATGTGAATTTAAAATATGCAGAGTACAGACTAAAATTATTTTAATTCTTTCAAATTCTTGAATTTAATATTTTGCCTCTTCAAAGAATATTCTTTTGAATAACAAGTTAGATTTTTATTTATTGTTATGTTTTATTAATATTAATCTTTTTAAATAATAAAGATGAACTAAATCAAAGGAATTTTTAAGGCTGCTTAGTAGCACACGCCAGTTATTCGTTTGTGAGAAAATCAGTTTCCTTTTGTTTTAAGAGCACTATTTTTTAAGCTGCAATATTCTTTTCAATTCCAACGCATCCCAATTCTATAGTTGTTTGCAGTGTAATTTTTTTTTTTTTTTTTTTTTTTAATTTTTGAAAGTATTTGTTTATTCAAACCTAAAATAATTCATAAACAATTTTTAAAAATGTCAATATATTAAAGACATAGTAGAAAGTTTCCAGCATTATTTCAATGATTTTTTAGTTAGCCACTTGAGTAGTTCTACTCAAATCATTTGCAATACATAGAATCAATATATTATGAAACTATTCTAAACCTGGGAAGATGAGTTAACAATATACTCTTGATCTCTTTTTGTCATTCTGAATATCTCACAGTAAAATGAGGTCACATGAACTGTAATAGTATTTTATGAGTTTCTCTTCTCTCGTGTTGGGCATTTTTTATGTTACACAAGAATGGAACATTTTCTTGTCAATTTTGCTATGTTGTATTAGATTATAAAAAGCTTCTTATCAGTTTGGAAATGTTGTATAACTTGAGAAAGTTCTAGGAAACTCATATGATTGATGTGAGTTTGCATTACTTATGTCTAATACTTAGTAGAATCCATACATAAATAGTATAATGTTGTAATGAACAATAAACATTTGTATCCCAAACCGAAATTCTTTTTTCGTTATGTTTAAAGACTTTCGACTATGATCATATAAAAATTAAAAAATCAAAATCCTTACAAAGGTATCGTTTCATCTTATGGCAAATTAAAATTAATCATAACAGTAATTACTTGATTAAATCAGTCGAAACACAAGGCAAAATTCTATTAGCTCTCTCTGTACAAAAATTACAGGAAAGCCCAACTTTAATTCTTTATATTCATTTCAACAGCTAAAACATCGAATCTTCATAATATGATTCAGAGAGATCAAGCTAAATCTTTCTTTTGGTAGTAAATACATTAAAAATAAAATAGATTTGGACCATGTAAAAGTAGACAGAAACAATTTGATGATAAAGCAAAATTTAATTCATTAAACTTTGCAACTTGGATTTTTTAAGGAAAGACAACATAAACCTTTATATTAAGCTCATTATATTGACAAGTGTCCCCTTTTCTCTAAGATGAGACTAATTTTTATGCATAGAGATAACAAGTAGTGTGAACATTATAACTTAATGTCCATCCTACTTGTTGTCTCTATGCATGAAAAAACACATAAAACACATTTTAAAAAAAATCACTCGTTACTGAAAATAATAACCTAACCTAAAGTAACCAAAACAATAACCTATTAGTAACACAAGAGAAAACAATTATGATTTATAAAGAGAAAAGATCAAATTTTATTTACATCCAAATTTTATCAAAATAATCCCTCAAATAAATGTTAAATTTGAAGGAAATTTATCCATTTTTTTTTTTACACACTGAACTAGTCAATTTGTGATATGAAAACCTGTATTTTGTGTACTATTTTCAAATCGATCACCTTGAGAAGAGTATGGTCGGCGGAATGTGGCTATTCAACTCCTATGACAATAAATTGCTCCTTTGTGAATTGACTCATTAGGAAGTCCGGATGTTTTTGGAATAGTGATACAGTGCATCATTTTATCAGAACTCTCCTTATAATTCATCTCCATCCTAACAGAGGCACAACATAATCCAAATCCTGCAGTAATTCAAAATAATGATCACCAGTGAAAAGAGCAAAGAAAGAGAAAGATTGTAATTTGAATTCTCATGAAATACCCTTTCAAACACCAATTTTCAATAAATCTAAATACTCAATGTTTGGTATACATTTTGAAAAGCCCACTAATAGAGATGTATCGATTTAATACTCCATTAAATCAAAAAGTCAGCTTAAAGCATAAAACATCTGATAGAAATACCCAGTTTGCAAATTCCTTTTTAGAAATTGCATTATTTTCAGTGATAAGTATTGTGATAAGAGATCAATTCAAGTAAATGAAAGAGACGACTTCAGGTATACATCAGTTTCTTTTAGCTGACATTCCAGTACATTATAAACAAACAGATAAAAACCCTCGTTATTTTGTGTTTTGCCACAAGCTCAATTTGGCATAAATTGAAATGAACAGCTCTCGTCTTTGAGAGCATTCATGTTTTGACAAGCTTCTGGGCTTGACCCTTGCTTTCGACCTGAAATGGAACACATATATCAAATCCATTGCCAATGTCGCTGGAAAAATGGTGGGATCCTTCTACTGCTCCAGTATATATCTCACTCCTGATGCAATTCTCTACCTATATAAAAGCTAGGTACATCCAATGATGGAGTACTGTTGCCATATCTGGGCAGGAGCTGCTAGAAGCAGCTTATCCTGCCATGACAGAGTTCAAAATAGACTTCGTAGCTTAGTGGAGGATGATCTTTTCTCTTCTCTGCAACCTCTTTCCCACAGAAGAGACGTTGCAAGACTGTCTCTGCGTTATCATTATTTTCATGGCAAGTGCTCATTTAAGCTTCAATCTATGGTCCCCTCTCGCCAAACTTCCACGGAAAACACTCGTCTGGTCGAAACCCCTATCAATAATTTCCCACACTCTTTGTCTGTGCCTAGACTTAAATGTAAATTCCATGAACAAAGCTTCTTTCTTAGAACTGCATTCCTGTGGAACTCTCTTCCGATTGCCTGCTTTCCAGCTGACTACGATTTGATTGTCTTCAAGTCCAATGTAAACAAGTTCTTGATGAACCGTCCCCCTAAGTAATCCAATTCACAAAATTCCCACTACTTATGTTTACTATGCTATAATCACATGGACTAATGTATATCCATTAACCCTTATCCTCGAGTGACCTCTGGGTCTTGATGATTCCTGTGTAAAAAAAAAAAAAAAAAATTAAAAATCTGGTACACAGCGTAGATTCTTCTGATTAACCTCAAAATGATGCTGACCATTGTATTTTGCACAATTTACAAACACATTAAAAATAAAATAGATTTGGACCATGTTAAAATGGACAGAAACAATTTGATGATAAAGCAAAATTCAATTAACTAAAATTTTCCACTTGGATTTTTTAAGGAAAGACAACATAAACCTCATTATATTGACAAGTGTCCCTTTTTCTTTTAGATGAGACTAATGCATAGAGACAAAAAAGTAGCATAGACATTCAGTTCTTCCTTTATGTAATAGGCAGTCTTTTCTGAGTTATGACCCACACATGTGGTAGGAGAGCTTGGGAGCCAGATTTTGGGATTGGTGAAGTTGTGGAAATTCTCAAGCAGTCACTTCTAAATTTTCCTGGTGGTGTGACACTGAACAGTTCTGCTGCCACATGTATAGGCTTCCCACAGCCACCCTCTCCACCTTGTTCCAGCAGTTCAATGTATAGTGCCGCCAAAAAGAAAGTCTGCACTTGTCATTTTTTTCAAAAACCACAAATGTAAGCTATATTGAATGCAACTGTTTAAACAACCTGTATCTCATTTGATTCACCTTTTATTCCTCTATAATTTTACCTGTTCATATTTGACTTTTAATTGAAGTTGACATCAATTTAAAAAATTAGCTTCAAATTAAGAAGGCAAAAAGAAACTCTGCAGCAATAAATGACCTTAAAACCAGCTTAAAATATCCACCTTTAAGCATCTCTAATCATAAAATATCCACCTTTTAGCATCTTTAATTGTAATTATTGTTGTTTCTAGGTTAGACAATGTAACATTTAGTCCATATACCTAAGAGTCTCTCTTAGTGATCGTCAGGAGCTCATTAATCACCATCTTTCTGGTTTATCCACTTGAGAAATTAGGTATAAATTGAAATGTGATAAGAAAACTGTACGAATGACTATGCAAAAGTTCCCAAACACCAGCAGTGTTTATTGATGCCTCTAAATCTGGCCATCCTAGAGTTACTAGGCTACCAAGATTCGCAGACTTAGAAACAGATTTGAAACTGCTCCTCAAATTCAACAACAGTGTAATCTTGTTAAAAAGTGCTCTCTTTCTACAGTTAAGAACAGATTGAAGAAATTTAATTTGCAAAAACTGTGTTCCAAGACACAAACCAATGATTTCTGTAAAGAAGAGAAAGCGCCGTCTGGACTTCATCAGATGCACTGAAGATTATAACTCTTCATATTGGTCGAAAGTGATTTTTAACAACAAAACAAGTTCAATAGGCTATGCAGTGATAGTAGGCAGTATGTCCATTGAAGGAAGGATGAAGAATTTTATCCTTGATGCACAGTTTCAACCTGTAAGGTGGTGGAGGTTCAGTTTTGGTGTGGGATGTTATTAGTGCCGATGGTCCAGGGCCTATAGGTCACTTGCAAGGTCGAATTAATTCAACCAACTACATTAATTTATTGACTGAGCATTTTCTAACTTACTTTGGCCGGAATTTTGATGATAATCTCATTTTCATGTAGGATAATGCTCCTATTCATACAGCTGGCAATGTCAAGAGGTTCCTGGAAGAGCATGATAGTCCGTGTTTAGATTTGCCTGCACAATATCCAAACCTCAATCCTATCGAAAGCGTATGGCATTACATCAAGCAACAGCTATGTAATAATGAAATTTCAAATCTGGAAGAAATTTAGACAAAAATTAAAGAGAAGTGGGATGCCCTTTCATTGGAGTATTGCCACAGACTAATTCAGGAAAATGCCCCCAAATTTGCAGGCTGTCAAATTGCAGAAGGGCTATGCTACTTAATAATAATTATTAGTCCATTGTGTTCATATTGTATTTGTGTTGCAACTATGTTTTTAAGTTATATTTAAATAACACTTTTCCATTGTGCAGAGTTTCTTTTTGCCTTCTCAATTTGAAGTTAATTTTTTAAATTGTCGGATACTTGAATTAAAAGTCAAATATGGACAAGTAAAATTATAGAGGAATAAGAGGCAAATCTAATGTCTTAACAGTTACATCCAATATAGCTTCCATTTGTGGTTTTTGAAAAACTGACAAGTGTGGACTTTCTTTTTGGTGGCACTGTAGTCATCTGAATTGAGTATGATTTCTTTTTCAAAGATGTGGGACAGCACTGAAAATTAGGGGAAATTTAAACTTCATGATGTGTAGAAGTTTGTGTTGTTCTGTGCATTGTGCAACTGATCCTTAGAAGAACCAGATATTTTACCTTGCTGCAGAGTTTTTTTGCTTTCATAAAGCAGTTCTCTTTACCTTGGTGAGTAGTTTAGTTGGCCCTTGTAACATTTTCTGAAGAGTTGCAAAAATCCCTGTTCAGGGTTTTCTTCATAGTCGGCATTCCATTGCCCATTTCTCTTGCCAAGGTTTTCATTGTCTTGACTGGATCTTCTCACACCTTTTTTTTTGGTGTGTGGGGGGCGTTTCTCAACAAATTTCAAAATGCCTGTCACAAATTTTCTGCTTGACACTTCTTTTACATCCCTATTGCGATTTTCCAGTACGTCTCATGAGTTTCCACATGCAGCGAAGATTTTCAAATTATTGCAGTCTTATGTATATCATCACTCTCTTCCAATATTCTAGTGCTTTCCAATCATCCATGGTCACCAGCTCTTAAATTCACCAATACATAGATGCAGCTATTGAATGCTATTAAATAATTCAAATGGTTTTGAAAAAATATTTATGTGGCACATCTTGTCTGGTTAAAGTGTTTGTGATTTTGATGCTAATAATAAAGGTGAATCAGTTGTAGATATGTTTCCATTGATAAAGTCATGATTAACAGAAGAAGTAAACAAAAATTTATATTTAAATTAAAATAACTAAAAGTGATAATTAGTTTACACATGAAAATTACACAGGACTTAAACCTGTTTGTTTCTATACAATGAAATAAAAGATGTTTACTTAATGTTTATGTAATTAACTGATTATCTTTGGCAAGCCCTGTACTTATAACTTAAACTTAATTTAGGTGAAGAGACCCACGTCGGATATGTAGAGTAGTTGTGTAGTGCTAGTTATACAAGCATCACACATACACAAAAAAAAAAGTTGCACATGTTCACTGCTATATAAGCACGAGATTCCATTGAAGAGGTTGTTTATGCTGAATGTTCTCTTGACTCTCAGCTGCCTTAGAATAGCATCTCATTGTACCGTCTCAAGATGCTGGAAGTTTAATTTGATTCATACTACACAAAATCCATGTATGCTCTAATTTTGTAATTGTGCCTTTTTAAATAACTTTATGAAAACTGAAACTCTTTGGTCAGCCATCAACAATAGTAAACTTTAGTTGTTATACACATATGTTCTAGTTATGATCATATTTAAACCAATAGTTCATAGCCAATGCTAATATGATTATTAATAAAATCTTTACAAATTGCATATACAAATTACACAACTTGATTTGAATTTCTTCTTTTCTTATATTGCTGTGATGATTTTGTTATATCAACACTTAAATTGCATGAAATAAAATCACTCGATTATCAGATGTTAATGAATAAGCTCGAACAATTCATTTGGAAATGTAAATTAAATGTTTGCAAATAGGGCGAAGATTTAAATATAAATTTTGAGAAATTTCAGTGATTATTTTTCCATTCATACTATTTAAATTGATTACAAAACAGGTTTACTATTGTTCTGTTAGCTACAGTTTAAAGTTTTTAGTCTTCCAAATTAAACATTTCTAAATTTTTAGTCTTCCAAATTAAACATTTCTTCTCAGTTGTATTACTTTATGGGAAAACCTTGTATTCAAATTTTTAAATATTTTATGAGAATGATCGTATAAAATTTAGAAATTTATCTCATCATTTTCCTTTCTTCTCAACAATGCTTTATTTTGATAGAAACGACAGAACAATATAAATTTTAGTTAAATTCAGAAACTTTAAAAATATTAGTGGTCATCATAAAAAGTTTTAACTACTAAAACTAAGACAATTTTTTGTTCCTTTTCTCCGCGCTAAAAAACGACCCTGGTGTCTAAATCTGTCCCGTGGGGAGGCATTGTAAATAGGTACAAAGTTTCAATATTGCAAAAGTAACTGGGAAAAGTAATTTCTGATTAAATTACAAAATGTCCTGTAAATGTCCCTTCTGATTAATTATATAAGATGCTCTGAAAAATGTCCCTTCTGATTATTTTTTTTACTTGCCTCCCTACAAGGGCAGAGTTGGACATGAGGTCAATTAAAAATTTGGGAAGGGAACCAGCTCCCCAAAAGGGGCACTCTGGTCAGTAACAAAAATAAAAATTGTATCAGTAATGAAGTAATCTCCTCCATTAACCAAGCCCAAAGAAGGGGAGGATTTAAGTCACTGGAATGCTGAGACTGATACTACACTCAGAAATTTATGTTGAAGCAATGGTTACCTAATCCCTACCTGTGTTAATGTTTTTATGTGTTTCGAAAAGCTGCTGAAACAGTTTATGATTTAAACATTACTTTATTTCAAGTATGTTTTAAACAGTGGGGTGAGGGATATGAAGTAAGTCCAAGAGATTACTTGAACCGTTTACATTGCTTTATTTCATGTATATTTTAACAGTAGTGTAGGGGGATATGAAATCAGTCCCAGAAATGGCTGAAACCGTTTACGCATTAAAAATTACTTTATTTAATGTATATTTATAACAGTGGGGTGGGGGATATGGGGTCGGTCCCGGAAACGGCTGAAACAGTTTACTATTTAGACATTACATTATTTCATGTATATTTTTAGCAGTGAGTTGGGGATATAATGTCAGTCCCAGAAATGGCTGAAACAGTTTACGATTTAAACGTTATTTTATTTCATGTATATTTTTAATAGTGGGGTGACGGAAAGTCAGTCTTGGGTTTGAATGAGATAAGTGCAAATATATACTAGCAGAAAGCGTCGCCCAGTATTGAATGAGATAGGTGGAAAACATATAGTAGCAGAATACCCAGTGTCGCCCCGGATCAAATGAGATAGGTGAAAGAATATGCGGCGTCACCCAGGATTGGATAAGATAGGTGGAACATATATACTATGAGAATACCTGGAATTGATTGATGTGTTTGTAATGAAATAATCAGCCCAGGCAATATATCAAAGTTATTATTTAAGTAAGGGGGAACGACATAGTGGATTAAAGTTATGAAGATTATTGTGGAAATTAGTAACATATCCAAGAATTATGAAAAATTATGAAATGTGACTTACTTGATTGGTGTGTTTGTAATGAAATAAGCCCAGACAATATAGCAATGTTCTTATATTAGTAGGAGGGGGGCATACTGTGGGGTTTTAATTATGAAACATGATTGCCGAAATTGGTAACATATCCAAGAATTATAAAAAATGATGAAATGTGAGTTAATCGATTGGTGTGTTCGTAATGAAATAATCAGCCCAGGCAATATATCAAAGTTATTATTTTAGTAAGGGGGAGGATGTAAGATGTACTAAACTTATGAAAAATTATTATCAAAATTAGTAACATATTTTAAAAAAAAAAATTTTTTACACAGAGATCACCACTTATCAAGGCCCGGAAGCCACTCAGGGATAAGGGTTATTGCAAGTACATTACGTTAGTGTGGAGATTTGATGAAGTGTTTACTTAAGGGGGCAGTTCATTAGGAATTTGTTAACATTGGACTTGAACACATCCAAGAATTATGAAAAATGATTAAATGCGAGTTAATGGATTGGTGTGTTTATAATAAAATAATCAGCCCAGACAATATATCAAAGTTATGTTAGTAAGAGAGGGTGATAAGGATGGTTTAAATTATGAAAAATTATTGTCAAAATTATTAACATATCCGAGAATTATGAAAAATGATAATATGCGATTTAATGCATTAGTGTGTTTGCAATGATAAATCAGCCCAGACAATGTATCAAAGTTATTATTTTAGTACAGAGGGCAATGATGTCGGTTAAAATGATGACAAATGATTATCGATATTAATAACATATCTAAGAATTATGAAAAATGACGAAATGTGAGTTAATTGCTGTGTTTGAAATTAAATAAGCAGCCCAGATAATATATCAAAGTTATTATTTTAGTAGTGGGTTGTAAATAATGTGGGTTAAACATATAAAAAGTGATTGTCGAAATTAGTAACATATCCAAGAATTAAAAAATTGATGAAATGTGAGTTAATAGATAGTTGTTTTTTTTATGAAATAATCAGTCCAGACAATATATCAAAGTTATTATATTAGTAAGAGAGGATGATAAGGATGGTTTAAATTATGAAAAATGATTGTCGAAATTAGTAAAATATCTAAGAATTATGAAAAATGATAATGTGATTTAATCCATTAGTGTGTTTGCAATGAAATAATCAGCCCAGACAATATATCATAGTTATTTTTTTTAGTAAGAGAGATCGATAGGGATGATTTTAATTACAAAAAAATATCAAATGATGTCGGTTAAAATGATAAAAAATGATTGTCAAAATTAGTAACATATCCAAGAATTATGAAAAATGATTAAATGTGAGTTAATTGATTGGTGTGTTTGTAATGAAATAATCAGCCCAGACAATATATCAATGTTATTATTTTAGTAAGGGTGGAAGCTATAAAGTGTGTTTAACTTATAAAAAATGATTGTAGAAGTTAGTATCCAAAAATTATGAAAAAATGGTGAAATGTAAGTTTATTGATTGGTGTGTTTGTAATGAAATAATCTGCCTAGACAATATATCAAAGTTATTATTTTAGTAAGGTGTCCGATATGGTAAGTTTAAATGATAAAAAATTATCAAAATTAGTAACATATCCAAGCATTATGAAAAATGATGAAATGTGAGTTAATTATTTTTTTTTTTTTATGAAAAAGTGAGGAAATGATGAGATTCATTAATAGAGAGAAAATGAGATAGATATTCATTAATAGAGAGAAAATGATGATATTCATTAATAGAGAGAAAATGATGATATTCATTAATAGAGAGAAAATGATGATATTCATTAATAGAGAGGAAATGATGAGATTCATTAATAGAGAGGAAATGATGAGATTCATTAATAGAGAGGAAATGTTGAGATTCATTAAAAGAGAGAAAATGATGACATTCATTAATAGAGAGAAAATGATGATATTCATTAATAGAGAGAAAATGATGATATTCATTAATAGAGAGAAAATGATGATATTCATTAATAGAGAGAAAATGATGATATTCATTAATAGAGAGAAAATGATGATATTAATTAATAGAGAGGAAATGATGAGATTCATTAATAGAGAGGAAATGATGAGATTCATTAATAGAGAGGAAATGATGAGATTCATTAATAGAGAGGAAATGTTGAGATTCATTAAAAGAGAGAAAATGATGACATTCATTAATAGAGAGAAAATGATGATATTCATTAATAGAGAGAAAATGATGATATTCATTAA
>NC_136494.1:48929260-49356760 GCF_053919585.1 Euprymna scolopes
ATCAAAGTATACTTGCGCAGATAGATATGAAAAGTCTTTATTAAAGTTTGTGCCTATTTCCATTCTATGGAGGCCAGGTGCGAACGCAGACCCCACTATTTTATTATACCATCCCTATTTAAGTTAAAACATACTTATCAAAGTATTCTTATGTACATCTATATCAAAAACACTTGTAAACGTTTTTTTTTTAAATTTTTAAATTTTTTTATTTCCATACTTTGTGGACAAGGCGCGTACGCAGACCCCACAATTTTAATGAATCATCATTATGCCAGGTCAAACATACCCATTCCTGTGTCTCGATACATCTTCTACCATTATGTGATCAGTTTTCTATAATAGTCAACCATATAGGAGCCTATTCATGACCAGACACACACACACAGATGTTCAGCTTTATATTATAGATAAGATGCCTTACAGTTTCCAGACTTTTTTGTATGAGCACTTTTATTGCTAATACGCACATGAAACTCCAGAACCTATCAAAGTAATGTCCGTCTGTTGCAGTGCATTTGTTTTCCTATTCTGACAACTTCTGAAAGGCCCCATGGACATCCTATTGCGTGAGCTTGTCAATGATTCCGATCACAACCATTTTTATATCCTCAATTATCTCATAACAGCTGCATTTAAGATCTACGTGTTGAGCTTAGCGAATAACCAAAAATCTCAACTATAGGGAGGGCCAGGAATTGTGTTCATGCCCATCTTGTTTAAATATTCCTACTATTCTGTGAGCACTCTTGAAACAAACTCAGTGAAAATCCCTGGCATCTTCAGTTCCTTGCGAATAATTGTGTGTAGCGTTCCCACTCTGACATCAAACTCTGCACTTACTGTCTCTTTAGATACACGACGTCCTTATCCATCAAATTCTTTCTTTGCCCAATAAACTCTGGTGTTCTGACTTGACATACTGTCTAGTTCTTTTTTTTCTATAATTTCTATCTATACTTACCAGTTTCTCTACTTTATGTAGAGTTAGTCTATAACAACTGGTGATAGGCGGATTCAAAAATTTTTCTTGATTACAAATTTTGATTCTTTAAATTAATATTTTAATTCTCGATTATTATATGATTCTGATTCTTTTAAAATGTTTACATATTTGATTAGAGATTTGTTGCTTTTTAAGTTTTCAAACTATTGTAAAACTCCTATGTAATGTCCGTATATATTTTTGCAATGCATACAGAATATACATTGCTTATTACACAAGTAGATATTTGTAAATATTTTTTCTCAAATGTTTTCCTTGTAATTGTTTGAAAATTATGACAACTGAAAATTTATTCCTCTTATAAAGCAGAAGCGGTTCGCATTAGTTTGTCGTTAATGCTACTTTTTTTTTCATAAACAATTTAAAATAGTCCACAATTGTTATGCAAAATGGTGTAGGAACAAAATAGTTAAATAAGCCTCCGTGCAATATTAAGAGATAGTTTCTAAATTATAATCTTATTATTTAGAAAGTCATTCTGAACATGAAGTCGGGACATAGGCTTTGTTAAAAAAAAAAAAAAAAACATTTTTATGGAAAATTTAGAGTAGGAGACTAGTTCTGTATATAATTTAACATAAAATGATAATCATTTTTGGGCCATTCTAACTTCACTAAGTGTTCCACCACTGAGTCTGACAGGCAAGGTTGTTAAACCATGCGTATTCGCTTAAAAAAGTAGACCCCCTCCCTAAATAAAAAGATAAATGTACAGAATCCTCTCAGAGAAAATTAAAAATTTCTGATTGCTCTAAAACATAAAAATATCTTGGAAGTAGATCTTCATTTAATATTAAATTTATATGTGAAACTCATCTCAACAAGTAGAATCTAATTTTTAGGAGGGGTGGTGATTTAATAATACCTAGACACACCCCTGCCAAAATAACATGGACAGAGCCAACCAACAAAAAATTAAATTAACTTTTACAGATTAAAAAAAAACAATCGTTTATATTTGTTTTCATGTTTATCAATAAATTTTTATCAGGAATTTTTTTTTCTTCATAAGTAAATACTGCATTCTTATGAAATTATCAGTCTTTTTTTTTCTTATGTTGTTTTTTGTCAATTGCCAATTATAAATTTTGCTGTGAAAGAAAATAAGGTATTATTAGAGCTCTATGCCGTATGCTAATTCACTTAAAAATAAAAACGTGATTCTATATTGTTGTTTTTGTGATTACATGTAAACGGCCTCAAAATGTAGTGGTAAAAATAAAATAAAACAATAAAAAAGTCATTTTCACATATAAATTTAAGTTAAAATGATCAACACTTTCATCTTAGAAAACATTTTAACCAATTTTGTTTGTTTTAGTCATCTTCCTGATCAAACTTTAGTATAAAATATATCATTGTTAAAGGTAATAAAAAACGTGCCTCCTTCCTACTAATAACCCTAAATCCGGCTAGTATTACAAAAAAATCAAGTGATTACATGTGATTTTTCTGATTGTGTTCAGATGCAGTGGTAAAAAATTTAGTTCAGTGCCCTAAAAAGTTAGAATAGCTTAGAAAGAGAAATAATTTTATATTAAAGTTATATATGCAACTAACTCCTTCACTCTAAATTGTATTTTTTAGTTTTTTTAGTGTCTTCACACATAATCGCTTCCAAAGTTGAATTTCATTTTTTCATGCATAGGAGGAGGATACTTTTAAATGTAGATATAATTTTTTTTTTTTTTTTTTTTTTTTTTAATTTCACAAACTTTTAAATGTTTTCCCTTAATATTCAAGATTTTGACAACCTCATTATGAGATTTTTATCTGGATATATTTTTCATATGTCCCAAAACCGAAAAATACAATAAACATTATTTCACAGGATATACACGTAGCGACCAGATAATGACAGCGTCAAGCCAGTGCCAGCAAAAATTTAAATTTTATCTACATTTTAAATCTTCAACTATAAATTCTCTGTAAGGTGTCAAATAGATGATTAGCAAATAGGTGTAAAAAGAAATTTGAACATTTTAAAAAGTTCACTAAGAAAATAGTAAATAAACTCTAGAATATTTACTTTGTTTACCATAATTTATTCATAAAATAAATTAAATTAAACTGAGATCCAATTCTAAATCTTGGAATAGGATTCCTAACCGGAAGTCTGTGATCCTTAGTCATATGTTGCAAATAAACAATCTTCTAATAAATATCTACAACTTGTTTCATTTTTCATTGCCAAAAAATAATTACAAGAATCGTTTTGGGAAAATTGGCTTTGGGTAAAAGAAATCATGTTTTGGAAATAAGGCTAATTTTTTTCCAATTTTAATACCTTAAAAAGTTCTCTGGTGCAGGTACCTGACGATCTTTTGTCCAATCTATGAATATTTTAATAGTGATACTGCCAGGTATTTATTTCTTGTTAGCAGGTTTCTACTATATAATGTGGTTTCTAAGCCTTTTCTTGTTCTTCGATATCCTTTTCTAATCATTTCTTTCATTTTTTGGATTTGATAGCATCTGCTACTTTGTTTGTTGGGTTGTTCAATGCTCCCTACTGTCTTTGGTTTTTCCCCTTTTTATCTCTAGTGTACATTTTTTTTTATCTCTAGTGTATATTTTTTTTTATCTCTAGTGTACATTTTTTATCTCTAGTGTACATTTTTCCATTCCAAATTCCATTTAAATGTTTTCGCTGAAGATTCTAGTCATATTATCAGATTTTTTTAGTTGATTTAATATTTTTGTAAATAACTTCAAATCATCCACATACACAATATATTCTTTTTTTTTTTTGGCGTTTGCAATAGTGTTATTATGATTATTATTATTATTATTAGCAATAATTATTTTAATAATAATAAAAACGGAAATTTTGAAAAGGCTTATTCTTATTCAAATTCCAGAGAAAGGCAATGGCTGTTATCAGTGAGAATGCTAAATAGCTGCTGTGAAATCACAAAGATAATCCACCACAAAATGTAAGAATTAGTTTAAGCTTTTTTTATATTTATAGTGGAACAACATAATTGAAGATTAAAACAGCAGGTATTTGTTCATATTACATTTAATTTTCAGAACATTGGTATGATCAGGGAAACAGGGAACAAAGAAAAAATTCCATAGGCAAGCAGTCTGAAAAAAAAAACAAAAAAACATCTAGGCACCACTACTTAATGTAGTGGTGCCTAGATGTTTTAGGAGTTTAATTCTGCATGAGGGTCAAGGGTTGTGGGAACATAAGTGTAGTAAGTTCATCTGAGCACATTCCATGTAAAATAAGCATGTCAGTGTGAAAGAGGTTGTAGCCTGGAAGACATTGCATAAGCTATTGGGTGAGAAATGTCTTTTGCACCCTGTCAAAGAGAAAGATGCTAGTAATTAGGACTCCATACATAAACGATGGCTTTACATAGGATACTAACATGTGTGAGAAGTTTTCTAGTCTGGTAGAGAGAGCTTACCTTCTTTGCAGCAGATTTATTAACATTTATGTACATATTAAAATTCATGTTGCCTGAAAATGTCAAGCAGAGTAGTTTGAATGTTAGACTCTTGGGAAAATATGATATCAGCAATAATAATGGAATTATCTTACTTGTAAAAGAAAGAAACTTTGTCATTATAACATTTTTGGTCCAATTCTACAATAGTCTAGATCATTTTCCAAGGATTCAACCATCATGTTGCATTTCTCATTCAATTTTCCCTACAGAATGTTCTGTTATCAATAAATTCAAACATCTTTGACACAATTCCATCTAGGTCGTTTATCCAAGTATTAACTCTGGAGGCAAACCGGCATTGATGTATTGTTTAGATGTACAGTCATCAAGAATGACCTGGATCATTCTTTTAGCTAAGAAAGATATCCATAGTAGAACAGGATTGTTCAAATCCATATTGTTAGTCAGAGAGCAACATTTTCAAGGTGGTGAACTACCGCTAGATTGATTAATAATTCAAAGATTTTAGCAAAAATGAAGAGTAAACTTATGGAATGATAATTTTGTGGATCAGTTCTCCCTAAATATGACAAAAAATATTGAACAGGAATATTGAAATTTATGAACGAAATCGACTGAAAATAAAATTCTTATCTTTGAAAACACAGACCAATAACTCGATTAAAATCACTGGTGAAACAGATTTTTCAATCTACCTTGTGTAGCCATTCTAGTTCAAGAAATGTTTACTTTTCATATAAGATTATATTATGAAGCAACAATATGTATTTTTGCATTATATGTAGCGTATTAGCTGAATTGTATTTGTAAATGGATTGTCAATGATGAATTTGCGGGTGGCTATATAAAATTTTACGACATAGGAAACTTCTTACAGATGATGTATATGACGTTCCACTTGTTATTCAGCAAATATACTACACTGTGGTATTGCTTACTGTGTACAAGGCATACATTTCCATTAAACTATAGAAGACTCGAATGTCACCTGACCAGTCAAGTCATGCTTCAAACTTTTTCTAGAGAGAGGTGGATAGGTGTTCATGAATGGTATTTGAATATATATGTATATATATATGTAAAGAACACATTATCTATATAATGTCAAAAAACTTCCAAAAATTATATATATATATATATATATATATATATATATATATATATATATATATAAAAAGGACACATTATCTATATAATGTCAATATCTGTGAGCAGAAAATCTTTCTAAAAAAGCTAGGTGAAAGTTGAAAGCTTTATCTACAACTGTTCATTTAATGCTATATTGAATAATTGTATTCACAACTATTAAGAACAGTTTATAAATGTGTATAGATAATGTAAGTAGATGGAATTTACTATACATGTATTTAAGCCTAAAATTTTTTTATTTTAAATTTACTAAAAAAAAATAAAAAAAAAATAATCCAAATATTAAGTTCTTGAAAAAAAAAAAAAAAACTAAAGTTTTTAGTCAATAAATTACAAAATTGGAATGATGGCCAGTTTTCAGCTCTAACTGCACTTTATTCAGTTTGCATGTGTTAATTATCATACAAATTATTCTTTTAGTTATATTTTATAAATAGATTCTTAAGTGAACTCCATTTTTTCAATTTTCTTAAATCAATGGATGTATTTTTTAAACACTTAATCGTAGGAAATTCAAGATACTTTTCTGTTCAGCACTTGAAATAAAATCATTCAAGATAACAAATCAACCAAAATATGAAAATCTAAATACATGCAAATTGATTTCTTTAAGTGTACACCATGCTATTTTTATCAAACCCTAGTTGAGTGAATTAGGAAACATTTTGTAACAAAATTAACAAATGTGATCAGTGAAAATTGCAAAGCTAAAAAAAAAAATACATATTTAAAGAAAAAAATATATATTTAAAGAAGAAATGTACAATTAAAATAGATCTAATTTTCAGTGCAAAATATATAAATGAAGATATTATAGCCAGAAGATAATTTCTACATTTGATTATCAATGACAATTCCCATTGGTTGCCTTTTACAAAACGTACGGCCATACATTATTGAAAATCAAATAAGGATTACTTAAAGGCAATTTAAACATAAGTTATCTTATAGATTCACTTATTTAAATGAGAAAATAGCAAACCTGAAATTATTTTAATAAAGGAACACATAAAATCCTTTAAAAGATAAATATTTTTACATAAATTAAGAAAAAAAAGAGAAAACATACGATTAGTAATTGTTTAAAGGATAAAATTACAAAATTACTCAATGGATGAATAATAACAGAAACCAAAAACAAGTATAAAGTCTACATAGGCTAGAATTTTATTTTTAATCATAGTGGGAATTAAGTGAGATACAATATTTATATATTAAATATTTTAGAAATCACTAAATTATATTTGATCTGAACATCTGTTTAGAAATCATTCTCTATCATAAAAATTTATGGTTACTTTAATCAGTTAACAATTTGAAAATAGTAGATATAGAATGCCACTGAAGAAAACTATTTCCATTTAAAATAATCGTATTTATGGTGAAAAATATTTGAATGCATTTCATTGAAATTTTTTAAGAAAAGAAATAAGCAGCTTGATCATAGATATGTGCATAAACAACAAACATCTAATATTATATTAAACACATATGGAAATCAAATAAATATATTATATTATACAAACATGGAACTCATATCATAACTATACAGAACTCATTATTATATTGTACAGATATAGCACTCATTATATAAAATCATATCAAACTATAGATATGTAAATATAGCACTCATATATGGCACTATTATCATGTAAATATGGCACTCATATCAAATAGTTATGATGCTCATATTATCAAATCATATGATATAGATATCTATAGCACTCATTATCAAATTATATAATCTTGAGATTGCATCTACATTACTAAATCATACCTTCTTGGCCTTTTTGGTCAAGATCAAAGTGTAGTATCTGTTCTTCAGATGCTGCACTTCCATTTCTTGTTCTCTTTCCGTGGAGGAGAAATCCTTCACGACTGAGACAATTTTTATTTTTGTACCTTTTCTCCACGTTAAAAAAACGACCCTGGTGTCTAACTCTGTCCCGTGGGGAGGCATAGTAAATAGGTACATTACTAAATCATTTCACTATGGCGTACATATGTTTCAAACATACGTACTATGGCGTACATGTTTCAAACTTAGCACATATATAGGGCACTAATATTATCCAATTGTATCATATAGATATGGCAATCATATTATAAAATTATCAGATGGAAATTATGTTACGAATAGAAATCATGTACGTATAGCACTCATATTATTAAAAAAATATCATAAATATTAAAATCATCTTATCAAATCAGAGATATGGGGCCTGATTTAAAATTTAAAAATTAAATAGTATCATAGATATAGTATTCATATTACCAAATCATATATAGATATTGCATTCCTATTATCAATTATAGTTATGGCACTCATCATATATAGATATCATATATTCATATTATCAAATCATATATATATATATATATATATATATATATATATTTAGTGGAAATGGTAATTAATAAAAACTGGAGAAAGTGCTCAATACCGTTGTAGAGCAGATATGCGTTTTATTTTTTATTACCGTATCTTCTGTTAAGTTACATTATTGTTTCAGCTACTTGGCCATTGTAGCATTCTCAGACTTTTACAGATGAGAGAGTGAAAGAGTGAATGTGGTCAGGGGAGTGCGAGGAGGGTGGAAAAGATAGAGGAAGGAAACAAGGGGGAAGTTGGGGGGGGCGCTTGGTATGTTGATAATGTTTTAGTTTTGGGGTTTAAGGAATTTGTGGGGGAGGGTCTGGGAAGTTTATTTCTGGTGTGGCTGAGGGCATAGGGATACATGGAGGGGAAGGGGAATATGTGGGGGTGGGAGGAGAGGGGGGGGTTACTTTAAAATTTGAGTCTTAATGTTAAAGTTTTTATGTGTCTCCTCTCCTTGGTGGGATGATTTCTTGGTAAGTATGTCTTGACCTGTTGGGTGTTCACTTATGTTTGGAGGCGGGGGGGGGGGGCGCTATGATTCGGTTTATTTATTTTTTTAGTTTTTATTTTGTTGTTAATTGTTTGGAGGGGGTTAGTTAGCGGTCTCGGGGGTACACACATGCGCACCTACACACGGTCACATGTATACATACATCCCTGCCCTGGCATGCAAATATATGCACACATGTGCGCCTGCATGCGTAGACACCCGCGTTGCTTTCGCTTACGTCAAATTTTCTATAAGGTGCTAAAATTGGGTACGCGTGCGTTGACATAGATGCGCTCATATACAGATACATAACATACATCGACGTCCCTGCCCCCAAGGAGGCGATTATACGGGCTCATATGCGCATATTGATTCAGGCATACTTGCACTCCATGCATACATGCAAGCGCATGCGCACATACAGATACCAATACTCGTGAACACATACATCGACATATATACACACAGCTGCACGCTCTCACATACTATGTGGATGGCAGGCAGCGGGCACATATACTTTCACATCCACACACACATACACAGGTACGTGCACTTATACATCGGTACCCCGTGTACAAACGGACGCCCACGTGGATGTACACGTGCGTGCATACACACACATACACACCCAGTTATACAGACAGTTATTGGTATAGACATATTCGTCTGGATAGATTTAAATCTAAGTTCATTTATGGGTACATAGGAGCAATGCTTTCGTTCGATGTAGACATGGTTATACATAGATATGAGCATAAACTCATTCCCAGGGTCATATACATAGTATTTTTCATTCTCATTAGTGGGTTTTT
The DNA here is from genome assembly GCF_053919585.1 of Euprymna scolopes. Lineage (NCBI taxonomy): Eukaryota > Metazoa > Mollusca > Cephalopoda > Sepiida > Sepiolidae > Euprymna > Euprymna scolopes. The sequence continues at coordinate 48,938,520 of NC_136494.1, forward strand.
TTTTTCGTTAGATGTGGGTGCACATGGGCGCGCCGGTGTACTCCTCCGCATACAAATATAACCTACAGATGCATGCTCCCACACGCATGCATGTACACAGACATACATGCATACACATATGCTCTCGTTATACACATCTGCAAAGATACATGCCCACACTCCCTCAAGCACAGATATGTGTGCACGCATATACATACGGGTATATAGGGTGATATGCCATAAGTGTGGGCACGAGTTTCATCCACATATACCTACATATGCATTAATAAGCGCCCATGTACCCGGGATAGTGGTCCTAGGTAGCCATGTTTATAGATTTTGGGGAGGAGTTTGGGGTGGTCTATATGGGGATTGAGTGCTGTAGTTATTGTTCTAAGTTGGGGTATTTTTTTTTTTATCAGTTTAGGCAGAAGGCTATATTGGGGTGTCATGCTCTAAGTTGTGCGCCTATGCACATGAGGCATCGGTTGGTTGTACATTTCCATGTGCACTTACCTGTGCAGGTGTAAATCCACATAGTTATATGTAAACAATTTCCGTGTTAAGTCGTGGAGGTTGCATGTAGGGTGTGTTGAGGTTGGGCAGGGGGGTTGGCTAGGGGGAGGTGAATTGATGCAGATTATTGGGTGGTTATGTGGGATGAGGTTATGTGGTGTTTAGAGTTGGTGGTAATTGGGGGTATGTGTTATTTGTTGGATTTAGGGGGATTCTTAGGGGGAGGGGGTAAGGTGGTATGGGGTGTGGGGTGAGTTGGTTGAGGGGGTTTGGTTGAGTGTATGTTATGGTAGTTGTGGTGGGTGGTTGTATTGGATATATAGTTAGGGGGATTTAAGGTGGTGTTGTCTAAGAGATGCTTTAGAGAGGTGTATAGTTGCTAAGGAGGTGGGATTTTTAATGCCTACAGTTTATGGTGGTTTCATGTCTTTTGTTTAGTAAGCTGTAGGCATTACAAATCCCACCTCCTTAGCAACCATACACCTCTCTAAAACATCCCTTAGACAACACCACCTTAAATCCCCCTAACTATATATCCAATACAACCACCCACCACAACTACCATAACATACACTCAACCAAACCCCCTCAACCAACTCCCCCACACCACATTAACCCCTCCTCCTAAGAATCCCCCTAAATCCAACAAATAACACATACCCCCAATTACCACCAACTCTAAACACCACATAACCACCCAATAATCGGCATCAATTCACCTCCCCCTAGCCAACCTCAGCACACCCTACATGCAACCTCCACGACTTAACACGGAAATTGTTTACATATAACTATGTGGATTTACACCCGCACAGGTAAGTGCACATGGAAATGTACAACCAACCGATGCCTCATGTGCTTAGGCGCACAACTTAGAGCATGACACCCCAATATAGCCTTCTGCCTAAACTGATAAAAAAAAAAATACCCCAACTTAGAACAATAACTACAGCATTCAATCCCCATATAAACCACCCCAAACTCCTCCCCAAAATCTATAAACGTGGCTACCTAGAACCACTACCCCGGGTACGTGGGCGCTTATTAATGCCTATGTAGGTATATGTGGATGAAACCCATGCCCACACTTACGGCATATCATCCTATATACCCGTATGTATATGCGTGCACACATATCTGTGCTTGAGGGAGTGTGGACATGTATCTTTGCAGATGTGTATAACGAGAGCATATGTGTATGCATGTATGTCTGTGTACATGCATGCGTGTGGGAGCGTGCATCTGTAGGTTATATTTATATGCGGAGGAGTACACCGGCGCACCTATGTGCACCCACATCTAACGAAAAAAAAAACCCCACTAATGAGAATGAAAAATACTATGTATATGACCCTGGGAATGAGTTTATGCTCATATCTATGTATAACCATGTCTACATCGAACGAAAGCATTGCTCCTATGTACCCATAAATGAACTTAGATTTAAATCTATCCAAACGAATATGTCTATACCAATAACTGGCTGTATAACTGGGTGTGTATGTGTGTGTATGCACGCACGTGTACATCCACGTGGGCGTCCGTATGTACACGGGGTACCGATGTATAAGTGCACGTACCTGTGTATGCGTGTGTGGATGTGAAAGTATATGTGCTCGCTGCCTGCCATCCACATAGTGTGTGAGAGCGTGCAGCTGTGTGTATATATGTCGATGTATGTGTTCACGAGTATTGGTATCTGTATGTGCGCATGCGCTTGCATGTATGCGTGGGGTGCAAATATGCCTGAATCAATATGCGCATATGAGCCCGTATAATCGTCTCCTTGGGGGCAGGGACGTCGATGTATGTTATGTATCTGTATATGAGCGCATCTATGTCAACGCACACATACCCAATTTTAGCACCTTAAAGAAAATCTGACGTACGCGAGAGCAACGCGAGTGTCTACGCATGCAGGCGCACATGTGTGCATATATTTGCACGCCAGGGCGGGAATGTATGTATACATGTGACCGTTTCTTTTAAGTATATATGTGTGTACGTGCGCATGTGTGTACCCGTGTCCATGACCGCTAACTAACCCCCTCCAAACAATTAACAAGACAACAAAATAAAAACTAAAAATAAATAAACCGAATCATAGCGCCCCCCCCCCCGCAGCGAATACCCAACAGTCAAGACATACTTACCAAGAAATCATCCCACCAAGGAGAGGAGACACATAAAAACTTTAACATTAAGACTCGAATTTTAAAGTAACCCCCCCTCTCCTCCCACCCCCACATATTCCCCTTCCCCTCCATGTATCCCTATGCCCTCAGCCGCACCAGAAATAAACTTCTCAGACCCTCCCCCACAAGTTCCTTAAACCCCAAAACTAAAACATTATATCAAGCGTCCCCCCACCTTGTTCCCTTCCTCTATCTCTTCCGCCCCCCCCCCCCCCCGACCTCATTCACTCTTTCAATCTCTCATCCCAAAATAGCGAACATTTCTGTAAAAGTCTGAGGATGCTAGAGACAGCCAAAAAAACGGCCAAGTAGCTGAAACAATAATGTAACTTAACAGAAAGATACAGTAATAAAAAATAAAACATATATATATATATATATATATATATATATATATATATGACACTCATTATCAAATAATATATATATATATATATATGACACTCATTATCAAATCATATCATATAGATATCATATTCATTCATATTATCAAATCATATATAGATATGGAACTTAATTGATCACTCATATAGATATGAATTTCATTTACAACCATATTATATAGATATAATACTTATATTCTCAAATAATATCCTATAGATATGTCACTCATATTACCAAATTATATCCTATAGATATGGTGCTAATATTATCAATTCATATCCTACAGTTATTGCACTCATATTATCAAATAATATATTGATATGGAACTAAAATTACCAAATCACATCATATAGCACTCATATCCAATTATCTATAGATATAGGGCTCATACTTAATCAAATCATATATATATATAGTACTCATATTTCAAAATCATATCCTATAGATATGGCACTCATATTATCAAATCATATCATACAGATGTGGCTTTCATATTATGAAATCATACCCTGTAGATATTGCACACATATAATAAAATCATATCATATAGATATGGGCTTGATATTATGAAATCAAATATAGATATGGCACCCATTCTTTAATCATATATTGATATGGCTCTCACATTATCAAATCATTTCATATCATATAGATATAGCATTCAGATTATCAAATCATATCATATTGATATGGAACCTGCATTATCAAATCACATAATTTACATATGCACTGATATTATCAAATCATATCAAATAAATATGGCTACTCATATTATCATATAATAAAGATATGCCACTCATATCAAATCATACTATAATTATATCACCCTTATATTATATATAGATATGACACTCAAATAATCTAATATCATATAGATATGGCACTCATATTATCAAATATCATAGATATTTCACTCATATTATCAAATCATATACTGATGTGGCTTTCATATTAACAAATCATATTTAAATATGACTTCCATATAATCAAATCATATAGATATGACACATGCTGAGATGTGAATAGTAAACATAATTTTCAAGAAATGGAAATAAAACTATCATATAATAAAAAATATTTACAGTTGAGAAACTAAAAGCAGAAACATTTCTCAACAGACATGTTCTATGTTTAGTAACATTGATTTGTTTAATGACTCAACATAAACAGTAACATTAAAATTATGATTACTCTTGAAAATATTAAGTTTCATAATTGAATAGCATAATGGACTTATTGCATTTTTACAATAACTCATTCTTGTTATTCAGTGATACTGATGAAACATATATACTTAAGTTGAGAATAATCTCATAAATATATCATATATGGTCCGTAAATTTAAATACTAATATGAAAATAAACCATGTTTAAAGAATACCTACTGCACATCCTTTCCTTAAGCATTTTGTTTCAATATATTGAATTTTACTGAAAGAGATATACAAAGAGATAGGCATTGCCTGCAACCGTTTACAGATCTTTCTAACTGCAAAAGATTTGATCGTAGTCATAGTAAACTGTGTCCATCGCTTTATTGCAGATTACAAAATAATCAATATTTCAGTAAATATAAGTTATAAAAAGCTGAAAATTACACCATCCAAGGACTGTATTAAGGTGAGATAAATCCTAAAATTTCATCAAAATTCATGTTATATTTAAAAAGTTATGTTATTTTTTTAATATTCAAGGAATTTTCACCGTCCATCGCTTTATTGCAAGTCTTCTAAGATAATGTTTTAGCTCAATAAAACAATACCAAAGCATCATAAATTTATATTGAACACATTTTCTGGGAAAAATTAACAAAAACAAAGGCACATCCCGAGGGCTAAGTGTCAAACAAACGAATTATTTGTCCACATATCCCCCATGTTTTGAAATTACATTAAACAACCTTTTGTCCACCGAGGAGGTCAATTGTTTGATCTGAGATGGAGTAATGGTTCTGGCAACGTCGACTATTTTGTTCCAAAGGGCATCCTTCGAAGAAAACTGCTCTCCTCCCTCATAAACTCCTCGTTTCAATATTGACCATAGGTGTTCGATGGGGTTAAGGTCCGGAGAACACGGTGGCCAGGACATGAGGGTTTCTCCAACAAAGCCCTGAGATCCAAGGAAGGATGTAGTTGCCAGAGCAGCATGAGATGAGGCATTGTCATGCATAAAAATAATCTTAAAACGACGTGACAAGGGAAGATCATCTAGCCATGGTAACAAATTCTCATTTAGAAAGGCAGTGTAGGCATTGCTGGTGAGCTTGACACCTTCTGGCACTCGGAATGGTCCACATAGCTTATCCCCAATAATTCCAGCCCAAAACATTATGCCTCCACCTCCCTGTTGGCGACGAAATCTATAAGGCGTTGGAGTTCCATTTGGATTCCAAACTTTGGCTAATCCGTCCGGTCCATCAAGGGTAGCACGAGCCTCATCTGTAAACAGAACATTTTGGCAATCCATTTTCATATATTTTTGTGCCCAAGCCAATCGTTTTTCTTTGTGGGTTTGGCTCAATGGAGGCCTTGGAATAGGATTGATGTTCCTTGCCATTTCATTCAGTACATTGCATTGGGCTTGTCTGGACCTTGGTATGACTCCAGCCCTCGCAAAATTGTTACACTGGTGCTGTTTGGCTTGCGAACAATCTCTCTACGAATTTTTCGAAGATCCCGATCAGAAAGGTTCCTTCTTGTGCCCTTATCTTTCCTGGACTTGATGTTGGGGTTCTTGACGAATGTAGCTAAAGTTCGGGGATCCCTTTTTAGTTCTGTGGCTAAATTTATGATAGAGAGTCCTTCTGCTAGTCCTGCAATAATCCTCTGCTTCTCGGTAGCTGTTAAACGTCCTTTTTTTGGCATTTTATGAGACCTGCAATAAAGCGATGGACGGTGAAAATTCCTTGAATATTAAAAAAATAACATAACTTTTTAAATATAACATGAATTTTGATGAAATTTTAGGATTTATCTCACCTTAATACAGTCCTTGGATGGTGCAATTTTCAGCTTTTTATAACATATATTTACTGAAATATTATTTTGTAATCTGCAATAAAGCGATGGACACAGTTTATGTATATATATGCACACACACACACATATAGATAGATATATATATATTCGTATATATGTAAGATGGTTGTCTTAACTCGAGCTTTTGGCAGCTGATATTGCTATTGAAAGTATATATTGATAGCTGACTCTCCATAAAAGTAGTGGTTGATGGAAAAAAGGCCAGGGAACTGTGGTATATGCGTTGGTCCTTGGGATATGGAAGCTGATGCAACAAAGGTGGTGGTAGTGAAAGAGTGAACAGAATGTAAAGAAGATCTTGTACATATCTGATAATCGGGAACAAAATCAATACTTCATCTTAATAAGAAATAAGCAGAGCAAATAACAAAAGGCAGAAGTGCTCAGAAAATTACAGCTTCATTATTTTTCCAAAGTTTATTTTCAGACATAAAATGTACAAATATATATATATATACATTCTTGATTAGTAGTTACATATATGTTCAGAATTAAGACAAGAGGGTAGGGCTACAAAATGGAGAAGAGGAAACCTGTCAGTGTGCACAATTGTAGCTGTGGCATCACCTGAAAATGGTTTTTCAGATATATTGGAAGGAGTTTCTTCCTTTAAAAACAATAGTAGCTATAAAAGCTTATGTCATGTAATGCTTGGGCGAGTATAATAACAAAACATGCAGGAATCTTTAGCTGCACAATTACACTTTTGTTTTTGTTACTATTGAGAAAAGAAAAATGCTTTAATGCAAGGCAGAATAAAAAAAATAAAAAAGATTATTGCAAAAGATAACCACCATTCACCTGGTATTGTAGAGTAAATATACAAACTTTCTAATAGTTAATTGAGTGGGATAAAAATGCCAGTCTTGTATATCATGGACATAATAATCGGTTGCTATCATCAATAACTTCTAAGCTAATCAAAATATCACAAATGCAAAAACTTGATATCTCAGTTATAGTATATTTACAGAAATGACTTCATAATTTATATAATTTCTTAAGAATGTCTGTTAAACTTATACCATTACAATATCTAGAATTACAAAAATTGTAACAAATATATAATCTAATCCATCTACAAATCCTATCACCAAAAATGCATTATAAACAGTATGACAAATCAAAACTTGCAATATACACTTTGATAAATGATTAATTTCTTTGTATAAACAATTGGTTCTTTATTGTAACTATTATTGCTAAGGAAAAATGTAACTGAAGAGTTTGGAATTATCAAAACTATGAAATGATGTTCATGTAGATAAGAGATTAAATATGCTACCAATGTGTGCTCAACTGACATGAAAGAACAAAAACCAATAAGAATGATGAAGTTCAGGTAGAACAATCTATCAAAACGTTCAGCAATATCAGTTGATAAAAATACAGATCTCTTTGATAGAAAAATGAAATATTTTGAGAACTGCAATTTTGCAATGTCTGTTTAGCAAAAACCAAGTAAACAATGCTTCCTCAATAGAATTAAAACATTCAATTTCACAACAAACAATCAACACCAGATTAACACCTTTCAAACACAAGAATTAACAACAACAAACAAGTTTTTACAATGTGAAATTAGTATGAAAATTTTGTCACTTATATGAAGATGTAAGAATCTACAAAAAGGTATTATGATAAAAGTAAATGGCCTTTTTAAGTTAAATTATGATAAGAATGACTAATGTAATGAATAATTCAACAACTAATGTTACACAACTTAAATATTAAAAACTTGGTAAGGAAATATGAAATATTACAAACTTATAAATGCAGACACATTCAAACAGGTACACACATACGTATCAATATGTATGCTAGTATTATTTATTATTAATCAATATTGTTTGAGCTGTAAGATGTGTTTAAAAAAAAAATCACTGAGGAAGAAATAATAGCATTTTAATAAAATAGCATGCAGTGTAAAGTTGAGTTTATGGGTGGGGTGGGAGTAGCACTGAAGGAGAGGACTGTTTGTGGAATGGATGGGGGGGGGGCATGCCTGCCACTACTTGACAACATCTAGGTTTCCTGTCAGTCTAGACTAGTGCATCAACTACAGTCCTACACAATCACGCAGTTACACACACATCTGAGCAGCAGACCTGAAGATTTCGGAAGGACTTTTCGGCATCCCATCAGCTCTGAATTCAAGAAAAGGTAAAACTAGTCAAAAATTGCATTGAAGCATTATTGAGAATGGAAGCGAAAAAATAAAAAACAATAAAAAACATCATTTCAAAACATGAAATGAAACAAATATTTTATAATTGTTAAAAGAGAACTATGGAAATACGGAGAGAATTTCTTTATTAATTAAAAGGAAATGTAAAATTTAAACAAAATTTAGCTATTTTAAAAATGGAAACATGAACATTATTTTAAATAATAGTAGAATTATTTAATTCTTTTGGTTTTAATTACTTATATTGGAAAATTAAAAACTTTTTGCAACATATCAAATATCAAAGGATTTAATTAAATTTGAATTATGAATGCTAAATTATCCAGGAAGATGATTTCAGGTTTTACATTTAAATTTGTTAGAGGTCATTCAAACTTCAATAATTTAGTCAAATAACTTTCTTATGCTATAATATATTTTATATTAAATAGAATTTAGAAGCATGAAATTAAACTATTTAAACATGTATATATTCAGTTATATCAACATGTGAGAATCTTTATTATTATTATTATTAATAAAATTTTATTATTTTTAAAAAATATATAAATATGAGAGGCACATAAGCAGATACGGTTTTGTACTTAGTAAAATAAGTTGATAATAAATTGCAGTAAATGGTAAAAGTTTAAATTTGTACTCATGTTTGGTGATATAAAGATCAGAAAACTACACACATTTTGAAAAACTCAGAATAATTAATCGTTTTAACACTTGGTGATTAAGTCAAGAGAAAATTGCACATTTTATGTTCAATCACTGCTTATTATATTTATTTAAACTATAAAGCATAAGTATCAAAACATTATTACAAAATATGATACCAACTAATCGTGAGAGATTTCAATATAACTTTTCTTAGAATGATCAAGACTGGAATAAACTCATAATTGTTTTCATATTAGATATATTAAACACAATTTAGGCCTCACCACTCACTAATACACCCATTATTTAGTTTGAGGATTCAGAATTTATTGATCTTAGAAAACATACAGAAAAAAATACTGGAAATATTTTTTTCTATTTTCATGAAAAATGTCATGAATTTGACTGAAAAAGGAAATCATGAAAATCGACACTATATTTCTTCAAATTCATATAAATGCTGAAATAAATAGTTCTAGAATAAAAAAAGCACTTAAATACAGATTAATTTAAAGTAATTTAGATATGTCAGAAATAAAAGCATGAGCTAATGTAAACGATTTGAAATTAAACTATTCAATTTCAAATTTTTCAAATATAAGGGACATAAAAATTTTTCATTTGAAATTTAAAAAACATTCAGCAAGTAAAATGTAATTGTATTAAATGGCCCATCTTTATTGGATTTAAAGGGTTAAAAGAATAAATGAATCATTACTTCTAAAGTAATGATTTTTAAAGTTTCAGTAATAATTCATGAAATTGGCAATAGCCTTTTATCCAAATTTCATTTCTCTCATTATTTGATTAAAACATGATTTATACATAAAATATTGCACCAAGACATTTGTTTTAGTCCTTTAAGAACCATCAGAAAATTTTTTTAATCTTATACTTATGACTTAGCATTTTTATATTTATTTACTTATTAGCATTCATTTGTGTTGTTGTCAAAAATTGATTGAATTTTTTCCAAAATTTGAAAAATTAGTTTTGATGACTACAGTCATTATTAAATGTAAAGTATGAAAACAAATTAATTGTAATTCACTATGAAACCTTGTTACTTTTAATTCTTAAATCATTTGCTAAATATGTAAAAATGAGGTGCTCAATAAGATTAAAACTTCTTTGTTTAATTTCAGAAAATATTTAAAGGTCAAATTAAGCTATGGATTTTATGGTTTATAGTTAAAACTATATGATAAGCAAAGAAAATCAATGAACCTTATTTCCAGCTTCTACTATATATTATCCATAAATCATAAAATTCTGTCAAGATCAGTTGTTAATATAAAACGAAAGGGAAAATATATAAATACATCAAAAAAAGTCTTTTCTTTTACTAGTTAAATTGCTAATTAGAGTGCTAAAATCAGAAAATGATAAAGAGCATTTCATTTTTTTTGTTCTTATAAACAATTACAAATAATGATTTCACTTACTGACTACTAAATTTGATAATGTGGATGTTATCAAGCATCATTATGTAGAAATGCAGACTCAAAGAAAATTATTTGTTTGTAGTAAGATAAATATTTCAAATCTTTGTTTTACATACTTTTTTTTTACATGGGCATCACCACTTATCAAAGCCTTGAGGCCACTCGAGGATAAGGGTTAAAGAGTGTACAGTAGAAATTGGACAATATAGTCATCGTTAGTAATGGAAATTTGGTGAATTTGTTATCTTATATGGAACGGCTCATCAAAAACTTGTTTCTATTTTATTTTCTGTTGAAATATTTTCTACAGGTTTCAAATTCAAACTAAAAGAGTAATGAAAATAAAATTGTTCTTAAATTATGTTATGTTATTGAACAAACGACACTGATATTCATAAAGAATTGTTTAGAAAGTCTGTGCATTGAAAGAATGGAAAACATCCACCAAGCAAAAGCTGTGAGAAAAATGCTGCTAAGAATATAACAAGTCAATAAAAATAACTAACCTTGAAAATGATCGTTCAATTTTTGCTCGCCTTTTGCTTTCTTCAAGTGTTTGATATTCTGTTTTGCCACTAAAAAAAAAATAATGAAAAGATTATTAAGCATTCAGACATAATTATTTTAGGGTTATTAATTTTAATTTTTTTGTGTGAGAATCAAAAATGTTGATAAAAGCTCCATATGTATTTCTTTTTCAAACATTTTTGCTGTTCTCTGGCATCATCAGGAAATGTGTGGTATACAAGGTGGTATGAGGTGGACACTGGAAAAGTTTTTGTAGAGGCAGCATAGTATTGGCAAACTGTTATGTTCCGTTATGAAGGCAAACTGGCAAGCCTAGTGCTTGGGTCAGTAATTGGGTCGTGTGGAAGGGAACTGTAGGTGGGGGCTTATGATAAGCAATTTTTAAACATTTGTGCTTGTGTGAAAAGTAACAGCATTAATTGTAGGCTTCAGGTTTTTTTTATAAATGGCTTGGAGAATTTTCAGTTTTTTATTTTCATTTAATTTTTGGTGTATTATCTTTGTGCTTTGTACTAGAATTTGTCTGACTTCAAAGAGAGGGCTGTTATGTTTTTTTGTAGATGTTGGAAAACTGTCTAACTTCAGAGGTGGGGGGGATACTCAAATTCACTATTGAACTTCAATGACAAAATTTCTTTTCTTGGCGTTCTCATGGATACCTTCGATAATACATTCAGCACTTCTTGCTACAAAAAACCTACTAGCCTAAATTTTTGCCATCTAAATCTTAAGAGCAAGTGCCCTCACCATTACAAAATAGCTGTAGTAAAAAATCTTAACCATGCTAAACTAATCTCCTCGTCTAAAAATGACGACTACTTGAACTAAAAATATCAAACAAGTACTTATTAACAACAGATTTCCTAATCATTATGTTAGAACAACGCATAAAATCTTTGCTGCAGAACTTAAATATCATCATACATAGATCTGCATAACTAAGTGACAGCAATAATATAATTAGACTTATTTACTATAAATAATTTAAGATCCAAAACCTTGTACTAAACAATACTTCCCCAACCCTAAAAACATAAGAAAAAAACAATATCATCTATAGGTTTAAACGCCCTATTACAACAATCCAGAAACCAATAGTTACATCGGTTACACAACCATGACTCTATCCCATCACTTAACCATGCATAATGTTGACTCTAGTACCATTTTCCAACATCTACAAAAAACATAACTGCCCCCTCTCAGACAAATTCTAGTACAAAACACATCAAAAAACAAATTAAAAAAAAACTGAAAATTCTCAAAGCCATGAATATAAAAAACATGAAGCCTACAATTAATGCTGTGACTTTTTACACAAACACAAACGTTTTAAAATGCTTATTGTAAGCCTCACCCACTTTCTCCCTCCATATTGGAACATAGCAGTTTGTTGACACTATGCTGCCTTTACAAAAATTTTTCCAGTATCCGCCTCATTCCACCATACATTTCTTGACAATACCAGACTGCAGCAAAAACGTTCAGAAAAGAAATACATATGGGACTTTTATTAACATTTTGATTCCTACATAAAAAAATAATGAGAAAGATGAAAAAAATTAAAACAGGTATGAGAAAACAGAAGCTTTCTATCTTTCTTAAGAATGTTTGTTTAAATGGAAAAAAATGCTGCCCAAATACAAACAATATATATATTTTTTTTACGCATTTTCACCCCAAACAAGGCACAATGCCACTTTGATGTAGGGGGCTATTATCAGGGGACATAAATTGTAGGGATAGTATGTAGGGAGTTGAGCAGCAAGATGTATGTTCACATTACACTTGAACTTCTGCATGTCAGTACGGTTGGGAAAGCAGGAAACTGGAAGGGAGTTCCAGAGTCTAGCAGCTTTGGAGAAGGAACTATTAAAGTAAGAAGGCTTTCTTACATCTAGGGATCTCTGTGTATAGGTGTGATTTTGCGTCTTGTCGAGTTTGTTGGGGGGTATTTACATCGAAAGGGTACAAGGGCTTGCAGTTCCCACATTAATATAAATACTTATATAGTTTTGATTTTATTTTTTATTTGTAGATGCATAAAAAATGTCTTATAAAAACAGCATTTGCAAACTTCTTCAGTATATATGTAGAGCGGCATATGTTTATATGTTTGCATGAATAAGATTCACTTATGAACTAATGGACCGATCATTATAAACTTTGAAACATAGCTTCTAGGTGTAAGGAATCCAGATGTGAGCTATCTTTAATTTTATGCAAAGGAGGTGGAAATCCTTTGTAAAAAATTAATATACCTCCAATTCTTTGGAAATTTTAATCTTTTATTATTAGACAGCAACTTATAAATATTGCTCAAATTATAATTACTTTGGAATATTTAAAAGGGTTTTAGGGTGCATAATATGGATACAACCACCAATTGAAAATTCAAATGTATCAGACCTGTATTAAATTTCAAATTTTTATTAGACTCCCCACCCCCCAAAGATAAATTAAATTTTAGACATTTTCTAGGATCAAAATAATCTTTGGCAAAATACTCACTGAACACAACTTAAAATTAGATCCAGACTTGCATTTTAAACTAGTCTCAACAAAAGTTCATACATAAGATCAATAATTTAAAACAACAACAACAAAAAAAAATACTCCTTTTCATAAACGCATCACACATTTGCTATGATTTGTTAGAAAAAACGCCCATTCTTCAAATCAGTATTTTTGAAAATGTCTCCAAATAAAGACAAAACAAATATTTAACTAATTTTTTACTTTTTTTTTTTTCATTTCACACACACACACACAAAATAATGGAATAAATTTCAATATATCAAAAATGAAATACATAAAAACTTCCTCCTTTGGAGGAAACCTGTTTAACCTGCCTAAGGTTAATACTGCTTCAGATCAGATCTCAAATAAATAAAATAACATCATTTAATTTGTAATACAATTTCTCAAACAAGGAAGTTCTTAACAGACGTCAGTTAATGAGGTTTTGGTTTTGTATCTAGCCACACTGATGGGCTACAGAGATGATATATGTTTTTGGATGGCTATCTTTTATATATACATATATGCATACATTTTATATAGTATGAAAACATGCCTATAGCAAGTAAGTTATGCAGATGTGCCCATGTTTCATTGCTGCAAGAAATCATCAGGATATATATATATATATATATATATATATATATATATATATGATGTTACAGAGTCTTAGCTTTGTACGACAGCTAAGTCTCTCTGTCGGTTCAAAATGTTGAGATCCAGCAACAAGCAAGAGCAAGATAGCCAGCAACAAATTAAACTGCAGACCAGCTTAATGCGGGTACTGGTCTTCCGCTTTATGTTTTTTTTAATCAGAGATTTGCTTCTCCTAGAAAGGTTGCCTTCACCACGGCTTACGGGAGCCCTCACCACCCCAATACACATATACACACACAAATATACACAGTGCTAGTTGACCGTTGACCCAGAAAAAGAGTTCATTCGCCCTTTTGGGTCATGTCATATGCTACTGGTACCATGTAACCTAGTACTACCTGCCTCATGGTCGGGTCACCGGCGACTAAACTGGTTCCCCCACCAGACTTGTTTGGTAAGGAGGGCGGCTAGTATCCCTGAAGGATTAAAAACAAGACCTTCCAAAGGGCGAATGAATATATATATACATACATACATACAGGACGATTCCAAAATATTTCCCTATTCCGATATTACCGATTCCGTACAATTACCGATTCTGATTCTTTGTAAATCTCTAAATATTTAACTATAAAAGTGTTATTTTGTCCTGATTACTGTAAAAACATATCTTAAATGTGCATACATTTTCTTAAATGTAAAAACACATTTGTGCCCTCGTGGTCTAGAGATATTAGTCTTACTGGAAATTTAAAATCAATAAATATTTATATTTTATTATTACTACAAGCAGTGGACGATGTTTCTAAACCAAAATCAAATAAAAAAATAAGTTAAGGAATTGGTTTTGGTTTTGGCATTGGGAAACAGGCTCTAAATTTTCTGATTCTGATACCCCAAAAACCTCTGATTTTTTCTGATTCCTGATTCCGATTAACAGTGCCAACACACACATTTTCTTTTTTTTTTTTTTTACATAGGCATCACCACTTATCAAGGCCAAGAGGCCACTCGAGGATAAGGGTTAAAGAGTGTTCAGTAGAAATTGGACAATATAGCAATCATCATATATGGAAATTCGGTAAATTTGCTAACTTATATGGAATGGCTCATCAAAAACTTGTTTACGTTAGACCTGAAGACAACCACACTGCAGCAAGCTGGAAAGCAGGAAAACGGAAGACAATTCCATAGGTGTGCAGTTCTAAGAAAGAAGCTTTGTTCATAGAATCCACGTTTAGGTTTAGGCACAGATAAAGAGTGGGGGAAAAGAGTGATAATGTTTTCTGCTAGACGGGTGTTTCTTGTGAAAGTTTGGCGAGGAGGGACCATAGATTGGAGTTCAGCCGAACACTTGCTATGAAAATAAAGATAAAGCAACATCTCTTCTGTGAGAAAGAGGTTGCAGGGAAGAGGCTAGGAAGTCTATTTTGAACTCTATCAAGGCAGGAAAGTCCTTTCTAGCAGCTCCTGCCCAAATGTGGCAATAGTACTCCATCCTTGGACGTACCTGGCTCTTATATAGATAGAGAATTGCATCAGCAGTCAGATCTACTGGCTTTATAGAAGGATTCCACCATTTTTCCAGCGGCCTTGGCAAAGGATTTAATGTATGTGTTCCATTTAAGATCAGGAGTAAAGATCAAACCCAGAAGCTTGTCAAAACATGAGGCATCCCCAAGATGAGAGCCATTCATTTCAATTGATGCCAGATGTGGATCAGAGCGTTGATGATGTAAAGATAAAAGCTTGGTTTTAGATGCATTAAAAGTAACAAACCACCTCTTTCCCCATTGTACCACTTGCGTAAGATCAGAAGAGAGAGAATCAGAGAGAACTTTGTCGTTTATGGTCTTAGATGTGTTACTGTCATCAGCATAAATGTCTATGAAAGTAAGGATGTGATGTGGAAGATCATTAATGTAGATTAGGAAGAGAGTTGAGCCCGGGATGGACCCCTGAGGGACTCCAGCATTAATACTGAGAGCTTCTGATTTCTGCCTATCAATCACTACTCTTATGAACCTATCAGAGAGAAATGATTTAATATATATATATATATATATATATATATATATATATATATATATATATATATATATATATATATTACACACACACACACACACATTGTGCTTACAAACTAGTGTTTGGACGATTCCTAAATTTTTTCCAATTTCAAGAAAATGTTGATTAACAATTCTGATACCAAGTACGATTCCGATTCCTGTCGAATTGTTGTTTTGAAATATACCATTATATAATCGAAAGCTTTTTTGTAGCGAAAAAATTTGGTACATCGAAAAAGTGGAAATACAATTAAGGGAATTTTGAAAACGATTTGATTTTTTTTCGTAAAATTTCTTTCACTGAAGATAAAAGTCAAAACAAATATTTTAAGCATGAATTAAACATGCACCATGAAATTAATAACAATCAATTTCAGGAGTTATTTTATATATTAAAAAATATAAAGAAAAAGTTATGATTAATTCAACAAAAATGCAATAACATCAAATTTTAAGGGAAATAACATGTTTTGTTTATCTTTTGATATTCATTTTTTTGTTTTACTTTCTCTTTAAAATTTAGCTTTTTTTTTTTTTGCAGCTTCAATTGCTAACTGATTTTTATTGCACTTTCTAGAATATTCTTATTTCTAAATGAAATTTAAAAATAAATCGATCTTTGATAAAATTTTTAGCCTTTTATATTCAATCATCTCAAATTATTCCTATTTATTTATTTGACTTTTTAAAAAATATTTTTAACAATAATGTTATTTTTTTAAATCTAAATAAATTGGCTAATTTCTATATTTATTTTTATTATATAATTATATACGTATCGTCCTTTAATATTCATTCTTATTTAATGTCTTAATTTACCTCTTTATTTCTATATAAAAAAGTAAGGGTTTGTTTTACTGTACAAAGATTTGAAAAAGTTGTCACAAAACAAATATAGAACAAATAAATGTAATCAAAGGCAAGATAAGTTACTTTTCTACCTAACTGGATATAATTTTCGTGTTTTTATTTAATGTAACATATTTATTCAGCTTGAAAAACATGGTGTTTACCGATGTATTGGAAAATTAAAAATTGGCGCCCGACTGTCTTTGACTTGGTAAGTTTGGGAAAATGAGTTATAAATAAAAAACTAGACAAAATACTGTTAAAAACCCGCCGAGTCAGTCTATGTCACAGTGACATATATTGAGTGAGTTTCCAACAGTATTTTGCCTATTTTTTTATTTTTAATTCCTTTTCACAAACTTACCGTGTCAAAGAGAGAGTCGGCGTCATTTTTAATTTTCCAATACATTTAATTAAACGGTAAACGGTTGAATCCAAGTTTAGCGTTACAAACAAAACACTGTATGTTTTTCGAGCTGAATAAACATGTTACATTAAATAAAAACACTGAAAACATATCCAGTTAGATAGAAAAGTAACTTATTTTGCCTTTGATAACATTTATTTGTTCTATATTTGTTTTGTGAAAACTTTTTCAGATCTATGTGTACAATAAAACAAACCCAAAAGGAGTAGCTTTTAAATTTTTGGTAATTGGGTAAAGTTGAGATAAGTAGGTCGCGCAGACAAGCCTCGTTCTGACATTTGGAAAATTTAGGTTAACAACCGATGAAGCTACCGAAAAGTAACCCTTTTGAATAAAGATGGATATAAACAATATTTTTAAAATTAATTTAATTTTACTTAAAAACAAAATGTAAACATATATAAACAAAATATTTTAGAAAATAATTTCTTAATTTTGAATAAAAATTGATTGTAAAGAATTTGTTTAAAATAATTATTGAAAAATACTGCAGTGTTTACAGAGCTGGTTCTTTGGGATAATAGGGGCGCCTGAAACCTCCTCTAAAACGAAAATAGCTTTAGTGTTTTTACTATTTTAAAGTGTTGAAACACTAGTGGCTAGTTAAGTTTGAAACACTAGTGGCTAGTTAAGTTTGAAACACTAGTGGCTAGTTAAGTTAGAACAGCAAGTGCGCATGGCGGAAATTCTTCAGGGTTTAAATGTATTGTAATGCTTTTATTGTGGTCGAAAAACGTTTTTCAGCTGCCATATTACTTCCTATTTAGTTGCGTCCCCACGAAGGCAGAGTTAGACACAAGGTCGGTTAGAGAAGCATTTCTTACTAAAAACGAAACCGTGAAATATAAAAGCAAGTTAAGCTAAAAGTAAAAAAAAAATTTTTTTTTTTTAAATTCCAAAAATTAAAGAAAGAAAAAAGTTCAAAGAAATTATGAACATTTATTACTATTGTTAAAGAGCATCTCTCCTCTTTCTCTCTCTGGCTCTTTCATACTCTCTCTATCTTCTCTCTCTGTGTCTCTATTAGATAGTAGATCGAGAGAGAGAGGGAGAGGGTGGGAGGAGGTCAGAGAGATATTTTTGTAGTTAATCCACGTTGCAGGAAGTGATGTTTCATCTAACCGGATGTCATGTAATGCTACGTGGCAAGGTTGGTGAAACGTTGAGTCTCTCAGAAAATGCCGAGCCGAGCAGAAGTCTAAAATGGTTCTCTCCTAAGTAAGGGGGGAGATGCGCACCCCAAACGTGGGACGTGGTAGGTACCCACAGTGGAGACCATCGATGGCGGCATCTGCAGATCATGCCTGGGAGAATAAAAGGTTGAAAACCCAACATCTGTCTTCATCTTGTGTATTCCGGCGAAAACAGCAAGAGAGCTCCACCCAGATGAAGACTCTCCCAGAGCAGCGAAACCAGGTATGAATCTTCTTTAATTCAAACACATAAATACACAAGCAGCGTCCTAACCACTAGACAAACGGTTTAAGGGATCTTGGGTCCCGTTCTCTCGTCTCTTAACACTCATAATATCTCTCTCTCTCATCGTCGTAAACTTCTTCTCTTCATTAGTAAAATGGACACGTCATCACCAGGGTACCAGTATCCCTCAAGTAAAGTGTCCAAGTCAAATCCTCTTCTTCTCCCTCCCTTATGTAACACTATAAATGAACAAGTGAAAATAAAGGCAAGATAAGTCAACGTAAAAAGGAAAACAGATTTTTCAGAACGAGGCTCGTCTGCTGGACCTATTTATCTCAGCTGCACCCATTTGGCTTTGCTTGTTTTATTTTTTTAAAATATAAAGGTTGATAAGACATTTTTCATTTACTAATGAGATTTTTCATTCATTTACTAATGGAAGAGTGTCGGTGAAAAAAAAAAAACTTGCCAAAAGATAAGCCCCCCCCCCCTTTTAGTTACCAGTTGGAAAAAACACTGATTTTTAACATGATTTACTCGCAATGAGATCACTATAAAATCTTTTAAATAAGGGTAATTTTTATTTAATTCATCAACTTTTTCATGGACTTGATGTAGTTAGGCTGTTTTATGCATAAATAAACTTCGCTCACAAATGAAAACAATGTTACCTCGCGACCCCTAAAGTTTCAGTGCAAGTACAAACAGTTAACTAATCATGGGCCTCAAAGTTTCGAAACAGACAGCGCCCATGTATGTGATGGAATAAGGAAACTCATTAAGATAAAGATTACCTTTAAAGTAGTTAATAAAATTCTTGTACATCATATTAAATATGTTAACAAAAGTTCTATGACGTTTTGGTATTTCTACACTTTATCACCGAAACTGGAGATGCCATTTTATTTCACGCACCTGTTGTTGAAATCCAAGGGAGAAATCAGTATTTTTAACTATGACCGAAGCATGAAATAAATAAAAAAATTAAACTAGATAATGATTTTTTGGTTTCATTTAAATTAATTTGTTGTTGACCCTTCAAAATTGCTTTAATTAAAAAAAAATGTTTCATTAAAATTATTTATTTGTTTGAAAAAAAAAAAAACAACAAAAAACAAAAAAAACAAAACTATTTTATAAAAAACAAATGTTGCTTTCATTACAAAATTGTTTTATTAAAATTATATTTTCTTACACAAACTTTTCAATAAATGTTTTTACAATTATATTGATAAATTTTTATACAGTAAATGTATTGGTTTTCAAATGGCACTCGCCCAGTTTAGACAATTATGAATATGTCCTTTTCATTTTCTGTTTTTAATATATATATATATATACACACACACACATTTCATGAAAAAGTTTCCGTTTTCATTAATTAAATCGAAACATTTCCAATTAAACAATTATGGATATATGTTCTCTTTCACTTTATTTATTTACTTATTTTCATAGTTCTTTCCAGATGTAATTAATATCTAGTCTAATTTTTTTGTTATTTATTTCTAACTTCGGTCATAGTTTAAAATACCGATTTCTCCCTTGAATTTCAACGACAGGTGCATGAAATAAAATGGCATCTCCTGTTTCAGTGATAAAGTGTAGACGTACCAACGTTTTTATCATAAATTTTTGACAGCATTAATCTCACTACAAACAAACAGTTCAACTTAAAATATATAAATCGTGAAACTGACAATCTATCGACAGTACATCTCGCTGCCCTAATCCCTACATAGTACCCCAGTAGATGTTTCCCCTGACAGTAGCCCCCTACACCAAAGTGGCAATGTGCCTTGTTTGGGGTGAAAATGTAATAAAAAAAAAAAAAAAAAAAAAAAAAAAATAGTGGTGGGATGATTAATCAAAATCGTTAATCATAAGAATTGTGCATTATTTTTTTTTTTTTGGGGGGGGGGTCGGAATCGCATCATTAAAAAATACCTTAGATTTACGATTCTCTTATATTTTTAAGTTGAACTGTTTGTTTTAAGTGAGATTAATGCTATCAAAAATTTATGATAAAAACGTTGGTACGTCTACACTTGTTCAATTTCGGACAATAACTGAGATTCTTTAATCTCCTTGTATATATACGACGTCACATTTGTTTTAATATCAGAAAGCTTATCTATTGCTGAGCCAGTGTCTTTCCATTGATTTATTCTAATATTTTTGCCATTAATTTCTATTAGTATGACTTAATTGATTTTTCCTTCAAAATGATGAATTAAAAATTACTGATAAAGAAAGGTAAGCAAAGTAGTTTTATAATACAATGGGTTGTGGAGTATTGTAATACAATTTGTATAGAAAGAAATTATATGAGAATGATGAATGTGTAATGTGAGTTATAAAGACAGGCTTAAACATAGATCAATCTGGACAATTTAGTGAGATGCGTGCAGAACAGGAAACTTTGATAGCATGGCCATGTTGAAAGAATGGATTAGAGTTTTTGGATTAGTATATAAAATAAGTATTACAGTTAAGTTTACTGAAATAATCCAAGATGGCAAAACTAAAGTATATTATAAATATTGAAGAGTTAATATTTATAAAGTAATCTCAACCAGATGTAAAAGCTCGATAAAATCATTGATATATATATATATATATATATATATAAAATAAATATGTATTGTATGTGTTTGAAACCAAAAACAACACATTATTATAAAATAAACAGGCATTTATTTTGTTTGAAAATTATGTTGAAATTCATAAATATATTTCGAGGCAAAGCCTCATCATCAGTATGTCTTTCTTTTTTTTGCCATGTTGTTGCTGGGGCAGATAATCTGAAAGTATAAGTCCGTTTGTTGTTTTTACGGTAGTTTTTTTAAATCTCGGAACGGTGCGTTAGGTCATGCAGGATTCGCGTTAAAATTTCTTGTTCCTTAGAAGCGCCGGTTGAGTTTGAATAAAAAAAAATATGTATTATACACGGGTTTTTTTTTTTTGGTTTCAAATGTATATATTACATATTTATTTTATTCAAACTCAACAGGCACTTCTAAGGAACAAGAAATCTTAACATAATATATATATATATATTATTATCAACTTGCATGAAAAGAGCTATGTACAAGATGCTTAAAATCGTTTGTAGTTAAAAAATTATGAGAATTTTAAGTGCCAAAATTTATGCTTCTCTGTCGCCATTTTTCTTTAGAAAAAAGTGGGCTTAATTCAAGAAATTCAGTAATTTTGCCACCATTTATTTATTTTTCAAGCTATTCTCTATTATGAAACTTGGCACTCTTATGTAAAATTGTGTGCTCTTTCTGATTATGCAGTCAAATTTGATGTATCTGTTTACCATAAGCCATGAATTATAAATTCAGATGTACAAATTTGAATTTTTTTAAAACTGGTGCATGGTATCATACAGTGGATGTCTATTCATGAACAAAACTAAGTATTATAGTGATATTTAAATATAGCTTTATAGAGAGCAGGCATTTTCCTGCCTCCTCACCAAAAGAGAGCTTATCTGGGTGTAGCCATTGAATGCCTAAAGAGCATTCATGGCCGGTATTTACTACTCCCCATCAAAGAAAAAAAAATTGAGTAGATAAGAAAATTTTTCATATAGATTTTGAATTTTTTTAAAAGATGCAAAATCCCATAGTCAACCAGAACTTGTGCATTTTGGGACCAGTCCAATTTTCAATTTTGTAAATCCTCTCTATCTGGCCCAAAATATACCCCTATTTTCTGAGATGCAACCATAAATCATACTCTACATGAATCCTTGATGTAGCTTTCACAGTACCAGGATACCAGGAATCCTGATAAACAACAACTGTATATTCACCAGTTGATGGTAATTTTTGTCATTTCTATTCTGTTGTTTTACTGAAAATTCAACTATGTAAACAAATAAATAACACAATAACTTTTTAGCTTGTTCCCAACTTAACATTTAAAATTACTTTTTAAGGTTTTAGGGTATGCTGAAAACAAATATTGCATTTAAATATTTTGCAAATAAGTAGTTTTCCGAATATTAAGCAATGTCATTTCTTATGTTATCGCTGGTGGCCATCTTGGTATGTGCGAGCTCGCAAACCTGTGGCAATGGAAATTCCCAGGCTTACTCGATTGTTGCCCTTTAACTCTGATAACCAGAAAGCGACCTAGCCATGTGACTTCCCGTTTCTCATATTTCTCCCTCTTTTCTGCTGAACTCTCGAACATGTAACAAAGAGTTGCTCCTGTTGGTGGCATCAGCCACCAACAATGGTCTTGACTAACCGTCAACCTCTCGCAGCTATCAATCGCAAGTAGCAAACTTTTATTCTCAACGAAATCTCATTCTTTCTATCTACATCCTTAATATTTCTCATGTAAATAAATCTGCATTCTTTCGCTGATAAATCTGTTGTTTCCGTTGTCATTATGTGACTTTTTGACCTACCATTCAATTCATCAAATATACACATTGGGGACGGGATCGTCAATAACACAAGCAGACAATCCTGTTCCCTCCCCTACAAACCTAACCCCGAGAAACTATGCGCAAACGCATGTACCAAGATGGCCACCAGCAATAACATAAGAAATGACATTGCTTAATATCTGGAAAGCTACTTATTTGCGGGAAAATTTAAATGTGATATTCGTTTTCAGTATACTTGAAAACCTTCAAAGGTAATATTTTTCTTTAAAATGACTAAGGTGGAAAGAAGGTAAAAATTTACAAAATGCATTGAAATTCTTTATTGAACCACCTAATTATTATTATTATTTAGATATCTTCAGTTTAAAAAAAAACTGGTTTGTTTTACAGATTTGATAAAATGGTCTTGACAATGAGTTAAAAATAAATTCAAGTTTCACTATATTTTTTATTTAATTGTTAGGTAAAAGTACAGAATAGTTAACAAAGCACCATTCCTTCCCTATGTTTAGAATGGGTTTCTAAATAATAACATTATCATTTCAGCATGGTAGCATAAGTGCACAAGTACCTTTTATTTGTTATATATTTTTTTTTGTTTGTTTTTTTACCACTAAAAAACAAACGCATGTACTTTTGTTGTTTTTTAACGCGTTTAGTACATGTGTACTAAAAGTGTTAAAAACAACAAAATAGTATTGTTTTGAAATCAAATTTGAAAAACTTGATAATCTTTTTAAATTGACAAACCCAGAATAAAAAATGAAACTTTTTTCTGCTTTCGTTTTAAAAGCCGAAAAAAGAAAAGTTTTCTATTTTTAAGAAAATACAAACTCGTTAATATGCTGATATTAAACCATCGCTGTCATCGTTTCCCTTTAAGCGATTTGAATTTCTATAAAAAATAACATCTTAAAGAAATTTCTGCACAATTAATAATTACCAAATATTTACATATACATGAAAATAATTCTGAAACTTATCTGTATGAAAACGCCGATTTATCTTATCAATTTTGAAATATTCTCCGTCAACTTTGCTCGATCGTAACTTTGCTTCCTGTGGAAAATAAAAATTAAGCCCCAGTAGAGATGGACTCCTTTGTTTATATAGCCTGTAAAATTTCAGCCATATCCAATCAAATTTAACCCCGCATGTATGTATTCAAAACTAATGTATGAAATGTAAACATTGAAAAACTGTTTCCCTTTTTGTTGTCGTAATTTTTTACCGTTTTTTTCATTTTTAACTTGGAGCATAAAAACATTGAACGCATAAAAGAAGAATAAATTCACATCATTGGAATGCTTATTTTATTCTCTTTTAATCAATATAATTCTTTTAAAAATTGACCCACAAATAAAAAAAGATATGACTTCATAAGGTATGCAATATTGCCGATGTTCACGAAAATACAGCATACACTTGTAATACTATATATATATATATATATATATATATATATATATATGTTTTATTTTTTTATTATCATTTTATCTGTTTAGTTACACATGTTTCGGTTGCCGAACCATATCTACGATCTAGCAACCTTGTCAGACATTACAAAATGGTTATTATTTGGAAGAACGATTTTAGAGAAAGTACGAGGAAAAAAAAGGGGGAATAATAAGGAGGGGAGGGGTCGGAGATCGACAATAGTTAAGTTTTGAGGTTTAAAGAACATTAGATTGTTGTGTGTGTGGGGGGGTAGGAAATTCAACTAGGTGTGGATAGAAATATAGAGATATAGGGAGGGGGGAGAGAGGGAGATAAAGGGAGGGGTAAGAAGAGGAGGGGGAGTAATTTCAATTTTAAGTTTTAAGATTTAATAGATAATATAAGGTGATGGTGGTTTGGTGAGTTTTAGTTGTTCAACCAGATACCGGAATATTGAAGTAGATGAGAGAGAGAGAGAGAGAGGATATGCATACGTGTCATATGCGTTTGACATGTTATGGGTTCATTTCAGATTGTTTGTAGCAGCCACGATGCGTCTTCTCAAAGTTAGGTTGAGTTACATCGAACTTAAGTCCATTTATTCATTTGAATTTATTGACTATGAACGGTCTTTAGGGAGTTATAAATGAATACATATGCAAACACACATGCATATATATATATACACATATACATACACACAAAGGCTTCCTTCAGTCTTGACAGACTATGGATACCCACTGTAAGGGTGCCTGCGCGTGAAATTTGTGTGGCAAGAGTTGCGCAATCTCCAACCACGCCTCTCCTGAGTCAACATTGTTGCATACCAGTGGCAAGTTGAGGTACAAGACGACTGGAAACAATGCCAAGATAAGCGGAGAGCACATACAGCGCCTAGAATTCCCAAATGGTCACCCATCTGGTATTAGCCAGGCTCAACGTTGCTTAACTTCGGTGATCTGACGAGAACCAGTGTGTCAACGTGATTATGCCGTATATATATATATATATATATATATATATATATATATATATAGTAAGTTATAAAAATATATATGGCGATTAAGCTACACTGAATATTCCACGTTTCATCCACTCTAGGACTCTTCAGGCTTAGGCACATCAGCCTGAAGAGTCCTAGAGTGGATGAAACGCGGAATATTCAGTGTAGCTTAATCGCCATATATATTTTATAACTTACTAACTAGCTCTACCTACGTATTGAGCACTTTTGAAGTAAATACTTAAAGTTTACGCATAAATTTATACTTTCGTATATTAATTTTATGTGAGTAAATTAAGTAGTTATATATATATATATATATACACACAGACATACACATATATACATAGACATGTGTATACTTATACTAAATAAATAAAGTAAAATTAGGATAAATAAATGGGTATAATTAATAAGGTGAGGTAAAATATGTTTCAATACATATTGTTGGTTTAATATTTGGGGATCTGCATGGAGTTGCCTTGCTCATTAGGTAGGGGTTAGGTTATAGTGGCTTGTAGGTCCTAATGTTTAGGTAGGTTTAGATTCTGGAAGAGATAGATGGGGGGCGGAGATTATATGGTTTAATATACTAGTTCGGGGTGTCTGATATTAGGGGTCAGATGTAACAGGGTTAGGCATTGGTATAAGTTTGCACATACACACATATACCCACACAGAGTACAGGCAATACAGGTACAGGACTACACACACATGGGAGTACTGAGTTGATTGTAAATCGTTACATAGGTGAAAAAAATTATATATATATATATATATATATATATATATATATAGGGATCCAAATAAACAAAGATAAAAATAAAATAGAAATAGAATAAACTAAAAAGTAAAAATGATAGAGATAATAGGAGGAAGGGAAGAAAGAATGATGATTGTAAATTAAATGCAGTGAAGGTGTAAATAGGTTTAGGGATCAATTATAATTCTTTAAGTAGTTTTGTGTATATAGTGGTTAAAATTATATGCATCGGAGATATGAATGTAAGTAGTAAGATTTATTAATTAGGCTAGAGTATTCACAATTATGTTGTGCTATATTTATAGTTATATGGTTAGTAGGATGTTTGGGAGTTTAAATGTGGTTGGACTGATATAGGGGGCCTGAAAGTTAAAAAGTTATGAAAGTGGTGGTTAAGTTATGAGTCAGGGGTTCTTGTAGTTCTGTTAAGTTTATATATATAGGGCGTTGGTGGTGTTTTGTGCAATGGTTTTGTCTCCATTTATTTTCAGTGTCCAGTGTATTGCAAATATAGATATATGTACATATATGCACACATACAAACACATACACGCATATATATCCAGATATAGATATACCCACATACATATACATAAATGCAACCATATACACGCATACATGTATACAGATATAAATACAGACATATACCCATACATATATACACAACCCACGAGTATATACACATATACAAACACACATATAAATACATATGAACACCCATTCACGCTCGCACATACACATACATACAAAGATACATATACGTGCATATAAATGAGTAAGTAAATAGGTGGATTAAAGATAATAGTATTTGAGACATACCCATATAAAAGCACATATATATACATACAAATATTAATGCAGATTCCAATATATGCACACACACATATGTGGAGAGTTTTAATGTTTAGTAAGTGAATGGGGGATAGTTGGATCCATGTATGGATGAATGTGTAAATGTTAAAGGATAAGTGGAGGAATGAATAGCGGGTGTAAGGTAGTTGGATATATATATATAGAAGAAAGAGAAAGTATGGTATAGGGGTGTGGGAGGGAAGAGAGTATATCAGAGAATGTATAGAAATAAAGGATAAGTGGAATACTAAAAGTGACAGAATATTAGGAGGGAACGGGGTACATCTGATAAATACTTCCCCTAAAATCGTTCTTCCAAATAATAATAACCATTTCTGTAAGGTCTGACGAGGTTGCTGGATCGTAGATATGGTTTGGCAACCGAAACATGTGTAACTAAACAGATAAAACGGTAATAAAAAAATAAAACACGTATTTGCTCTGCAATAGTATTGAGCACTCTCTTCAGGTTTTTACTAATTACCATTTGTGCTCAAATTTTTTAAACCCACAAATATATGAGAGCATGTTAAACTCATGATAACAACGATGAGCTAAGCATATGGAATTGATAATGATACACATCATAACATTAGAACTTATAAATAAGAGTACTATAGGTCTATGTAGTAATAATTAGCTAATTATACTGGGGAAATATTAAGAGAAAACACTAGAAAAAAAATTAAAGATCTTTAAACAAATACAATTTGATATAGCTACTACCTTGCGCAATTCATATATGTTCTGTCACTGATATTGAGCATTTTCATCTAATAATAACTATAGCAACTAATATATATATATAGAGAGAGAGAGAGAGATAGAAAGTAAATTGAAACACAAGAAAACACACACGCATATATGTTTAATGTTATAATAGAAGGCAATTAAAAAAGAAAACAATTCAACTACTATTCAACTATATGGAAGCATTCCACTCTCCTACTTTTCTAGTAACAGTGATACTATTCTAGATGATCTCCATCGAGTTTAAATCCTAAAGATACCAACTAATTCTGAACATTGCTGACTTAGAACTTGTAAAATGACTTTTACCACTGTGAAATAGGACAAAATATAAAAAGGAATTCAATTGCATCAGTCGGGAAACATAAACACGGGACAAATCTAAATTGTGAAGTAGAAATGGGAGATAATCAGTTGTAAAATATGTAACCGTTTGGAGATTTAAAAAAAGAAAATACCATTTCTCATGTAACCAAATACTAACTTAATTTAGTTATTATATTACTCAGAGCAACACTATCGTTCAATGCAAGATACTTGAAACATCAACATGAAATGAAATAGCTTCATAAAAGAAGGACAAAAAAGAACAATGAGAAAACACTAAATAATACAGCAATAATTCAAAATACCCAACATGCTGATGAAGTTCACTCAGATAAAATAATCAAGTCATTTATATACATTTATATATATCTGAACAAAAGCAGACATCTTCCATTTCCATGTCAACAGTTTGACTTTAGATAAACAATATAGATAAATAAATTAAATAAACATGTACAATTAATGACTTCAAAATATGACCGATTCATTTCCAGCTTTAGTATGTTCTTTAAGTTTTAATATTTCCTTATGATTAAATCGCAAAGCATAAATATATATACTTTGGAATTTTTTAGATTAATATTATCCAGACTACTGTTTCCATGTTAAATGTTAATCTTACATTTCAATCGATGTAACCTCCAACCTTCTTCAGATGTGTTGTCAAACTGAACAATTTTTATGTCAAACTAAGAAATCCTTTATTTAATCCACAGGGGTGGTGACTGCTCTCATTCTGTTGGCCACAATTGGGTAGAATTATAAGAGGCATTCCAGAGGTAATGACTCCTATTTTTTAATTCCACCTGAATGGATCACAGGGGATTACAAATTGCATTGTTATGACTGAACTTCTGCATTTATGACCTGAAAGTTTCACTTCTCTGTTGCAGATATTGGCATAAGAAAGCAACCCTTGTCATGGATATGCATTAGAAGTAGAGATGTGTTACTGAATTCCTTGCAAAAGTACATTGAGAATGGTGGCGACTATGTAGAAAAATAAATTCTGGAGCACAAAAGGTTGCTCATTTTAATATAACGTCTTCATAGCTCTTTAACGATTGGAGTAAAAAAAAACAGAAGGCTTTACTTTTAGAACTACTCTTGTAATTCATATTTCTATTTTTAGTACCCATGGCCAACAGATGAAGTGCTAAGTAATAATTATTTCCAAGTTACAGTCTTCTGGAGGTCGAAGGTTCAATACTCAGTGCAGGAGATACTAAGAATACAATTATGAATTATTTAAAATTTCTACCCAGTAATGATTTCTGGGATGACAGCAGTCTCTGATGATGAAATAAAAGGTTCCGTTTGAAACTCTGTACCAAAATAAGGTCAGAAGCAACATTGATTAAAATTTTTTTTATTTTTTATTTTTTTTATTCAATTTTCACCCCAAACAAGGCACAGTGCCACTTTGAAGCAGGGGGCTACTATTAGGGAATTAATTAGCGGGGTCATTATGAAGGGAGAAGAGTAGAAAGAGGTTTGTTAACATTACACTTGAACTTCTGCATATCATTGCAGTTGGGAAAGCAGAATCCCGGAAGGGAGTTCCAAAGACCCGCAGTTCTGGGGAAGAAACTATTGGAGTAAAAGGCTTTCTTGCACCTAGGGATCTCCACTGTAAAGGGATGAGACTTAGTAGCTTGTCGGGTTTGTCGGGGGTAGTTACGTCGGGGAGGTACAAGTGTTTGCAGTTCGTCAGAGCATTCACCATTAAAGTATTTGTAGAACAGGCAGAGGGATGCAACATCTCGTCGATGGGACAGAGGTTGAAGCCTAGATGACAGTTCAGGACCTATCAGGTTGGCAACTTTTTTGAACCCTGTCCAGGAGCGAGAGACAAGCAGCAGATGCACCAGCCCAGATGTGACAACAGTACTCCATACATGGGCGAATGGTTGCCTTATAGAGGTATAGGATACTGGCAGGCGTAAGTAGTTTTCTAGCACAGTAGAGGGAGCCAACCTTCCTTGCAGCAGCCTTGGCAATGCTCTCAATGTATCTATTCCAGTTCATATTCCCTGTAAACGTTAGGCCGAGGAGTTTAAAAGAAGTACTTTCAGGCAATGTGTTCTTGGCCATTGCTATTGGTGGTAGAGAAGGTTTCTTGTAGTTATTAAAGGAAACAAGCTTAGTCTTAGCAGCATTGAATGAGACCAACCATTTTTGTCCCCATTCCACTACGGATTGGAGGTCATCCTCTAGTGTTTCTGCCATTTTCTTGGATATGTGTTCATTTGTTTTCCCCTCATATCTGTTATAGAGAGTGGTGTCATCGGCAAATATACCCATCTCCGAAACAATATTATCAGGGAGGTCGTTTATGAATATCAGGATCTTGTGAGAATAATATTAGGATATTTAGTTATTGCCTTATTTGTCTAAAAATGTTACAGATTTTTTCTTCATGTCTTGTTACAAGATCAATCACATAAAAAAAATCATCAAATTTAAATTAGATCCTCAGACAATATTGCACTATCTATTATATAAATTTCTGTCTGTATGTCCAACTAAAACTTAAAAGCAATACATAATAAACACTCAGATGTATAATATGTAAAATAAAAAAATAAAAAATGATTCATCATTTGGAGGTGAAATGACCATTTGTATCATTTAATGTTATCAAGATGAACAAACATCTTTTAATGTTATCACATAAAGGAATGTAACAGATTTTTTTTTTTTTTTTTTACAGAGTTATTTTCCTTACTCTGATTTTTTTCTTATCAGTTTGTTCAAGCTGGGTATGGAGCATCCTACTGAATGCTAAGCATTCACCTACTAACTCAGATATTCCAACTGAGAGATCTTTTTAAGATTCTGACCGTCCCTTTCAGTACAATTGTTTGAATCTTTCTTGCACTTTGTTCACCGTGTATATTTGCCAGGTAGTTTTTGAAATTCTTTTTTATGAGTTCAGTGGCTTCTATAATAACTAATCATAGGGATCTTAAGATTCCAGTTTCTTTTCATGCCATACACAAGACTTCAGTATTTTGTTATGTTTTCCCTCTTAACTCTGTTTAACATCATTGTGAACACTAACTTCTATCACTATGTCAGGTTTTATGGCTCCGTTTTCTAGGTACGTAGCTGTAGCAATTGGATAGTCATAGTGGATGATTTATTTCCGACTGTTCTTCCTGGAATATGTTTGCAGGATTTGCTGTTGCATTCGATATTCAACTTTTTACAGATCGTTTAGTGGAGATGTTTACACACTCCATTGTGCCGGGTCATATAATAGCCATTCCCCAGCAGAACCTTACAGTTGGATGTCAGATGGTTAACACTCTCTACTTCTATATAGCAGAACCTGCACTTCTCATTCCTTAGACCACTTATTTTCTTAAAAGCATTGGCCATCAAGTCTTGATCTTGGACAGCCATTATAATTTTCTCAATTTTAGTGGAGCAATCCTTTTTTCGGCCAGTCTATGAAGCCTTCTTTATCTGGATAATATATCTATCTATATCCTGGGTGAATTCATCCATAAAATATTTGGCACACTTGTTTGGCCCATTCTTTGAGTTTTTTTTCAATAGAAAGTTCTTTGTGTATTTTTGGTGACTTTTTGGGGCTATTTCTGTAGCAGACTTGTTTTCTGATTCGGTCTCATTTGTAAGACAGTTGTGTCTAAAATGTTTGCCCAGTTTCATGATGGAGGTTGTTCTGTTGACTTTAGTTTCATGATGTTCGTGCACCATTTTGAGAGCTCATCAGATATTGTCTAGTGCTCACAATAGTCGCTGATGGTTGATCTCTGAGAGACCCATACCTCCTGCTCCTCTGAGCAGATACAGCCTAGGCAGATACTGGTTTGGTTATTCTATACAGTGACAGCATTTTCCATGCTTTAGTGTCCAGTCTGTTTATGTCCTTTTGACAATGCCAAAGTGTATGTTATCACAAAAGACATGGCTAGTTGGTTAATGGCAGTGATCTTTTTATTGTTTGCAAGTTTTGTTCTACATATTTTCATTACACAGCAAATATATATTCTTTGTCATTTTTTTCTCTCATCTTGACATGCGGAATTAAATCATTCTCGACTATGCCAACGAATTTGTATTTTTCCTGCTCTTCTACGTACTTGATGTCAGTATCTTCATTAAGCTATATATTTTCCGATTGGCCCTTCTTCCCAGCTTTAATGGAGCCATTGACACAAACCAAACTTGATTCCAATATCTCTGAAGACTCAAATTGTAGGCACTTTGGTTTTTGTTGAGTAACTTGCTTAACAGATCTACTGTCAGGCAGAAAGGTCAAGGAGATAGGCTATCTCCTTGAAGATTCCTCTTCTGATTTTGATGTTATGGATTTTTTCAGTTCCGTTAGTGTGGCTTAATGTCATAGTAGTTTGCCTTGTTTTTATATGTAGAGCCTGTATGATCTCTTTGATTACTGGATGGATTTTATACAAATCTAGGCATTGCTGTTTTTTCTAAGTATCCTCCAGAGAAGAGATGTTGACAGATGTTGTCTACGAATGAAGAGTTTGTAAGCAGTAGCGAGACAGCAGATGGGTTTATACTTATGTTGTGTTTTATTTGTTTTCGGTATGAGGGCTGTATCACCTTTTAAAAAGCCATGCTTGTGTAGTCTCTTCACCCCTCAATATTCTGTTGAAGCAATTGCTATATTGACCATGCAATGATTTTAGTCGTTAAAGCCAAAAATTTGGTAGGTTGCCAATGCCAGGATTTTTTGTAGTTCTGAAACCCATTTAACTTTTTTTTTATCATACCAGCTGTTATCTCTGGCATTTCTGGTTTATTCTCATTACTTTTGCAACATCTTGGATCCATTGGGTCTCTTCATTCTATGCTACTTCAATTTCAAACAGAAGCTTCCAATAATCCTCCAGCTCTTGCATGTTGGCTGGCTTATTTACCATTATTGTATCCCGTATTAATTTAAATTTAGGCAAGCATTTTTTTTAATTTAGGCAAGCATTTTGCTTGAACATTTTATTTTCAGTTTTTTCCCTATTCTTGTTTTCTTTATTCTTTTGGCAAGTGCTGGAATTTTGCCTTCAAGTTCCCTGGCTACATTCTTCAGCTTCCTACTCTTATGCCATATTTTTCACTAAGCCTGCAGATTGCGTTTTTTAGCTGTTCATGCACTACAGAGGCGAGAAGGAATTGTTTTATTTGAGACAATGCTCTTCTGCATAGGTGTAGCTGATTTTGGAGCTGTCGTTTCCAGCATAGTGTTTTCTTTTTTGCCTCGGACTCACCGTATTTTTGCTGTTGGAAATTAAGGACTGTTTTTTTTTTTTTTTTAACAATATAAAGCCATGCAGCATAAGATATCTAGTTTGACTTCATAAGGAATATATTATATAGCACAAGCCTCTGGAGAGCAACATTTTTAGGGATTAATATTTGGTGCTTTTAAGGCACTCCCTAATAAAATAATTTAACACAATTTTCCGAACAAACAACAAACCACTTCTTAAACTTAACAAGGAAAAGGTTTATTCAAAAAGGTATTAAACTCGAAGGAGGAAAAGAAGGAAGGAAGGTTTGGGACTTCACTGCTTACTAGGTAGTTACAGCCGGTGGCTGTCGTCAGATACCTAGTAGGAGCAGAGAAGCGAAAGGTCTAGTCCCTTCGAAAGCTGGTGGAGTAAGAGAGAGTTTTTTCTTCTTAGGACCGGAAGCTGTCAGGTCCTTGGGGGTTAAAAATATTCATGCGCTACTCCTCTGATTGGCCAGTGTATGGCCACATCACTCAATCAGGAAGGAATATGTGCAAGAAGAGGTCTATTTGCGTCTGCTACACATTCACCCTTCTTATTGCTGCCCAAGTAGCTCTAGTTGATTGTACTTATGGCAGCCTAGGTCTTTCCTCCAGCCCCGTCTTTTGGATCTCCTCAATGGTCTTATAGAGTTCTTCTTCCATTGTCAACTACTCATTATCCAGTTCCGGCAATTCCTGATGTATTGATGTAGGTACAGGTGTTGGCAGTAGTGTACTTGTCGATAGTGAAGAGGAAGAATCAAGATTCAGTGAGGGACTGGGTTAGGGTTTTTTACTTTATTACCTGCTGGGAGTGAAAGATAAGTAGAGGACTTATCAAACAAAGTCAATCCTGGGTTTAAATTAAATTCATATTGAATTGCCATGAGCACAGCTGGTCCTGCTGGATCGCAAAGTAAATGGTGTTGTTGTTCTGGCTGTGCTTTTGAGGGTTAGGGTTTATTTCTCAATGATGAGAATTTTTATGGGGTTTTAAGTGGATTTAGTTCTTTTCTAATGAGAACTGCTACTTCTGTTGTCAGCCTCATTAGAAACTCGCGATTTCTGTAAAATTTATAATAGTGTGGTGAATAATGGGCAATCAACAATTCCCCAATTATCCAACAATCATGATCTCGACTGCATGGCAACAGAGAAAGCTGAGCTGCTTGCTCTATAGTTCATCTCTAACTCTACCTTAGACTTCACAAACCACACTTGATGATTTGAAAATGACACATTTTCATGTCCGGTATACCTTTAAAAACCTAAATACCTCCAAGGTCTGTGGGCCTGATCTTATCCTTGCTTTATTAATAAAGAAATCTCTCCTGTTCTCTTCAAACTCTACAACAAATGTCTTGTTGGATCTTGTTTCCTGATAGCTGAAAAATTGTCTCGGTGGTACTAGTATTCAAAAATTCTATTGAAAAAATCTGATCAACTCAATTATCATCCCTATAATCTCCTCCTTTTTGATAAAATCTTTTCATCATCAATCAATCTAGCAATAATTCACCATTTTATAAATGCTAACCTTCTTTCTGACCGAGAGGATATCCTAACGATCAGCTCTCAATGTAATATATCATGCTCTGAATAAGGCAGGTGGAGCTAGAGCGGTAGCTCTTGATATACCTAAAGCCTTACACAAAGTTGGGTATGAAAGTTTTCTCATGAAAATTATATGGTACCCGTATTACTGGACAAATATTTAATATCACATTTTTCTTAGACAGGAGAAAAATCCAAGTTGTTCTCAATGACTACATTCAAACAACATGATATTAATGTGGTTGCGAACCAGAAAATTTTCCTTGGACCTTTATTATTCCTGATATCCATAAAGTACCTCCTTGATGAAATTGTGTCTGAGATGGGTATATTTGTTGATGTATAGTATAAACACTCCCACCCAACCCATGTTAGGAACAACTTAGTTAGAAACCTGTTACAAATGTGAAGAGGGTTTATTGTTTTGCAACTATTGCATACTTTCACCTAACAAATTAATAACATTAATTTTATTCTTAGTTGTTTCATGACGTTTCGGCCAACTATTCCTCTGGCCTTCATCAGGTGGTAACCACGACAGATATGAACTCTGAATCTCTTGACTACATTCACTGCAATTACTGCCTTCCATAGTTGTTGTCGTCTCACCACGTTTTGGCCAAGTAAGCCTCTGGCCGGCTTTGGGTAGGATTGAAACTGCTATCTCCAGACAATTCTCACCTGGAACGATAGAGATTCAACATCTCCATCAACTGCGCCACAGGCCCCGAAGGGCGATCAAGGTGGGGAGACGACAACAACTATGGAAGGCAATAATAGCAGTGGATGCAGTCAGGAGATTCAGAGTTCATATCCCGTCGCGGTTACCATCTGACGACAGCCAGGAGAATAGTTGGCCGAAACGTCGTGAAACAACTAAGAAAAAATGAGGATAATAGTCCACAATAAATAAAAAATAATAAATAATACTCATCTCAATAATGAATTCCAATTAAATAATATAAATTAATAACAGATAAGTTAAAAAAAAAAAAAAAAATTTTTTTTAACTTCTCTACAGGACTCACTTGTGCTAAAATTAAATTAAAACATTAGATACTGAAACCTTAACAATTCTACTATGGTGAGCTCTAACAAAAAGTTTAGGAATTATTGGCTTTTTAACATGCATTGATAACTCTTTCCTTGCGCAACTAACATAAAATGTAATCAGACACAACTAGACAGACCCCTTCCCTGTTACTTATGTCAACACTTTCTTTTTAGAACTGATTAAACACTTGCAAATAAGTCAGAACACAAAAATATGGAGGTAGGTTGCAACATACTTTTTATTGGCTATGGAAACACTTATTTGTCAGATATTTGTTTCCTTACCACTGTTACATTCTGTAGAATACTATATTAGAAAAAAATTGCTTGCAGTATACTAAAAAGAAAAACGCTGACTGACTTGAAAGATACTTTCATCGATAGAAGGCAGTTATCTACATCTATTTTTGTTCAATCTAAAGATTTATTACATATTTTTGTTCAATCTAAAGATTTATTAAATATTTTTGTTCAATCTAAAGATTTATTAAATATTTGTGTTCAATCTAAAGATTTATTAAATATTTTTGTTCAATCTAAAGATTTATTAAATATTTGTGTTCAATCTAAAGATTTATTAAATATTTTTGTTCAATCTAAAGATTTATTAAATATTTTTGTTGAATCTAAAGATTTATTAAATATTTGTGTTTAATCTAAAGATTTATTAAATATTTTTGTTCAATCTAAAGATTTATTAAATATTTTTGTTCAATCTAAAGATTTATTAAATATTTGTGTTCAATCTAAAGATTTATTAAATATTTGTGTTCAATCTAAAGATTTATTAAATATTTTTGTTCAATCTAAAGATTTATTAAATATTTTTGTTCAATCTAAAGATTTATTAAATATTTTTGTTCAATCGAAAGATTTATTAAATATTTTTGTTGAATCTAAAGATTTATTAAATATTTGTGTTTAATCTAAAGATTTATTAAATATTTTTGTTCAATCTAAAGATTTATTAAATATTTGTGTTCAATCTAAAGATTTATTAAATATTTGTGTTTAATCTAAAGATTTATTAAATATTTTTGTTCAATCTAAAGATTTATTAAATATTTTTGTTCAATCTAAAGATTTATTAAACATTTTTGTTCAATCTAAAGATTTATTAAACATTTTTGTTCAATCTAAAGATTTATTAAATATTTGTGTTCAATCTAAAGATTTATTAAATATTTTTGTTCAATCTAAAGATTTATGACATATTTTTGTTCAATCTAAAGATTTATTAAATATTTTTGTTCAATCTAAAGATTTATTAAATATTTTTGTTCAATCTAAAGATTTATTAAATAGTTTTGTTCAATCTAAAGATTTATTAAATATTTTTGTTCAATCTAAAGATTTATTAAATATTTTTGTTGAATCTAAAGATTTATTAAATATTTTTGTTCAATCTAAAGATTTATTAAATATTTTTGTTCAATCTAAAGATTTATTAAATATTTGTGTTCAATCTAAAGATTTATTAAATATTTGTGTTCAATCTAAAGATTTATTAAATATTTGTGTTCAATCTAAAGATTTATAAAATATTTTTGTTCAATCTAAAGATTTATTAAATATTTTTGTTCAATCTAAAGATTTATTAAATATTTGTGTTCAATCTAAAGATTTATTAAATATTTGTGTTCAATCTAAAGATTTATTAAATATTTTTGTTCAATCTAAAGATTTATTAAATATTTTTGTTCAATCTAAAGATTTATTAAATATTTTTGTTCAATCTAAAGATTTATTAAATATTTTTGTTCAATCTAAAGATTTATTAAATATTTTTGTTCAATCTAAAGATTTATTAAATATTTTTGTTCAATCTAAAGATTTATTAAATACTTTTATTAATCAGCCAGTACCTGTAGGTTACCATCCCAAACCTGCACTAATCGCCCGTAACAATCACAGACAGTGACTTTCACTAGTTGCCACTGGAAAAAAATGCCAGACAGTGGAAGCCAGGGTTATTGCATGTACAGTAATCAATGAGATAGTATTGTAGTAATCATTAGTATTGGGGGTTTTGATAGAGTGTCTTACTTAAGGGGGCGGTTTGTCAGGAGTTTGGTTATGTTGTACTTGAAGACATCCAAGTTGTAGTCAGGTGGGAAACAGGCAAGCAGCAGAGAGTTCCACTGGCTTGCAGTTCTGAGAAAGAAGCTTTGCTCATGGAATCTACGTTTGGATTTAGGCACAGAAAAAGAGTGGGGAAAATTATTGACAGTAGTTTCAGCCAGATGGGGGTTTCTCGTGAAAGATTGGCGAGGGGGGACGAGGGATTGGAGCTCAGAAGAACACCTGCCATGGAAATAGCGATAAAACAAAGATAGGCTTGCAACGTCTCTTCTGAGGGAGAGAGGTTGCAGGGTAGAGAAAAGGGTATCCCCCACTAAGCCACAAAGTCTATTTTGTACTCTGTCAAGGCAGGATAGGCTGTTTTTAGCAGCTCCTGCCCAGATGTGGCAGCAGTACTCCATCCTTGGACGTACTTGGCTTTTATACAGATAGAGAATTGCATCAGTAGTGAGATATCTTCTGGAGCGGTAGAAGGATCTCACCATCTTTCCAGCGACCTTGGCAACAGACTTGATGTACGTGTTCCATTTCAGATCAGGAGTAAAGGTCAAACCCAGAAGCTTGTCAAAACATGGAGCCTCTCCCAGACGAGAGCCATCCATTTCAATTGATGCCAGATGGGGATCAGAGCGTTGATGATGTAAAGATAGAAGCTTGGTTTTGGATGCATTAAAAGTGACCAGCCACCTCTTCCCCCATTGAACCACGTGCTCAAGATCAGAGGAGAGACAATTAGAGAGAACTTTGTCATTTACGGCCTTTGATATGTTGCCATAGATGGTCGTGTCATCAGCATAGATGTCAACGAATGATTTAAGTATGTGTTTTGGGAGATCATTGATGTAGATCAGGAAGAGAGTTGGGCCCAGGATGGACCCCTGGGGGACTCCAGCATTAATACTGTGGGCCTCTGATTTCTGCACATCAACCACTACTCTTATGAACCTATTCTTATGGTCCTGCTAGTTATAATAATAATATATATGAGTGATGAGACTCTGAAAAACCCAAGTTTATATATACAAAATCTTACCTGTATCTGAACTTGGAACCTAATGAAAATATTTTTTTAGATGGAGGATTTGGTGCATGGAGCCGGAAAAATGTATGATGCTCTACACATGACTTCCACAGGTTCTTGCATGAGCGATAACTGACCATATTAAAACCAATCAAGTTCTCCACTGTATCATTCTGAAAGTATATACAAAATAAGATGAACAACACTAATAAGAAAATAATATAGATATTTCTACATATATATATATGTGTGTGTGTGTATATATATATATATATATATATATGTGTCCAAGATAAATTTGAGATGTGAGTATGATTTTGACAGAGACACAGAGGTACTAGCAAGAAGGGTCATAACAGGAGTTCTGGCCGTATTCATATAAAACAATTGCTGCAGACCTTGCAGGGTGTGATTCTGATCTCAAATATTTAATTGAGTTTAATTTGAATGGATTCAAGAATGAATTCAATCAAAATATTTAATTAATTCATCTCAAATATTTAACTGCTAAAAATAAAATTTATTCATCAATTATTCATCGTATTCTTTACATTTTTAAGAATAATGGCTTGTTTAAATAATTTTTATGTTTAGTGTGTTGTTCATGATTACACTTTTTATCAAAATAGTATTGATATGTTAATTCAGGTCACTCATTATGCCATTCATTATTTGTTAAAACATTCTCTTCATACGAAAAATCAACTTGCGTCTAATTGAAAGTTAACAGTTAACTTCCAATTTGCACATTTATCAATGTTTGTTTTTATTGTAGTAAATCTGTTTTCTGTTTTTGTAGAGAATTTTTTCTGGCTTTTCTACAATGTGAGAATGTGCCAAAATTATGACACTACTTTTAAATGAATGATACAAATGTATTTGAATGCAGCCATAACAAGGAATAATTTTTAAAGAAAAACTTTTTTACTGTTTCTTTCCTAAGTAGTTGCCAACCTGTGTGGAAAAGTAAACTTTTTTTTGCCGAATATTTTTTTTTTCAACAGCAAAAATGGTTTCATGAAACAAAATATATCCTGTTTTTTTTTTTTAATATGTAATTAGTATACATGTTCAATGGATCTGAATTTTCCTAACTAATAGTCAAACTTTTTTTTTTCTAACCAGGTAAAACAATTTTTTTTTTTTTTTTTTTTTTTTTTTTTTAATATACTGCAAATATGACTTCTTAGCGTATTCAACAGATTAAAGAATTCTGAGAAAAAGAATTCAAATTATCTTGTACACTTTCTCTTGAGAATTTTTCTGAGTTTTGAAAAAAATTCTTGCTTCGTTTGAGGTCTTATTGATGCTGTTGCCATGGCTTTCTGTATGCGGTTTCTTGTTAGTTAAAAAATTATAACAAAACTTTAAGTTTTTCATGTATTTTTTCATCAGCACAAAAAATTCTTTATCAAGACCAAGTTCACAATGAAATGGTAAAAGTATAAGAAAATTCAAAAGCGTCATTTATTTCTTTCTATACTTTTTCCTTTTTTATTGCCAGATATAAGAACTGGATTCAAGAATTCAATGTATATAAGTTTTCAAATAAGATAGATTCACTCTTTAAAAATGTATTTAGTCCTAGTTTATAAAAAGTTCTATAAAATATTATATTTTAATATACAGGGTGTCCGTAAAGTTACTATACAGTCTTATTGTTTTATTGTATTATATTTGTATAGTAACTTTACGGACACCCTGTATAATGCTTCATTTCTTCTATAAAAAAAATAATAAATAAATAAAAATAAAATTTAGTAATTTAAACAGTAATTAATTTTCACGTTGCAGGAGATTACTATTCATTCATTTATTTTCAAAAAATAAAAAAATAAAGATTTGATTAGAATATGGAACTCTTCCTAAAATGAAGGAGGCTAAATTCTCCTTCATTATATACCTAAATTTATAACTAACTAGCATGAGTGTCCGGCGTTGCCCGGGTGTTTGGAGGTTTATGTTGAGCAAAAAAAAAAAAAAAAACGGTCAATTTTTTTAACTTTGACCCCTATTATGACCCCTTAATATTTATTGTTTTGGGCTCAAATCAAGTTATTAAGTTAGATCAATGTTCAAGGAATCTATATCTAAAATTTCAAGTGTTTACACCCTAAATTGTCGGAGGAGTTTGGTAGAGTTCTCAAACGTCAAATCGTTGAACTTTAACCCCTTAATCGACAAATTTCTGTCCGAAAACCAATCACGTCGATTTTTCCAAATCTCAGTACCCTGTATATCAAATTTCGAATCTGTAGGCTTAAAATTGACAGAGTTATTTCATAGGGAAATGTACACACACACACGTTCACTTTTATATATATACTAGCAGGGGTGCCCGGCATTGCTCGGGTGTTTGGAGGTGTATGCTGTGCAAAAAAAGCAAAAAAACAAAAAAAATGGTTAATTTTTTAAAACTTTGACCCCTATTATGACCCCTTAAAATTTATTGTTTCGGGCTCAAATCACTTTATTAAGTTAGATCCATGTTCAAGGAACCTAAATCTAAAATTTCAAGTGTCTAGACCCAAAATTGTCGGAGGAGTTTGGTAGAGTTCTTAAAGGTCAAATCGTTGAAATTTGACCCCTTAACAGCCAAATTTCTGGCTGACACCCGTCACATCGATTTTCCCAAATCTCAGTACCCGGTATTTCAAATTTCGAGTCTATAGACTAAAAATTGACAGAGTTATTGCGTAGGGAAATGTACACAGACAGACAGACAGACAGACACGTTCACTTTTATAGATATATAGATTAAATTTTCATATAAACTGATCTCATTAGATAATAGGGAATGACATTAATTAAACTTCTAATTTCATGCTCTAGAGAACAAATCCACCTAAAAACATTCAAAAATCCCTTTACAAACCAACACACAATTTTGTTTAGCAACTTATATGTGATAGGAGACACATATCTTATGCTAAGAATTTTGAAAGAAACTAGTCTTGTATAAATTATTTTATTATTTGTGATGGAATGATAAAGAAATTTATTTACAAATTAGTTAAGTCCCAATTTTATAAGTTATACATACGGATATAGACTCATTTGTAGACATAAA
The DNA here is from genome assembly GCF_053919585.1 of Euprymna scolopes. Lineage (NCBI taxonomy): Eukaryota > Metazoa > Mollusca > Cephalopoda > Sepiida > Sepiolidae > Euprymna > Euprymna scolopes. Next base: position 48,980,908 of record NC_136494.1, read on the forward strand.
CAAATATACACATACATATACAACACTACATAGAATTGTTTATCAGTTCTCATCGTAATATTTTCCAATGACATTGATTAGAAATTACTATCATTAGAACTGCTTATATATGGGAGATACACATACAAAACATTATATTCAAAATTATGATTTAATTTCAGATAAATTACTATTCAGTCTTTAGTGCATAAAGGAAAATGGAAATATGGACCTATTATTATGAAAAGGGACATACCCCAGTAAGTAAGAAAGCAAAACTAGATAAGTTTGAAAATGATATTAGGAAAAAACTAGAATCGAACCCGGTATGCAAGTGTTAAAAGATAATTGATATTGAAATCCTAGGAATGCACAACGATTGTCATTGTTCTCACAAATAGCTAAATATTATTTATGTCAGAGATAGATAATTAATTTAGGAATGCAGTCAATTGTTCATTCTTTTAGAACGAACTGGATATTAAATATTTCAGTTAAAAGAATGGACAATTCGAGTTTATAAATAATGATTAAAAATATGTTAGATATTGAACAATTAAAATTGGGAATTCTTTGTTTGCCAAAAGTGTGTTTGGACATACATAAGGTAAATTCCACGTGAATAAACTTCACGTGGCGAAGGCGTGCCTCTGACGTCATTGAGAAAGGAGATTCTCAATATATTGAGAGAGTGTTCGCAGTCAGGAAATCACAATCACAGGTCGGACAGCAACTTAGTGAGAGCTGATGCCCTCTTGGAGGCAAGAGGGGGGGAAAGAGGAGACGATGTAGTTATAAAGGCTTGAATCCCTCATCATCCAGCTCGTATGAATAAAGAATCATATATATTTGTAAACTTGTCATTATTAATAATAATTAATAATATGATAAAAGAATTATCATAACAGATGTCATGATATAAACAGATATAAATGTCATTGTTCAGAGTCCCTCCGTTATATGTGTCTTCAATATGTACCCCGCAACAAATCACTATGGGATATTATAATAGTTGTATCGGAACCATTTACTATGCAGAGAAGACAGAACCTTATCCTTTTTGTTCAATATGTTACCAGTATATTTAATCATGGATAGTACAACCTATAAAATCAATCTAAGCTTTAATTTTTTTTAACTATATAAATATGAGCCATCTAATGTCATATGGAATATTTTTAAGATTTTATATAGATAGATAAAGAGAGAGAGAGAGAGAGAGAGAGAGAGAGAGAGAGAGAGAGAGAGAGAGAGAGAAAAGTAATCAAATTTAAAAGATCCAGGATATTGAATGTATATTTATGTTTGGAAATTCTTGACTTTATAAAATTTGACATGGTTCCATTACTTTTAGTTTGTATCATTATTTTTATCAAAAGGATTAGTTACATTATCATTACTGCTATTGGAGAGATTGTTATTTATATTGTTTGAGTTAATACTTTGCTCATATTATACTGCATGTAGAAATTTTCTAATGGACAATAGTTTTTGTCTAAACAATCACATCTAGTGCCAAGGGCAGTTAGAAAATAAGTAATTTTGTTAAAAAGTCAACTGTATTTATGGGGGACCTTGAAGTTGTCTTCAACAATTTTAAAGAAACATTTAGGAATGTTATTCTGGACATTTTTCGTAAATGGTACATTGAACCAAATAGTCTTGTGCCTTCTATTTTTCTTGGATTTATTTATTATCCATTCTTACAATCTGCTGTTCAGAGTGTAGATTTCTATTCAATGATTCTTATATTCATCTTATTTATATTATTGCATATTTTACACACATAGTATTTTAGTCATTGCAGCAGTATGAGTTATATTAGGTTTAAGTTTGAACATATTGTTATTACTATGAGAGAAGTATCTTATTGGGAGTCTTGAATTTTCTAATGCAGAATTATATTATCTAGAGTTCTCATAAAATATTTGCCTCTTAAATGAAATTTAAAAATTCTGTTAGAAATCTGAGATGCAATAGAGTTTATAATTGACCTCAGGTAGTTTGAGGTTTTGTGTATGCAATAAAGTGTTTGTTTTGATTTAAAATTATTGCTAGATAGGGTAAGGGATGGATCTAAGAAGTTACCTTTCTATTATTTAAAATCCATAGTGCTTGAAAAGTTAATGTAATGGTTTTAGTTTCCTTGTACATAATATTAGTAACTCTTATTGCAAATAGTATATCCTCTATATATCATAAACTTCCTTTGAGCTTGTGAATCTCATTAAGTAAGAATAAACTTCCAAGTTACCTCCTCAGCATCTGTTGATCCCATTAAAATATTAAAATTGTTAGGTGTGTTTTTCCTGGTCCAAAACTTATCAATTTGATAAGATTTTTTTTAAACAATAGCTTATTCAATAGGTTAAGTGAAATAGATTGGTAATATAAATTAATGGCAAAGGCCAGGAATTTGATCTTATATTTAAATTTTATATTTGTAACTTGAAAAAAAAAAAAAAAAAAAAAAAAAAAAAAAAAGAATGACAAAGCCACTAAAATATATTCAATTTTATTAACACGTTGGAATCAAATAAAAATCAAAATCAGTGTTTTAGATGTTTTATGAGATTGTTTTTTGTAGAAAATATGAAAAAAAAAAAAAAAAAAAAATTCAATCTATGAAGTTTGTCAGTCAGCAAATCAGTTGCTGTAAGCAAGGTGTATAGCAACAGGAGATAGATGAAATGTGCATAGCAACAGGAGATAGTAGTTTCCCAACTTTGATTGCAAACCAATTCAAGTCAAAACATTTTCTGTATTAGAAATTCCTATTGCCACACAGCACAGATCATCAACTTGTATGATGAATAAAAGAAACATAATAAAATTCAAGGTAGTTAGTTATAACTAATATAATCTCTGCAATATTTACTGGATGCCACTGCGATTGATTAAAAACAGTATGCATGACTGTGTTAACATTGTCATCGTCAGTACTTACTATAATGCCATTTTTACCTCATCCATCAAGAAATTATAAGACAATTGTTGCTCTTTGTGCACAATCTATTTTACTTTCTACAGATGAAATAACAAGTGCCAAGCAGGTGAAACCACAGCAAAACCCTTCATCTTTCATGAGACGATATGAATTATGTTTCACTCATTGTAATGTGTATTGATGTACACATCAGACACTTGTGGATGAAGAGAGTGGAAAAGCAACTAAAGAAAATACTATGAAAGTTTATCTTTCTAGCAATTGAAATCTTGCAAAAGGATAAAACTTTACATATATATAAGTCACATATTCTTGAAAATCCAAACCATTGCCATGCCCAACTAAAATGAATCACTAGATAGAAAAATGTGCTCCTAATTTTATTTGACCATTTCTCAATTTTATAATCTACTTCTAATAAATTATCTATTTATAGAATTCTCTAAATCTAAATAATAGCCTACCTTATACTCAAATATCATGAAATAAGCAGGTTGTTTTAAATTAAGTGCAAACTTTCAGAATTCATTTAATGCATGAAATAATGTACAAAAAAAGAAAACAATGAAATTGGTAAGCAGAAATACATAAACATGTTTATATAAAACATAAAACCAAAAATGCATTAAATAATTTTGAAGATATAAAAAACATTTTAGTTTTTACAATGGAAAATTTTATATGACAATGCAACACCATCAGAAAATATAAATTGAATGAGAAAAGATTACTAACACAGTTATGATAAAAAGTAAAAAAGTTTATATCTGAAAATGACAACATTATAATTAGTGTTATCTATGAAGAGAAAATTAGGTACTCCTGCAGTATTTTACCCACCAATTTCACGATCTTAGCCGAGCGTTGACGAACGCTTTCGGCGTTAACGCCGACGAAAGCCGAGAATTCGGAGCTACGGTGCAAGAACGCTAAAAGTATGTGAATAGCAACAACATTACAAGGAAAAGATATTACACACACACACAACAAAATGGATAAAATTAATACAAAAAATTTGGATAAAATAAATCACAAACACTTACCGTAAGTTTTTTTTTTAAGTAAAATAAATTTATTTTGTTGAATATTTTTTTTTTTTTTTGGTTCATTTTGTTTTCCGATAGCTTTTTTTTTGGGGGGGGGGGGCGGGGTAAGCAACAGTAATAAACACTTCAATGTTTTTTTTTGTTTGTTTTTAACAAAACGTTATTAAACAGTAACAACAATGTTTTTTTTTTTCAGTAATGTTTGTAGGGGGGGGGGACAACAATCACTGTTTATCTTTAGTTCCGACTGGAAGATTTTCTACTGACTGTAGAGGCAAAGTAGGGAGCAAAGGGTTTTCAGAGGATGTGGAAAGAAGCTCGTTCCCAAACCGGGTAGCCTTCCGCGATTTGATTTATTATGGAGACAAAAGGGTTGTGTCCAAATTTTTGTCTCCACATAAATTCGCATAAATATGTTTCCAACAGCTCCCGTTTTTTTTTTTTTTTTTTATCGCTAAATTAAATAGCTGAAATGAAAGGCTGTGTATTTTTACTTTGAACAATAAAATAACTGAAATGAAACGCTATGTGTGTAATTTCAATGAAAATTATTCATCTGCTGCGTGTTCGTTTGAAGCGCCCTGATTGGCTGATAAAGTATCGTACCGCTCGCCATGTTCCGGCGTTTTCCGACGGATGTCGATCAACGCTCGGCTAAGATCGTGAAATCGGTGGGTAAAATACTGCAGGAGTACCGAAAATTATATAATTACCATGTGAAATAAGAATAGTTAGAAAGTATAGCTAATCTTAATATTCAGAAAACATTTAAAATACAAGAACCCAAGTTTGCCTAGCTAGGAAAACTTGAGTCCTTGTACTGAAAAAATATCCAGCAAATAAAACGTTGTTTAGTAAATCGTTATTTTTTTGCATTTTTTTTTTTTTTTTTGCATTTCCATACACCAAACATGGATATAAATATCACTAAAACATCTGCTGGGTCATAAGCTCCATTTCAGTATCTTACTTGCTGGGGTGGGTTGCCTTTAGGCTGAGATAAACCGCATCACACACACACGCACAGACAGTACGAAAATTTATAAGATCAGTGTCTAAAACTAAAAGAATATTGTTGCATACGAGAGGAACAATATCAAATAAAACAATTGCATACAGCCACTGTACAGGTGCAACACAAACTGGCATGACAAACTGTGCATTCTAGCACATACATTGCTGCTGCACAATATATTTTTGCACAAGAACTACAGCAGAAGCAACAGAATAGATATTAAGGCCTTTTTTCTTCTTCATAAATATCAGCCTCACTTACCACCTCCCGTCGTAACTGGATGAAAAACTGTTTTCTCTTGAAAGATATTTTTACTATTTTAGCCCTGCAAAAGATACAAAAAGTATAATTGATTTTAACAATGTTTCATCAAAATGACAAAGTGTATAAATAATAAAAAAAATGTTTCTAGCAATGCAATAAGAAAAGAAACCAAAACAACATTATTTGAAGTGAAATTTAGAATTAAAAAAAATGTTTACAATAAAATCTAAAACTAAATTAAGGCAACAAAATAACAAAGAAAAATACGTCTGAATTCAGAAATTGCATGGTTAAACAAAATTACAAATTAAAAATCTGTTTTATTAACTTTTGAGAGAATTATTATTTTGATTATCTAGACTTGTATGGACCAGAAAGAGAAATACTAGTCCAAATAATCCAAACTCATGAATAAAAATCTTGAAAACTTGTTAGATTAAAATAATAATATAATTTTAGGAACAACATTTTCTCAAGTAAACTTTTATATAGATTATATAATATAGCTTATTTTTTATAGAAATAATAATGAAATTTTAGTAGATTAAAAAGTAATTTCAATAAACAAATAAACTTCAAACATGGCAATGTTTCGGATATAAACATATAATTATTATAAAATTAAAAAACTAACTGATATATTAATTGATCAAATTTATAATATAATCTTTAAAATAATCATATAGGAAATAATTGTTAAGTAATGTTAAATATTTCAGAAATAATAAAAATATTGCAATGAATTTTCTGAAAGAAAATTTTCTCTGCTGCATGAATATTATTATTTTTTGCTATCTGTATTGATGAAGTCTATCGTTTGTTCAAATTATGGAAGATTATTCGTTTATGTGTACAAAAAGAATACAATTTACTGTGTACAGTAAGGAATACCATTATTTTATTATGTGTACATAAGAGAATTCAATTATTTTATGTGTACATAAAGAAAAGCCATTATGTTCTTTGTTTATAAACAAATGCAATTATTTTCTGTGTATTTTCCGTGTGTAATACTTTAATTTTATGTGTATACGAATGAATGACATTATTATATGTGTATACTAATGAATGCCATTATTATATGTGTATATTAATGAATGGCAATATTATATGTGTATATTAATGAATGCCAATATTATATGTGTATATTAATGAATGGCAATATTATATGTGTATATTCATGAATGCCAATATTATATGTGTCTTTCATGAGTGCCAATATTATATGTGTATATTCATGGATGGCAATATTATATGTGTATATTCATGAATACCATTATTATATGTGTATATTCATGAATACCATTATTATATGTGTATATTCATGAATGCCATTATTATATGTGTATATTAATGAATGCCAATATTATATGTGTATATTAATGAATGCCATTATTATATGTGTATATTAATGAATGCCAATATTATATGTGTATATTCATGAATGGCAATATTATATGTGTATATTCATGAATGGCAATATTATATGTGTATATTCATGAATGGCAATATTATATGTGTATATTCATGAATGGCAATATTATATGTGTATATTCATGAATGGCAATATTATATGTGTATATTCATGAATGGCAATATTATATGTGTATATTCATGAATGCCAATATTATATGTGTATATTCATGAATGGCAATATTATATGTGTATATTCATGAATGGCAATATTATATGTGTATATTCATGAATGGCAATATTATATGTGTATATTCATGAATGCCAATATTATATGTGTATATTCATGAATGACAATATTATATGTGTATATTCATGAATGACATTATTCTATGTGTATACTAATGAATGACAATATTATATGTGTATATTAATGAATGACATTATTCTATGTGTATATTAATGAATGCCATTATTATATGTGTATATTCATGAATGCCAATATTATATGTGTATATTAATGGATGCCATGGATGTGTATATTAATTTTATTTTGAGTGTATATTTAAAAATGCCCATATTTTAAGTGTACATTAAGTAATACAATATGAAAAATTTAAATTAAGTAATGCCAATATTTTTGGTAGACATTAAGTAATGCCAATATTTTTGGTAGACATTAAGTAATGCCAATATTTTTGGTAGACATTAAAAAATGCCAATATTTTAGGTGTACATTAAGAATTACCAATATTTCAGGTGAAAATTAAGAAATGCCAATATTTCAGGTGTACATTAAGAAATGCTCATATTTTAGGTGTAAATTAAAAAATGCCAATATTTCACGTGTACATAAATAAATGCTCATATTTCAAGTGTACATTAAGAAATGCCAATATTTCAAGTGTACATAAAGAAATGCCAATATTTCAGGTGTACATAAAGAAATGCTCATATTTCAGGTGTACATAAAGAAATGCTCATATTTCAGGTGTACATTAAGAAATGCTCATATTTCAGGTGTAAATTAAGAAATGCTCATATTTCAGGTGTAAATTAAGAAATGCTCATATTTCAGGTGTAAATTAAGAAATGCTCATATTTCAGGTGTAAATTAAGAAATGCTCATATTTCAGGTGTACATTAAGAAATGCTCATATTTCAGGTGTACATTAAGAAATGCTCATATTTCAGGTGTACATTAAGAAATGCCAATATTTCAGGTGTACATAAAGAAATGCTCATATTTCAGGTGTACATAAAGAAATGCCAATATTTCAGGTGTACATAAAGAAATGCTCATATTTCAGGTGTACATTAAGAAATGCTCATATTTCAGGTGTAAATTAAGAAATGCTCATATTTCAGGTGTACATAAAGAAATGCCAATATTTCAGGTGTACATAAAGAAATGCTCATATTTCAGGTGTACATTAAGAAATGCTCATATTTCAGGTGTAAATTAAGAAATGCTCATATTTCAGGTGTACATAAAGAAATGCTCATATTTCAGGTGTACATTAAGAAATGCCAATATTTCAGGTGTACATAAAGAAATGCCAATATTTCAGGTGTACATAAAGAAATGCCAATATTTCAAGTGTACATAAAGAAATGCTCATATTTCAGGTGTACATTAAGAAATGCTCATATTTCAGGTGTACATAAAGAAATGCCAATATTTCAGGTGTACATAAAGAAATGCCAATATTTCAAGTGTACATAAAGAAATGCTCATATTTCAGGTGTACATTAAGAAATGCTCATATTTCGGGTATAATACAGTGCAAAGAAACAGTTACTCATGAAAACGAACCTCCTAAAGTAAAATCTTGAATAATTATCTAAACTCGAATGTAAATTAATATTAAGCCGATTTTACAAATTGATAATAGTTAATTATGGATTTTAATTAATTATAAGGTGAAACTCTAATGATTCAAACTCGATAGATAACGACAAACTTCCACCCATTAATATGGGAGGGGAGATTATCATCAAAAGTGTCCTGAATTGTTAACTTAGCACCGACTTACTACTTAGATATAAATAAGTCACTTGTACCCATCCCCCCCCCCCCAGTTTTTTTTTTTTTTTTTTTTTTAAATGGAGAGTAGATAATACAGTGGATGTGTTATCGGCAGCTTCAGTAACTCTCGCTTCTCCTATTTTGTCATTCAGTCCTCATTCAATGAGTGATTTTTCTGACAAAGGGTGAAGAAAAAGATGCTTAAAGGTCGGTAGTATTTTGTGACTAGTAGTCTGAGATGTCGGAAATTTTTCTGTCTCTGTCTGTCCTTGTGGCCATGTCACTAGTAAGGGTGCTGGAGGTAAACGTTTTGTCTGGGCTGACGTTATCCGCCTGATAATCAGGGACCCGAACCTTGGATTAACCACTAAGGAGGCTGTCCTATCTGATCTTGAGCACGTAGTACAATGGGGAAAGGAGTGGCTGGTTACTTTTAATGCATCTAAAACCAAGCTTCTCTCTTTACATCATCAACATTCTAATCCACATTTGTCATCAATTGAAATGAATGGCTCTCGTCTTCAGGAGGCCTCAAGTTTTGACAAGCTTCTGGGCTTGACCATTACTCCTGATCTTAAATGGAACACGTATATCAAATCTGTTGCCAAGGTCGCTGGAAAAATGGTGGGATCTTTCTATCGATCCAGTAGATATCTCACTGCTGATGCTATTCTCTATCTATATAAGAGCCAGGTACGTCCAAGGATGGAATACTGTTGCCACATCTGGGCAGGAGCTGCTAGAAAGAACTTGTCCTGCCTTGATAGAGTTCAAAATAGACTTCGTAGCCTCGTAGGAGATGTCCTTTTCTCCTCCTTGCAACCTCTATCTCACAGAAGAGATGTTGCGAGTTTGTCTCTGATGTATCGTTATTTTCATGGAAAGTGTTCAACTGAGCTTCAATCTATGGTCCCCCCTCGCCAAACTTTCACAAGAAACACTCGTCTAGCTGTAAACACTATCAATAATTTCCCCCACTCTTTATCTGTGCCTAAACCTAAACGTAGATTCCATGAACAAAGCTTCTTTCTTAGAACTGCACGCCTGTGGAATTGTCTTCCGTTTTCCTGCTTTCCGGCTGACTACAATATGGTTTTGTTCAAGTCTAAAGTAAATAAGTTCTTGATGAGCCGTTCCATATAAGTTATTAAATTTACCAAATTTTCATTACTAATGATTACTATATTGACCAATTTCTACTGTACACTCTTTAACCCTTATCCTTGAGTGGCCTCTGGGCCTTGATAATGTGGTGATGTCTTTGTAAAAAAAAAAAAAAAAAAAAAAAAAAAAAAGGCACAAAGTACTGGGACTGCTGTATTGCCATTTGGTGAGTGGATCTGGACCATGCAGTAGTCTCTGGTGGGGCCTCTCGATGCCATACTAGTGGGTAATTGTTACGGCTTTACCTTTTCGTGTGCTACAAAAAAAAAAAAAAAAAATTTTCCTGTCTTTTTCTCTCTTACTTTCCCTCTCTGTACTGCTCTAACCAAGTATGCCGACCTATTCCACAAATCCTAAAACCTCAACATGAAATATCTCCAGAATAAAAACTCGATAAAACCTAGAACCCCATCTTCCAACGTAGACCCCTACTACCAGGTCTCCTTCTCCAACATAAGGGGTCTACGTTCCAACCTTCCAGACGTTGAAACCCAATTACAGGAGACGAAACCGGACATATTATTTCTAAGTGAAACTGGAATAGGGCCGACCACTTCTCTAGATGAGTTCATAATAAACGGATACTCTAATTTAACAGCTAAATCTGACACTCAAGATCGCCATGGGCATGGAATATGTGCCTACATTAAGGATGGCTTCCCGTGTGGCAGGGATATCTCTAGAGAAGATCCTAATTTACCCTATATGTGCTTCAGGGTTGCACTTGCTAACACCACTGCATTTATATTTGCCCTCTATAGGCCCCACAACAGCGGAGTTACTATCTTTAAGAGCATATCTGAGAAAATAGACCACATACTGTCTTCACATCCCTCGGCTAACATCCAAATCTGTGGTGACTTCAACGTCCATAATGTGGAATGGCTGACCCATTCAAATAAGACAGATGATGAGGGGAGGTTTTGTCATGATTTTGCCATTGCTTATGACCTCACTCAGATTGTTCGCGAACCCACCCGTGTGCCCGGTACACCCGGTCAATATGCAAGCCTACTAGACCTTTTTCTCTCAACTTCCCCTGAGCTATGTTCATGTTCCATTCATTCTCCTCTAGGATCCTCCGACCACTCCGTCGTATCAGTTAAAATAAAAATGAAATGTAAGAAGCCTCCAGACGTACCCCTCCACTGTACTGTATACCGATACTCTATGGCTGACTGGGATATCTTCCGTACATTCATATCTGATTTACCTCTGCACTCCATGTTTAAAAAGGAAGTGTCCTCTATAGTATCAGATCTGACCGAATGGTTAATTGTAGGCATAGACCAATTATTACCATCTAAAAAATTCCAACAAAAACCTAACAGCCAGCTATTGGTTCTCCCCAGAATGTGCTGCTGCTATTGCGCACAGAAATCACTTTTTCCATAGCTACCAACGTAATAGATGCACTGAGACTAAAGCTGCTTTCAGGACTGCCAGCAACCACTGTAAAAGAGTAATAAAAAATGCAAGAGAGCTATATGCCCAGTCTGTTAAATCCAAGGTAGCTGATCAGCGGCTTGGTTCCCACCAATTTTGGCAAATAACAAATAGGATCCTGAACAGAAGTGTGCGTTCTATCCCAACCATTATCAATGGACCAGAGGTCATCTCGTCAGCGTCAGACAAGGCCAAACTATTTGCAAAGAACTTTATACCCTATGCGACAAAGACCATCAACTCCCCATATTTCCTCCTATAACACAGAACAAGCTAGGTAACATACAAATATCTGTGCATGAGGTCGCCAAGCTAATTAAGAACCTAGATTCCAGTAAAGCAACTGGCCCTGATGGCATCCCAATTATAGTGTTAAAAAAGCTTCAACCAGAACTTGCTCCCATACTTACGAAACTATTTAAGCGCTGCCTTAAGGAGAAGTGCTTTCCGACTCCCTGGAAGACCTCATCAGTTTGCCCTGTATTTAAGAATTCAGGTGACAAGTCATCTCCCTCTCAGTACAGACCAATAAGTCTCCTGTGTGTTATGAGTAAGTTGCTGGAATCCATATTAAATAGAGAAATAGTCAACCACCTCAGCAGGAATAACCTTCTTAGTGACACACAATATGGTTTCCGCTCTGCAAGATCTACCGCAGATGTGCTGACGGTTATATCCCACAGGATTAGTGAATCTCTTGACAAAGGCTTCCTTTCTAGGGCAATTGCTCTTGACATATCAAAGGTCTTCGACAAAATATGGCATAAGGGTCTACTTCACAAGATTTCCAGCTACGGTATAACTGGAAATGTTTTCTCAATCATAAAATCATTTCTCTCTGATAGGCTCATAAGAGTAGTGGTAGATGGACAAAAATCGGAGGCCTGCAATATAAATGCTGGAGTCCCTCAGGGGTCAATCCTAGGCCCTACTTTCTTCCTGATCTACATCAATCAAAGTGTAGTATCTGTTCTTCAGATGCTGCACTTCTATTTCTTGTTCTCTTTCGGTGGAGGAGAGATCCTACACGACTGAGACAATTTTTATTTTTGTACCTTTTCTCCACGTTAAAAAACGACCCTGGTGTCTAACTCTGTCTCGTGGGGAGGCATAGTAAATAGGTACATCAATGACCTCCCTAAACACATACTTAAATAATTTGTTGACATCTATGCTGATGACACGACCATCTACGGCAACACATCAAAGGCTGTAAATGACAAAGTTCTCTCTGATTCTCTCTCCTCTGATCTCGAGCGCGTGGTTCAGTGGGTGAAGACGTGGCTGGTTACCTTTAATGCATCTAAAACCAAACTCCTATCCTTACATCATCAACGCTCTGATCCCCATCTGGCATCATTTGTGATGGATGGCTCTCGTCTGGGAGAGGCCTCGTGTTTTTACAAGCTTCTGGGTTTGACCTTTACTCCTGATCTGAAATGGAATACGTACATCAAGTCTGTTGCCAAGGTTGCTGGAAAGATGGTGGGATCCTTCTACCACTCCAGAAGATATCTTACTGCTGATGTAATTCTCTATCTATATAAAAGCCAAGTACGTCCAAGGATGGAATACTGCTGCCATATCTGGGCAGGAGCTGCTAAAAACAGCCTATTCTGCCTTGACAGAGTACAAAATAGACTTTGTGGCTTAGTGGGGGATACCCTTTTCTCTACCCTGCAACCTCTCTCTCACAGAAGAGACGTTGCGAGCCTATCTTTGTTTTATCATTATTTCCATGGCAGGTGCTCGTCTGAAATCTGGTCTCTGGTCCCCCTTCGCCAATCTTTCACGAAAAACACCCGTCTATCTGAATCCACTGTGAAAGATTTCCCCCACTCTATATCTGTGCCTAAACCAAAACGTGGATTCCATGAACAGAGCTTCTTTCTTAGAACTGCACGCCTGTGGATCTCTGTTCCGTCTGCCTGCTTCCCACCGGACTACAACTTGGATGTCTTCAAGTCCAATGTTAACAAATTCTTAATGAACCGCCCCCTTAAGTAAACACTTCATCAAATCTCCACACTAACATAATGTACTTGCAATAACCCTTATCCCTGAGTGGCTTCCGAGCCTTGATAAGTGGTGATCACTGTGTAAAAAAAAAAAAAAAAAAAAAATCCCAATATTTCATGTGTACATTAAAAAATGTCATTATTTCATGTGTACATTAAAAAATCTCATTATTTCATGTGTACATTAAGAAATCTCATTATTTCATGTGTACATTAAGAAATCTCATTATCTATTTTAAGAAATTATTATATCTATTAATGATTGTCATCGTTTTCTCTCTTTATTAATGAATCTCATCATTTCCTCTCTGTATTAATGAATGTCATTATTTTCTCTCTATTAATGAATGTCATCATTTTCTCTCTATTAATGAATGTCATCATTTTCTCTCTATTAATAAATGTCATCATTTTCTCTCTATTAATAAATGTCATCATTTTCTCTCTATTAATGAATGTCATCATTTTCTCTCTATTAATGAATGTCATCATTTTCTCTCTATTAATGAATGTCATCATTTTCTCTCTATTAATGAATCTCATCATTTCCTCTCTATTAATGAATATCATCATTTCCTCTCTATTAATGAATCTCATCATTTCCTTTCTATTAATGAATCTCATCATTTCCTCTCTATTAATGAATCTCATCATTTCCTCTCTATTAATGAATCTCATCATTTCCTCTCTATTAATGAATCTCATCATTTCCTCTCTATTAATAAATGTCATCATTTCCTCTCTATTAATAAATGTCATCATTTCCTCTCTGTATTAATCAATGTCATTATTTCCTCTCTATTAATGAATGTCATCATTTTCTCTCTATTAATGAATGTCATCATTTTCTCTCTATTAATGAATCTCATCATTTTCTCTCTTTATTAATGAATCTCATCATTTCCTCTCTATTAATGAATCTCATCATTTCCTCTCTATTAATGAATCTCATCATTCCCTCTCTATTAATGAATCTCATCATTCCCTCTCTATTAATGAATCTCATCATTTCCTCTCTATTAATGAATATGATCATTTTCTCTCTATTAATCAATGTCATCATTTTCTCTCTATTAATAAATCTCATCATTTTCTCTCTATTAATAAATGTCATCATTTCCTCTCTGTATTAATCAATGTCATCATTTCCTCTCTGTATTAATCAATGTCATCATTTTCTCTCTATTAATGAATGTCATCATTTCCTCTCTATTAATCAATGTCATCATTTCCTCTCTGTATTAATCAATGTCATCATTTCCTCTCTATTAATAAATGTCATCATTTCCTCTCTATTAATAAATGTCATCATTTCCTCTCTGTATTAATCAATGTCATCATTTCCTCTCTGTATTAATCAATGCCATCATTTCCTCTCTATTAATGAATATCATCATTTTCTCTATTAATGAATATCATCATTTTCTCTATTAATGAATATCATCATTTTCTCTCTATTAATGAATATCATCATTTTCTCTCTATTAATGAATATCATCATTTTCTCTCTATTAATGAATATCATCATTTTCTCTCTATTAATGAATGTCATCATTTTCTCTCTTTTAATGAATCTCAACATTTCCTCTCTATTAATGAATATCATCATTTTCTCTCTATTAATGAATATCATCATTTTCTCTCTATTAATGAATATCATCATTTTCTCTCTATTAATTAATATCATCATTTTCTCTCTATTAATTAATATCATCATTTTCTCTCTATTAATGAATATCATCATTTTCTCTCTATTAATGAATATCATCATTTTCTCTCTATTAATGAATATCATCATTTTCTCTCTATTAATGAATATCATCATTTTCTCTCTATTAATGAATGTCATCATTTTCTCTCTTTTAATGAATCTCAACATTTCCTCTCTATTAATGAATCTCATCATTTCCTCTCTATTAATGAATCTCATCATTTCCTCTCTATTAATGAATATCATCATTTTCTCTCTATTAATGAATATCATCATTTTCTCTCTATTAATGAATATCATCATTTTCTCTCTATTAATGAATATCATCATTTTCTCTCTATTAATGAATATCATCATTTTCTCTCTATTAATGAATATCATCATTTTCTCTCTAATCATGAATGTCATCATTTTCTCTCTTTTAATGAATCTCAACATTTCCTCTCTATTAATGAATCTCATCATTTCCTCTCTATTAATGAATCTCATCATTTCCTCTCTATTAATGAATCTCAACATTTCCTCTCTATTAATGAATCTCATCATTTCCTCTCTATTAATGAATCTCATCATTTCCTCTCTATTAATTAATATCATCATTTTCTCTCTATTAATGAATATCATCATTTTCTCTCTATTAATGAATATCATCATTTTCTCTCTATTAATGAATATCATCATTTTCTCTCTATTAATGAATGTCATCATTTTCTCTCTTTTAATGAATCTCAACATTTCCTCTCTATTAATGAATCTCATCATTTCCTCTCTATTAATGAATCTCATCATTTCCTCTCTATTAATTAATATCATCATTTTCTCTCTATTAATGAATATCATCATTTTCTCTCTATTAATGAATATCATCATTTTCTCTCTATTAATGAATATCATCATTTTCTCTCTATTAATGAATGTCATCATTTTCTCTCTTTTAATGAATCTCAACATTTCCTCTCTATTAATGAATCTCATCATTTCCTCTCTATTAATGAATCTCATCATTTCCTCTCTATTAATGAATATCATCATTTTCTCTCTATTAATGAATATCATCATTTTCTCTCTATTAATGAATATCATCATTTTCTCTCTATTAATGAATATCTATCTCATTTTCTCTCTATTAATGAATCTCATCATTTCCTCACTTTTTCATAAAAAAAAAAAAATAATTAACTCACATTTCATCATTTTTCATAATGCTTGGATATGTTACTAATTTTGATAATTTTTTATCATTTAAACTTACCATATCGGACACCTTACTAAAATAATAACTTTGATATATTGTCTAGGCAGATTATTTCATTACAAACACACCAATCAATAAACTTACATTTCACCATTTTTTCATAATTTTTGGATACTAACTTCTACAATCATTTTTTATAAGTTAAACACACTTTATAGCTTCCACCCTTACTAAAATAATAACATTGATATATTGTCTGGGCTGATTATTTCATTACAAACACACCAATCAATTAACTCACATTTAATCATTTTTCATAATTCTTGGATATGTTACTAATTTTGACAATCATTTTTTATCATTTTAACCGACATCATTTGATATTTTTTTGTAATTAAAATCATCCCTATCGATCTCTCTTACTAAAAAAAATAACTATGATATATTGTCTGGGCTGATTATTTCATTGCAAACACACTAATGGATTAAATCACATTATCATTTTTCATAATTCTTAGATATTTTACTAATTTCGACAATCATTTTTCATAATTTAAACCATCCTTATCATCCTCTCTTACTAATATAATAACTTTGATATATTGTCTGGACTGATTATTTCATAAAAAAAACAACTATCTATTAACTCACATTTCATCAATTTTTTAATTCTTGGATATGTTACTAATTTCGACAATCACTTTTTATATGTTTAACCCACATTATTTACAACCCACTACTAAAATAATAACTTTGATATATTATCTGGGCTGCTTATTTAATTTCAAACACAGCAATTAACTCACATTTCGTCATTTTTCATAATTCTTAGATATGTTATTAATATCGATAATCATTTGTCATCATTTTAACCGACATCATTGCCCTCTGTACTAAAATAATAACTTTGATACATTGTCTGGGCTGATTTATCATTGCAAACACACTAATGCATTAAATCGCATATTATCATTTTTCATAATTCTCGGATATGTTAATAATTTTGACAATAATTTTTCATAATTTAAACCATCCTTATCACCCTCTCTTACTAACATAACTTTGATATATTGTCTGGGCTGATTATTTTATTATAAACACACCAATCCATTAACTCGCATTTAATCATTTTTCATAATTCTTGGATGTGTTCAAGTCCAATGTTAACAAATTCCTAATGAACTGCCCCCTTAAGTAAACACTTCATCAAATCTCCACACTAACGTAATGTACTTGCAATAACCCTTATCCCTGAGTGGCTTCCGGGCCTTGATAAGTGGTGATCTCTGTGTAAAAAATTTTTTTTTTTAAAATATGTTACTAATTTTGATAATAATTTTTCATAAGTTTAGTACATCTTACATCCTCCCCCTTACTAAAATAATAACTTTGATATATTGCCTGGGCTGATTATTTCATTACGAACACACCAATCGATTAACTCACATTTCATCATTTTTTATAATTCTTGGATATGTTACCAATTTCGGCAATCATGTTTCATAATTAAAACCCCACAGTATGCCCCCCTCCTACTAATATAAGAACATTGCTATATTGTCTGGGCTTATTTCATTACAAACACACCAATCAAGTAAGTCACATTTCATAATTTTTCATAATTCTTGGATATGTTACTAATTTCCACAATAATCTTCATAACTTTAATCCACTATGTCGTTCCCCCTTACTTAAATAATAACTTTGATATATTGCCTGGGCTGATTATTTCATTACAAACACATCAATCAATTCCAGGTATTCTCATAGTATATATGTTCCACCTATCTTATCCAATCCTGGGTGACGCCGCATATTCTTTCACCTATCTCATTTGATCCGGGGCGACACTGGGTATTCTGCTACTATATGTTTTCCACCTATCTCATTCAATACTGGGCGACGCTTTCTGCTAGTATATATTTGCACTTATCTCATTCAAACCCAAGACTGACTTTCCGTCACCCCACTATTAAAAATATACATGAAATAAAATAACGTTTAAATCGTAAACTGTTTCAGCCATTTCTGGGACTGACATTATATCCCCAACTCACTGCTAAAAATATACATGAAATAATGTAATGTCTAAATAGTAAACTGTTTCAGCCGTTTCCGGGACCGACCCCATATCCCCCACCCCACTGTTATAAATATACATTAAATAAAGTAATTTTTAATGCGTAAACGGTTTCAGCCATTTCTGGGACTGATTTCATATCCCCCTACACTACTGTTAAAATATACATGAAATAAAGCAATGTAAACGGTTCAAGTAATCTCTTGGACTTACTTCATATCCCTCACCCCACTGTTTAAAACATACTTGAAATAAAGTAATGTTTAAATCATAAACTGTTTCAGCAGCTTTTCGAAACACATAAAAACATTAACACAGGTAGGGATTAGGTAACCATTGCTTCAACATAAATTTCTGAGTGTAGTATCAGTCTCAGCATTCCAGTGACTTAAATCCTCCCCTTCTTTGGGCTTGGTTAATGGAGGAGATTACTTCATTACTGATACAATTTTTATTTTTGTTACTGACCAGAGTGCCCCTTTTGGGGAGCTGGTTCCCTTCCCAAATTTTTAATTGACCTCATGTCCAACTCTGCCCTTGTAGGGAGGCAAGTAAAAAAAATAATCAGAAGGGACATTTTTCAGAGCATCTTATATAATTAATCAGAAGGGACATTTACAGGACATTTTGTAATTTAATCAGAAATTACTTTTCCCAGTTACTTTTGCAATATTGAAACTTTGTACCTATTTACAATGCCTCCCCACGGGACAGATTTAGACACCAGGGTCGTTTTTTAGCGCGGAGAAAAGGAACAAAAAATTGTCTTAGTTTTAGTAGTTAAAACTTTTTATGATGACCACTAATATTTTTAAAGTTTCTGAATTTAACTAAAATTTATATTGTTCTGTCGTTTCTATCAAAATAAAGCATTGTTGAGAAGAAAGGAAAATGATGAGATAAATTTCTAAATTTTATACGATCATTCTCATAAAATATTTTAAAATTTGAATACAAGGTTTTCCCATAAAGTAATACAACTGAGAAGAAATGTTTAATTTGGAAGACTAAAAATTTAGAAATGTTTAATTTGGAAGACTAAAAACTTTAAACTGTAGCTAACAGAACAATAGTAAACCTGTTTTGTAATCAATTTAAATAGTATGAATGGAAAAATAATCACTGAAATTTCTCAAAATTTATATTTAAATCTTCGCCCTATTTGCAAACATTTAATTTACATTTCCAAATGAATTGTTCGAGCTTATTCATTAACATCTGATAATCGAGTGATTTTATTTCATGCAATTTAAGTGTTGATATAACAAAATCATCACAGCAATATAAGAAAAGAAGAAATTCAAATCAAGTTGTGTAATTTGTATATGCAATTTGTAAAGATTTTATTAATAATCATATTAGCATTGGCTATGAACTATTGGTTTAAATATGATCATAACTAGAACATATGTGTATAACAACTAAAGTTTACTATTGTTGATGGCTGACCAAAGAGTTTCAGTTTTCATAAAGTTATTTAAAAAGGCACAATTACAAAATTAGAGCATACATGGATTTTGTGTAGTATGAATCAAATTAAACTTCCAGCATCTTGAGACGGTACAATGAGATGCTATTCTAAGGCAGCTGAGAGTCAAGAGAACATTCAGCATAAACAACCTCTTCAATGGAATCTCGTGCTTATATAGCAGTGAACATGTGCAACTTTTTTTTTTGTGTATGTGTGATGCTTGTATAACTAGCACTACACAACTACTCTACATATCCGACGTGGGTCTCTTCACCTAAATTAAGTTTAAGTTATAAGTACAGGGCTTGCCAAAGATAATCAGTTAATTACATAAACATTAAGTAAACATCTTTTATTTCATTGTATAGAAACAAACAGGTTTAAGTCCTGTGTAATTTTCATGTGTAAACTAATTATCACTTTTAGTTATTTTAATTTAAATATAAATTTTTGTTTACTTCTTCTGTTAATCATGACTTTATCAATGGAAACATATCTACAACTGATTCACCTTTATTATTAGCATCAAAATCACAAACACTTTAACCAGACAAGATGTGCCACATAAATATTTTTTCAAAACCATTTGAATTATTTAATAGCATTCAATAGCTGCATCTATGTATTGGTGAATTTAAGAGCTGGTGACCATGGATGATTGGAAAGCACTAGAATATTGGAAGAGAGTGATGATATACATAAGACTGCAATAATTTGAAAATCTTCGCTGCATGTGGAAACTCATGAGACGTACTGGAAAATCGCAATAGGGATGTAAAAGAAGTGTCAAGCAGAAAATTTGTGACAGGCATTTTGAAATTTGTTGAGAAACGCCCCCCACACACCAAAAAAAAAGGTGTGAGAAGATCCAGTCAAGACAATGAAAACCTTGGCAAGAGAAATGGGCAATGGAATGCCGACTATGAAGAAAACCCTGAACAGGGATTTTTGCAACTCTTCAGAAAATGTTACAAGGGCCAACTAAACTACTCACCAAGGTAAAGAGAACTGCTTTATGAAAGCAAAAAAACTCTGCAGCAAGGTAAAATATCTGGTTCTTCTAAGGATCAGTTGCACAATGCACAGAACAACACAAACTTCTACACATCATGAAGTTTAAATTTCCCCTAATTTTCAGTGCTGTCCCACATCTTTGAAAAAGAAATCATACTCAATTCAGATGACTACAGTGCCACCAAAAAGAAAGTCCACACTTGTCAGTTTTTCAAAAACCACAAATGGAAGCTATATTGGATGTAACTGTTAAGACATTAGATTTGCCTCTTATTCCTCTATAATTTTACTTGTCCATATTTGACTTTTAATTCAAGTATCCGACAATTTAAAAAATTAACTTCAAATTGAGAAGGCAAAAAGAAACTCTGCACAATGGAAAAGTGTTATTTAAATATAACTTAAAAACATAGTTGCAACACAAATACAATATGAACACAATGGACTAATAATTATTATTAAGTAGCATAGCCCTTCTGCAATTTGACAGCCTGCAAATTTGGGGGCATTTTCCTGAATTAGTCTGTGGCAATACTCCAATGAAAGGGCATCCCACTTCTCTTTAATTTTTGTCTAAATTTCTTCCAGATTTGAAATTTCATTATTACATAGCTGTTGCTTGATGTAATGCCATACGCTTTCGATAGGATTGAGGTTTGGATATTGTGCAGGCAAATCTAAACACGGACTATCATGCTCTTCCAGGAACCTCTTGACATTGCCAGCTGTATGAATAGGAGCATTATCCTACATGAAAATGAGATTATCATCAAAATTCCGGCCAAAGTAAGTTAGAAAATGCTCAGTCAATAAATTAATGTAGTTGGTTGAATTAATTCGACCTTGCAAGTGACCTATAGGCCCTGGACCATCGGCACTAATAACATCCCACACCAAAACTGAACCTCCACCACCTTACAGGTTGAAACTGTGCATCAAGGATAAAATTCTTCATCCTTCCTTCAATGGACATACTGCCTACTATCACTGCATAGCCTATTGAACTTGTTTTGTTGTTAAAAATCACTTTCGACCAATATGAAGAGTTATAATCTTCAGTGCATCTGATGAAGTCCAGACGGCGCTTTCTCTTCTTTACAGAAATCATTGGTTTGTGTCTTGGAACACAGTTTTTGCAAATTAAATTTCTTCAATCTGTTCTTAACTGTAGAAAGAGAGCACTTTTTAACAAGATTACACTGTTGTTGAATTTGAGGAGCAGTTTCAAATCTGTTTCTAAGTCTGCGAATCTTGGTAGCCTAGTAACTCTAGGATGGCCAGATTTAGAGGCATCAATAAACACTGCTGGTGTTTGGGAACTTTTGCATAGTCATTCGTACAGTTTTCTTATCACATTTCAATTTATACCTAATTTCTCAAGTGGATAAACCAGAAAGATGGTGATTAATGAGCTCCTGACGATCACTAAGAGAGACTCTTAGGTATATGGACTAAATGTTACATTGTCTAACCTAGAAACAACAATAATTACAATTAAAGATGCTAAAAGGTGGATATTTTATGATTAGAGATGCTTAAAGGTGGATATTTTAAGCTGGTTTTAAGGTCATTTATTGCTGCAGAGTTTCTTTTTGCCTTCTTAATTTGAAGCTAATTTTTTAAATTGATGTCAACTTCAATTAAAAGTCAAATATGAACAGGTAAAATTATAGAGGAATAAAAGGTGAATCAAATGAGATACAGGTTGTTTAAACAGTTGCATTCAATATAGCTTACATTTGTGGTTTTTGAAAAAAATGACAAGTGCAGACTTTCTTTTTGGCGGCACTATACATTGAACTGCTGGAACAAGGTGGAGAGGGTGGCTGTGGGAAGCCTATACATGTGGCAGCAGAACTGTTCAGTGTCACACCACCAGGAAAATTTAGAAGTGACTGCTTGAGAATTTCCACAACTTCACCAATCCCAAAATCTGGCTCCCAAGCTCTCCTACCACATGTGTGGGTCATAACTCAGAAAAGACTGCCTATTACATAAAGGAAGAACTGAATGTCTATGCTACTTTTTTGTCTCTATGCATTAGTCTCATCTAAAAGAAAAAGGGACACTTGTCAATATAATGAGGTTTATGTTGTCTTTCCTTAAAAAATCCAAGTGGAAAATTTTAGTTAATTGAATTTTGCTTTATCATCAAATTGTTTCTGTCCATTTTAACATGGTCCAAATCTATTTTATTTTTAATGTGTTTGTAAATTGTGCAAAATACAATGGTCAGCATCATTTTGAGGTTAATCAGAAGAATCTACGCTGTGTACCAGATTTTTAATTTTTTTTTTTTTTTTTTTACACAGGAATCATCACTTATCAAGACCCAGAGGTCACTCGAGGATAAGGGTTAATGGATATACATTAGTCCATGTGATTATAGCATAGTAAACATAAGTAGTGGGAATTTTGTGAATTGGATTACTTAGGGGGACGGTTCATCAAGAACTTGTTTACATTGGACTTGAAGACAATCAAATCGTAGTCAGCTGGAAAGCAGGCAATCGGAAGAGAGTTCCACAGGAATGCAGTTCTAAGAAAGAAGCTTTGTTCATGGAATTTACATTTAAGTCTAGGCACAGACAAAGAGTGTGGGAAATTATTGATAGGGGTTTCGACCAGACGAGTGTTTTCCGTGGAAGTTTGGCGAGAGGGGACCATAGATTGAAGCTTAAATGAGCACTTGCCATGAAAATAATGATAACGCAGAGACAGTCTTGCAACGTCTCTTCTGTGGGAAAGAGGTTGCAGAGAAGAGAAAAGATCATCCTCCACTAAGCTACGAAGTCTATTTTGAACTCTGTCATGGCAGGATAAGCTGCTTCTAGCAGCTCCTGCCCAGATATGGCAACAGTACTCCATCATTGGATGTACCTAGCTTTTATATAGGTAGAGAATTGCATCAGGAGTGAGATATATACTGGAGCAGTAGAAGGATCCCACCATTTTTCCAGCGACATTGGCAATGGATTTGATATATGTGTTCCATTTCAGGTCGAAAGCAAGGGTCAAGCCCAGAAGCTTGTCAAAACATGAATGCTCTCAAAGACGAGAGCTGTTCATTTCAATTTATGCCAAATTGAGCTTGTGGCAAAACACAAAATAACGAGGGTTTTTATCTGTTTGTTTATAATGTACTGGAATGTCAGCTAAAAGAAACTGATGTATACCTGAAGTCGTCTCTTTCATTTACTTGAATTGATCTCTTATCACAATACTTATCACTGAAAATAATGCAATTTCTAAAAAGGAATTTGCAAACTGGGTATTTCTATCAGATGTTTTATGCTTTAAGCTGACTTTTTGATTTAATGGAGTATTAAATCGATACATCTCTATTAGTGGGCTTTTCAAAATGTATACCAAACATTGAGTATTTAGATTTATTGAAAATTGGTGTTTGAAAGGGTATTTCATGAGAATTCAAATTACAATCTTTCTCTTTCTTTGCTCTTTTCACTGGTGATCATTATTTTGAATTACTGCAGGATTTGGATTATGTTGTGCCTCTGTTAGGATGGAGATGAATTATAAGGAGAGTTCTGATAAAATGATGCACTGTATCACTATTCCAAAAACATCCGGACTTCCTAATGAGTCAATTCACAAAGGAGCAATTTATTGTCATAGGAGTTGAATAGCCACATTCCGCCGACCATACTCTTCTCAAGGTGATCGATTTGAAAATAGTACACAAAATACAGGTTTTCATATCACAAATTGACTAGTTCAGTGTGTAAAAAAAAAAATGGATAAATTTCCTTCAAATTTAACATTTATTTGAGGGATTATTTTGATAAAATTTGGATGTAAATAAAATTTGATCTTTTCTCTTTATAAATCATAATTGTTTTCTCTTGTGTTACTAATAGGTTATTGTTTTGGTTACTTTAGGTTAGGTTATTATTTTCAGTAACGAGTGATTTTTTTTAAAATGTGTTTTATGTGTTTTTTCATGCATAGAGACAACAAGTAGGATGGACATTAAGTTATAATGTTCACACTACTTGTTATCTCTATGCATAAAAATTAGTCTCATCTTAGAGAAAAGGGGACACTTGTCAATATAATGAGCTTAATATAAAGGTTTATGTTGTCTTTCCTTAAAAAATCCAAGTTGCAAAGTTTAATGAATTAAATTTTGCTTTATCATCAAATTGTTTCTGTCTACTTTTACATGGTCCAAATCTATTTTATTTTTAATGTATTTACTACCAAAAGAAAGATTTAGCTTGATCTCTCTGAATCATATTATGAAGATTCGATGTTTTAGCTGTTGAAATGAATATAAAGAATTAAAGTTGGGCTTTCCTGTAATTTTTGTACAGAGAGAGCTAATAGAATTTTGCCTTGTGTTTCGACTGATTTAATCAAGTAATTACTGTTATGATTAATTTTAATTTGCCATAAGATGAAACGATACCTTTGTAAGGATTTTGATTTTTTAATTTTTATATGATCATAGTCGAAAGTCTTTAAACATAACGAAAAAAGAATTTCGGTTTGGGATACAAATGTTTATTGTTCATTACAACATTATACTATTTATGTATGGATTCTACTAAGTATTAGACATAAGTAATGCAAACTCACATCAATCATATGAGTTTCCTAGAACTTTCTCAAGTTATACAACATTTCCAAACTGATAAGAAGCTTTTTATAATCTAATACAACATAGCAAAATTGACAAGAAAATGTTCCATTCTTGTGTAACATAAAAAATGCCCAACACGAGAGAAGAGAAACTCATAAAATACTATTACAGTTCATGTGACCTCATTTTACTGTGAGATATTCAGAATGACAAAAAGAGATCAAGAGTATATTGTTAACTCATCTTCCCAGGTTTAGAATAGTTTCATAATATATTGATTCTATGTATTGCAAATGATTTGAGTAGAACTACTCAAGTGGCTAACTAAAAAATCATTGAAATAATGCTGGAAACTTTCTACTATGTCTTTAATATATTGACATTTTTAAAAATTGTTTATGAATTATTTTAGGTTTGAATAAACAAATACTTTCAAAAATTAAAAAAAAAAAAAAAAAAAAAAAAATTACACTGCAAACAACTATAGAATTGGGATGCGTTGGAATTGAAAAGAATATTGCAGCTTAAAAAATAGTGCTCTTAAAACAAAAGGAAACTGATTTTCTCACAAACGAATAACTGGCGTGTGCTACTAAGCAGCCTTAAAAATTCCTTTGATTTAGTTCATCTTTATTATTTAAAAAGATTAATATTAATAAAACATAACAATAAATAAAAATCTAACTTGTTATTCAAAAGAATATTCTTTGAAGAGGCAAAATATTAAATTCAAGAATTTGAAAGAATTAAAATAATTTTAGTCTGTACTCTGCATATTTTAAATTCACATTTAATTTTGATCTATGTGTTGGGGAAATTTCCTTTACTTGTATTATATGTCAAGAACTTTGCAGCTAATTCTACCCTTTGTGACCAAGACCGCCAACCCCCAATATTTCCTCCTGTATCAGAAAACACGCTATGTGATATTCGTATATCTGTACGTGATGTTGCGAAGCTAATCAAAAACCTTGATTCGAGTAAAGCAACTGGCCCTGACGGTATTCCAATTATAGTACTCAAAAAACTTCAACCTGAACTAGCGCCCATACTTACAAAACTGTTTAAACGTTGTCTTAAGGAGAATAGTTTCCCATCTCCCTGGAAAATCTCATCAGTATGCCCTGTATTTAAGAATTCAGGTGATCGCTCATCCCCCTCTCAGTACAGGCCAATAAGTCTCCTGTGCGTCATGAGTAAGTTGCTAGAATCTGTGTTAAATACAGAAGTAATCGACCATCTCAACAAAAATAACCTTCTTAGTGACACTCAATATGGTTTCCGTTCTGCTAGATCTACAGCAGATGTCCTTACAGTTATATCGCATAGGATTAGCAAATCTCTCGACGGTGGCAATCTTTCTAGGGCAATTGCTCTTGACATATCTAAAGCCTTTGATAGGGTATGGCATAAAGGTTTACTTCATAAGATCGCTAGCTATGGTATAGCTGGAAAAGTCTTCTCAATTATTAAA
Source organism: Euprymna scolopes (assembly GCF_053919585.1). Lineage (NCBI taxonomy): Eukaryota > Metazoa > Mollusca > Cephalopoda > Sepiida > Sepiolidae > Euprymna > Euprymna scolopes. The sequence goes on from NC_136494.1 coordinate 49,007,777, forward strand.
TCATTTCTTTCTGATAGGTTCATAAGAGTAGTAGTTGAGGGGCAAAAATCAGAAGCTCACAGTATTAATGCCGGTGTCCCTCAGGGATCCATCCTGGGCCCAACTCTTTTCCTGATCTACATTAATGATCTTCCAAATCATATCCTTACATCATTTGTAGACATTTATGCTGACCACACTACCATTTATGGTACCACATCTAAGACAGTAAACGACCAAGTGGATCTTTCTATCGATCCGGTAGATATCTCACTGCTGATGCTATTCTCTATCTATATAAGAGCCAGGTACGTCCAAGGATGGAATACTGTTGCCACATCTGGGCAGGAGCTGCTAGAAAGGACTTGTCCTGCCTTGATAGAGTTCAAAATAGACTTCGTAGCCTCGTAGGAGATGTCCTTTTCTCCTCCCTGCAACCTCTATCTCACAGAAGAGATGTTGCGAGTTTGTCTCTGATGTATCGTTATTTTCATGGAAAGTGTTCAACTGAGCTTCAATCTATGGTCCCCCCTCGCCAAACTTTCACAAGAAACACTCGTCTAGCTGTAAACACTATCAATAATTTCCCCCACTCTTTATCTGTACCTAAACCTAAACGTAGATTCCATGAACAAAGCTTCTTTCTTAGAACTGCACGCCTGTGGAATTGTCTTCCGTTTTCCTGCTTTCCGGCTGACTACAATATGGTTGTGTTCAAGTCTAAAGTTAATAAGTTCTTGATGAGCCGTTCCATATAAGTTATCAAATTTACCAAATTTTCATTACTAATGATTACTATATTGACCAATTTCTACTGTACACTCTTTAACCCTTATCCTTGAGTGGCCTCTGGGCCTTGATAATGTGGTGATGCCTATGTAAAAAAAAAAAAAAAAAAAAAAAAAAAAAAATGTATTTCAGATATTGATTAACATTTTCTTTTTTTGTTATCTTATAATTTGTAGAATAACAATCTACTTTTTGAACAAAGCATTTTATTTATCCTACGATGCTGATAAACAATTTGCAAGTCTTTAAGATTATTTTTTTTACAATATGCTCTGAACTGCATATCCTCAGTTCTGTCTTTGCTAGATTCTGCTGAGCACTCGGTTGTTTCAACAAAGTATAACAAATCCCCAAATATCTCTCTCCATCGAACAGCATACCAACACTTGATGGCCAACAAGGATGATTTCCGAACGTTAATATCAGAACTACTGCTACGCTCCATGTTTATAAAGAATACATATGAAATAGCATCTGACATAACTGATTGGATAACGAAAAGCATAGACAAGTACATACCCTCCAAACATTTTCAACAGAACCCGAATCGACACTCCTAAATGTGCTGCCGCCAATGCACGCAGAAACCACTACTTCAATTGCTTTAAATGTATGGGATGTTTTAAAACGGAAATTACATTTAGGACTGCCAGTAATCACTGCAAAAGGATTATAGAAAATGTGAGAGAGTTTCATCTACTCAGTCCATCAAGTCTAAAGTAGAACAATAAAGGCTTAGTTCCCACGAATAACAAATCAAGCCTAAAGTAGAACAATAAAGCCTTAGTTCATATGAATAACGAATAGCCTAAAGTAGAACAATAAAGCCTTAGTTCACATGAATAACAAATAAAGTCTAAAGTAGAACAATAAAGGCTTAGTTCACATGAATAACAAATCAAGTCTAAAGTAGAACAATAAAGGCTTAGTTCACATGAATAAGAAATCAAGTCTAAAGTAGAACAATAAAGGCTTAGTTCATATGAATAACAAATAAAGTCTAAAGTAGAACAATAAAGGCTTAGTTCATATGAATAACAAATAAAGTCTAAAGTAGAACAATAAATGCTTAGTTCATATGAATAACAAATCAAGTCTAAAGTAGAACAATAAAGGTTTAGTTCATATGAATAACAAACAAAGTCTACAGTAGAACAATAAAGGCTTAGTTCATATGAATAACAAATCAAGTCTAAAGTAGAACAATAAAGCCTTAGTTCATATGAATAACAAATCAAGTCTAAAGTAGAACAATAAATGCTTAGTTCACACGAATAACAAATAAGTCTAAAGTAGAACAATAAAGGCTTAGTTCACACGAACAACAAATCAAGTCTAAAGTAGAACAATAGAGGCTTAGTTCACATGAATAACAAACCAAGTCTAAAGTAGAACAATAAAGGCTTAGTTCACATGAATAACAAATCAAGTCTAAAGTAGAACAATAAAGGCTTAGTTCATATGAATAACAAATTAAGTCCAAAGTAGAACAATAAAGCCTTAGTTTATACGAATAACCAAGTCTAAAGTAGAACAATAAAGGCTTAGTTTATACGAATAACCAAGTCTAAAGTAGAACAATAAAGGTGTAGTTCACATGAATAACAAATCAAGTCTAAAGTAGAACAATAAAGGTTTAGTTCACATGAATAACAAATCAAGTCTAAAGTAGATCAATAAAGGCTTAGTTCATATGAATAACAAATCAAGTCTAAAGTAGAACAATAAAGGTTTAGTTCATATGAATAACAAATAAAGTCTAAAGTAGAACAATAAAGGTGTAGTTCACATGAATAATAAATCAAGTCTAAAGTAGATCAATAAAGGTTTAGTTCACATGAATAACAAATCAAGTCTAAAGTAGAACAATAAAGGTTTAGTTCACATGAATAATAAATCAAGTCTAAAGTAGAACAATAAAGGTGTAGTTCACATGAATAACAAATAAAGTCTAAAGTAGAACAATAAAGGTTTAGTTCACATGAATAACAAATCAAGTCTAAAGTAGAACAATAAATGTGTAGTTCACATGAATAACAAATCAAGTCTAAAGTAGAACAATAAAGGCTTAGTTCATATGAATAACAAATCAAGTCTAAAGTAGAACAATAAAGGTTTAGTTCATATGAATAACAAATAAAGTCTAAAGTAGAACAATAAAAGTTTAGTTCACATTAATAACAAATCAAGTCTAAAGTAGAACAATAAAGGTGTAGTTCATATGAATAACAAATAAAGTCTAAAGTAGAACAATAAAGGTTTAGTTCATATGAATAACAAATAAAGTCTAAAGTAGAACAATAAAGGTGTAGTTCATATGAATAACAAATCAAGTCTAAAGTAGAACAATAAAGGTGTAGTTCATATGAATAACAAATAAAGTCTAAAGTAGAACAATAAAGGTGTAGTTCATATGAATAACAAATAAAGTCTAAAGTAGAACAATAAACGTGTAGTTCATATGAATAACAAATAAAGTCTAAAGTAGAACAATAAAGGTGTAGTTCATATGAATAACAAATCAAGTCTAAAGTAGAACAATAAAGGTGTAGTTCATATGAATAACAAATAAAGTCTAAAGTAGAACAATAAACGTGTAGTTCATATGAATAACAAATAAAGTCTAAAGTAGAACAATAAAGGTGTAGTTCATATGAATAACAAATCAAGTCTAAAGTAGAACAATAAACGTGTAGTTCATATGAATAACAAATCAAGTCTAAAGTAGAACAATAAAGGTGTAGTTCATATGAATAACAAATAAAGTCTAAAGTAGAACAATAAACGTGTAGTTCATATGAATAACAAATAAAGTCTAAAGTAGAACAATAAAGGTGTAGTTCATATGAATAACAAATAAAGTCTAAAGTAGAACAATAGAGGCTTAGTTCATATGAATAACAAATCAAGTCTAAAGTAGAACAATAAAGGTGTAGTTCATATGAATAACAAATCAAGTCTAAAGTAGAACAATAAAGGTGTAGTTCATATGAATAACAAATCAAGTCTAAAGTAGAACAATAAAGGTGTAGTTCATATGAATAACAAATCAAGTCTAAAGTAGAACAATAAAGGTTTAGTTCATATGAATAACAAATAAAGTCTAAAGTAGAACAATAAAGGTTTAGTTCATATGAATAACAAATCAAGTCTAAAGTAGAACAATAAAGGTGTAGTTCATATGAATAACAAATCAAGTCTAAAGTAGAACAATAAAGGTTTAGTTCATATGAATAACAAATCAAGTCTAAAGTAGAACAATAAAGGTTTAGTTCATATGAATAACAAATAAAGTCTAAAGTAGAACAATAAAGGTTTAGTTCATATGAATAACAAATCAAGTCTAAAGTAGAACAATAAAGGTGTAGTTCATATGAATAACAAATAAAGTCTAAAGTAGAACAATAAAGGTTTAGTTCATATGAATAACAAATCAAGTCTAAAGTAGAACAATAAAGGTTTAGTTCATATGAATAACAAATCAAGTCTAAAGTAGAACAATAAAGGTGTAGTTCATATGAATAACAAATAAAGTCTAAAGTAGAACAATAAAGGTTTAGTTCATATGAATAACAAATCAAGTCTAAAGTAGAACAATAAAGGTGTAGTTCATATGAATAACAAATCAAGTCTAAAGTAGAACAATAAAGGTGTAGTTCACATGAATAACAAATAAAGTCTAAAGTAGAACAATAGAGGCTTAGTTCATATGAATAACAAATAAAGTCTAAAGTAGAACAATAAAGGTTTAGTTCATATGAATAACAAATCAAGTCTAAAGTAGAACAATAAAGGTGTAGTTCACATGAATAACAAATAAAGTCTAAAGTAGAACAATAAAGGTTTAGTTCATATGAATAACAAATCAAGTCTAAAGTAGAACAATAAAGGTGTAGTTCACATGAATAACAAATAAAGTCTAAAGTAGAACAATAAAGGCTTAGTTCATATGAATAACAAATAAAGTCTAAAGTAGAACAATAAAGGTTTAGTTCATATGAATAACAAATCAAGTCTAAAGTAGAACAATAAAGGTTTAGTTCACATGAATAATAAATCAAGTCTAAAGTAGATCAATAAAGGCTTAGTTCATATGAATAACAAATCAAGTCTAAAGTAGAACAATAAAAGTTTAGTTCACATTAATAACAAATCAAGTCTAAAGTAGAACAATAAAGGTGTAGTTCACATGAATAACAAATAAAGTCTAAAGTAGAACAATAAAGGTTTAGTTCACATGAATAACAAATCAAGTCTAAAGTAGAACAATAAATGTGTAGTTCACATGAATAACAAATCAAGTCTAAAGTAGAACAATAAAGGCTTAGTTCATATGAATAACAAATCAAGTCTAAAGTAGAACAATAAAGGTGTAGTTCATATGAATAACAAATCAAGTCTAAAGTAGAACAATAAAAGTTTAGTTCACATTAATAACAAATCAAGTCTAAAGTAGAACAATAAATGTGTAGTTCACATGAATAACAAATCAAGTCTAAAGTAGAACAATAAAGGCTTAGTTCATATGAATAACAAATCAAGTCTAAAGTAGAACAATAAAGGTTTAGTTCATATGAATAACAAATCAAGTCTAAAGTAGAACAATAAAAGTTTAGTTCACATTAATAACAAATCAAGTCTAAAGTAGAACAATAAAGGTGTAGTTCATATGAATAACAAATAAAGTCTAAAGTAGAACAATAAAGGTTTTGTTCATATGAATAACAAATAAAGTCTAAAGTAGAACAATAAAGGTGTAGTTCATATGAATAACAAATCAAGTCTAAAGTAGAACAATAAAGGTGTAGTTCATATGAATAACAAATCAAGTCTAAAGTAGAACAATAAAGGTGTAGTTCATATGAATAACAAATCAAGTCTAAAGTAGAACAATAAAGGTGTAGTTCATATGAATAACAAATAAAGTCTAAAGTAGAACAATAAACGTGTAGTTCATATGAATAACAAATAAAGTCTAAAGTAGAACAATAAAGGTGTAGTTCATATGAATAACAAATAAAGTCTAAAGTAGAACAATAAAGGCTTAGTTAATATGAATAACAAATCAAGTCTAAAGTAGAACAATAAAGGTGTAGTTCATATGAATAACAAATAAAGTCTAAAGTAGAACAATAAAGGTGTAGTTCATATGAATAACAAATCAAGTCTAAAGTAGAACAATAAAGGTGTAGTTCATATGAATAACAAATCAAGTCTAAAGTAGAACAATAAAGGTTTAGTTCATATGAATAACAAATCAAGTCTAAAGTAGAACAATAAAGGTGTAGTTCATATGAATAACAAATCAAGTCTAAAGTAGAACAATAAAGGTGTAGTTCATATGAATAACAAATAAAGTCTAAAGTAGAACAATAAAGGCTTAGTTCATATGAATAACAAATCAAGTCTAAAGTAGATCAATAAAGGCTTAGTTCATATGAATAAAAAATCAAGTCTAAAGTAGAACAATAAAGGCTTAGTTCACACGAATAACAAATCCAGTCTAAAGTAGATCAATAAAGGCTTAGTTCATATGAATAACAAATACAGTCTAAAGTAGAACTATAAAGGTTTAGTTCACACGAATAACAAATCAAGTCTAAAGTAGAACAATAAAGGCTTAGTTCACAAGAAAAACAAATCAGGTCTAAAGTAGAACAATAAATGCTTAGTTACCACGAATAACAAATCAAGTCTAAAGTAGGACAATAAATGCTTAGTAAAAAGGAGTAACAAATCTAGTCTAAAGTAGAACAATAAAGGCTTAGTTCATATGAATAACAAATAAAGTCTAAAGTAGAACAATAAAGGCTTAGTTCATATGAATAACAAATAAAGTCTAAAGTAGAACAATAAAGGCTTAGTTCATATGAATAACAAATCAAGTCTAAAGTAGAACAATAGAGGCTTAGTTCATATGAATAACAAATAAAGTCTAAAGTAGAACAATAAAGGTTTAGTTCACATGAATAACAAATAAAGTCTAAAGTAGAACAATAAAGGTGTAGTTCATATGAATAACAAATAAAGTCTAAAGTAGAACAATAAAGGCTTAGTTCATATGAATAACAAATCAAGTCTAAAGTAGATCAATAAAGGCTTAGTTCATATGAATAAAAAATCAAGTCTAAAGTAGAACAATAAAGGCTTAGTTCACACGAATAACAAATCCAGTCTAAAGTAGATCAATAAAGGCTTAGTTCATATGAATAACAAATACAGTCTAAAGTAGAACTATAAAGGTTTAGTTCACACGAATAACAAATCAAGTCTAAAGTAGAACAATAAAGGCTTAGTTCACAAGAAAAACAAATCAGGTCTAAAGTAGAACAATAAATGCTTAGTTCACACGAATAACAAATCAAGTCTAAAGTAGGACAATAAATGCTTAGTAAAAAGGAGTAACAAATCTAGTCTAAAGTAGAACAATAAAGGCTTAGTTCATATGAATAACAAATAAAGTCTAAAGTAGAACAATAAAGGCTTAGTTCATATGAATAACAAATCAAGTCTAAAGTAGAACAATAAAGGCTTAGTTCATATGAATAACAAATCAAGTCTAAAGTAGAACAATAGAGGCTTAGTTCATATGAATAATAAATCAAGTCTAAAGTAGAACAATAAAGGTTTAGTTCACATGAATAACAAATCAAGTCTAAAGTAGAACAATAAAGGCTTAGTTCATATGAATAACAAATAAAGTCTAAAGTAGAACAATAAAGGCTTAGTTCATATGAATAACAAATCAAGTCTAAAGTAGAACAATAAAGGCTTAGTTCATATGAATAACAAATCAAGTCTAAAGTAGAATAGAGGCTTAGTTCATATGAATAACAAATAAAGTCTAAAGTAGAACAATAAAGGTGTAGTTCACATGAATAACAAATCAAGTCTAAAGTAGAACAATAAAGGCTTAGTTCATATGAATAACAAATAAAGTCTAAAGTAGAACAATAAAGGCTTAGTTCATATGAATAACAAATCAAGTCTAAAGTAGAACAATAAAGGCTTAGTTCATATGAATAACAAATAAAGTCTAAAGTAGAACAATAAAGGCTTAGTTCATATGAATAACAAATCAAGTCTAAAGTAGAACAATAAAGGCTTAGTTCATATGAATAACAAATCAAGTCTAAAGTAGAACAATAAAGGCTTAGTTCATATGAATAACAAATAAAGTCTAAAGTAGAACAATAAAGGCTTAGTTCATATGAATAACAAATCAAGTCTAAAGTAGAACAATAAAGGTTTAGTTTACATGAATAACAAATCAAGTCTAAAGTAGAACAATAAAGGCTTAGTTCACACGAATAATAAATTAAGTCTAAAGTAGAATAAAGGTTTAGTTCACACAAATAACAAATCAAGTCTAAAGTAGATCAATAAAGGCTTAGTTCACATGAATAACAAATCAAGTCTAAAGTAGAACAATAAAGGCTTAGTTCACACGAAAAACAAATCAGGTCTAAAGTAGAACAATAAATGCTTAGTTCACACGAATAACAAATCAAGTCTAAAGTAGGACAATAAATGCTTAGTAAAAAGGAGTAACAAATCAAGTCTAAAGTAGAACAATAAAGACTTAGTTCCCACGAATAACAAATAAAGTCTAAAGTAGAACAATAAAGACTCCGTACCCATGAATAACAAATCAAGTCTAAAGTAGAACAATAAAGCCTTAGTTCCCACGAATAACAAATCAAGTCTAAAGTAGAACAATAAAGACTCCGTACCCACGAATAACAAATCAAGTCTAAAGTAGAACAATAAAGACTCCGTACCCATGAATAACAAATCAAGTCTAAAGTAGAACAATAAAGGCTTAGTTCCCACGAATAACAAATCAAGTCTAAAGTAGAACAATAAAAGCTTAGTTCATATGAATAACAAATCAAGTCTAAAGTAGAACAATAAAGACTCCGTACCGATGAATAACAAATCAAGTCTAAAGTAGAACAATAAAGCCTTAGTTCACACGAAAAACAAATCAAGTCTAAAGTAGAACAATAAATGCTTAGTTCACACGAAAAACAAATCAAGTCTAAAGTAGAACAATAAATGCTTAGTTCACACGAAAAACAAAGTCTAAAGTAGAACAATAAAGGTTTAGTTCATATGAATAACAAATCAAGTCTAAAGTAGAACAATAAAGGTTTAGTTCACATGAATAACAAATCAAGTCTAAAGTAGAACAATAAAGGCTTAGTTCATATGAATAACAAATAAAGTCTAAAGTAGAACAATAAAGGCTTAGTTCATATGAATAACAAATCAAGTCTAAAGTAGAACAATAAAGGTTTAGTTCACATGAATAACAAATCAAGTCTAAAGTAGAACAATAAAGGCTTAGTTCATATGAATAACAAATCAAGTCTAAAGTAGAACAATAAAGGTTTAGTTCATATGAATAACAAATCAAGTCTAAAGTAGAACAATAAAGGCTTAGTTCATATGAATAACAAATCAAGTCTAAAGTAGAACAATAAAGGTTTAGTTCATATGAATAACAAATCAAGTCTAAAGTAGAACAATAAAGGTTTAGTTCACATGAATAACAAATCAAGTCTAAAGTAGAACAATAAATGCTTAGTTCACATGAATAACAAATCAAGTCTGAAGCAGAACAATAAAGCCTTAGTTCATATGAATAACAAATCAAGTCTAAAGTAGAACAATAAAGGCTTAGTTCCCATGAATAACAAAGTCCTAAATAGATGCATGTCCTCTTTCTTGATCATCATCAACTGGCTTCATGTAATTTTGTGAGCATCTTACAAAGCCAAACCGTTTGCCAAGAATTTTGAAGGAAACTCAATCCTATGTAATTAGGGTTTTCTACCTCCTGAATTTCATCTCAAGACTGAAAATAATCTGACTGACATCCACATATCTGTTTGTGATATTCCCACACTCATTAAGAACCTTGATACCAGCAAAGCAACTAACTGGTCATAAATATTTCAGTTATAGTACTCAAAAAGTTGCAACTAGTACCCATTCTTGCAAGCTGTTCATTGATGCATGAAGGAGAAATGTTTCCCAACACCCTGAAAAACCTCATTAGTTTGCCCAATATATAAAAATAGTAGGGATCAGTCTTGATACAGACAGGCTTTTGTAGGTTATTAGTAAGTTGCTTGAATTTATGTTAAATAGAAAAATTGTCAACCTACTTGGTGATAAGCAATATGGTTTCCATCCAGCGAGATTTACAACTTATGTATTGATACTTAGGATCAGAGAATCTATCGACAGCTTTCCTCTCCAGAGCAATAGCTTGACATATCAAAGGCGTTTGGCGTAAAGGTCTACTTCACAAGATTTCCAGCTATGGAATATCTGAAAATATTGAATTTTTTCTTGTTTATAAAAGTAATCGTTGATGGGCAAAGTCTGAAGCTCAATGTATCAATGCTGGCGTGCCTCAGGAATCCATCCTCGGCCCAACTTTCTTCCTTATCTTCATCAATGATCTCCCAAATCATATTCCAAGTTCATTCATCAACATCTATGCAGACGATACTACCATCTATGGCAACACTTCAAAGGCCAACAAAAATCAAGATCTATCTGAATCTCTCTTCTCAGACAGCATGTTGTGCGACATCGGGTAAAAAGCGTCTGGTTAATTTTAACGCATCCAAAACCAAGCTTTTATCTTTTCAACCCAAATATCCTGATTCCTATTTGGTTGTAATTGAAATAGAATGCACTCATCTAAAAGAGGCTACTTGTTTTGACAAACTTCTGGGTCTGACTTTCTCCTGACTTGAAATAAAAAATTTCCATCAAATCGTTTGTCAAAAGGCACCGGAAAAATGATCACGTCATTTTAATGCTCCAGAAACTCCTAATGCAATATTTTACCTGTATAAGGGCCAGATACATCCTAAAACAGAATACTGTTGTCATATCTGGATGGGAGCACCCTATCCTGCCTTGACAAAGTTCAAAACCAGCTTTGAAATCTAGTAGGTGATGCCATTTTTTCTTCCCTGTAATCTCTTTCCGACAGAAGAGAGGTTACTAGTTTGTCTCTGCTCTATTGTTATTTTTATGGCAAGTGCTCGTCTGAGCTTCAATCTATGGTCCATCCTTGCCAAACTTTCACAAAAACACTTATCTAGCTACAATGACCATCATATTAACAGTTTCCCCCACTCTTTATTTGTGCCTAAATCAAAATCTAAATTCCATGAACAGAGCTTCTTTCCTAGAACAGCCTGCCTGTGGAACTCTGTCCTGTTGGCCTGCTTTCCAGCTGACTAAAATATGGCAGTCTTCAACTTTATTGTAAACAAGTTTTTGCTGAACACCCCCAATAGTACATTTTTACTCCATTTCCACCACTAACTGTTAATATGTTGTTGTCTCAGTGACTACTGCATACTCATTAACCCTTATCCCTGAGTGGCCTTCGGACCTTGATAAGTGGTGGCTCTCATGTAAAAAGATAATGTTTAATAGATTTTCAAGTAATTCTAATGATCTATCTACATATTTATAAAAGTGAACGTGTCTGTGTGCATATGTGTGTGTACATTTCCCTATGCAATAACTAGGTCAATTTTAAGTCTACAAACTCGAAATTTGATATACAGGGTACTGAGATTTGAGAAAATCTTTGTGATCCGTTTTCGGCCAGAAATTTGGCTGTTAAGGGGTCAAAGTTCAATGATTTGACCTTTGAGAACTCTACCAAACTCCTCCGATAATTTTGGGTCTAGACACTTGAACTTTTAGATATAGGTTCCTTGGACATGGATCTAACTTAATAACTTGATTTGAGCCCAAAACAATAAATGTTAAGGGGTCATAATAGGGGTCAAAGTTAAAAACATTGACTGCTTTTTTTTTTTTTTTGCTTAACATACATCTCCAAACACCCGGGCAACGCCAGGCTGAAATACTAGTATCAAATATTATTTAACTATGTAGAATTATTGCTTGATGAAAATACACATTTCTTGCAATCATTCTATTTTTTTAAAACATGTCATTGTTCAATTTAAACAATCACATGTTTGGAATTACATTAATTTTCACCAAAAAAATGTTACAGCTATCATTTGATTATCAACAATAATTTCCTCTTTTTAGATGATAAAAATATGAGTATGTCATAGTTACAGAAAAAATTGGGTGTATTTTTATCACCGAGAAAGTAATTCTAACACAAAAAACATAAAATCATTGAAAAGAATATTTAAATTGATATTTATGAGGTTACTGTCTTGTAAATTGTAAAACTGACTTATAAAATGATTGTTTAGAAAAAAAAAAATTAAAAAGATGCTTTTTATTTTTTGGGAAACAAATAGAAAATTTAATGCTCACCCTCAAATCAAAAACATATCTCTTTTGTAATTATGATGATAGAAATAAAGTAGCTGATAAAATTTAATTGAACTTAATTTTTGCTATCTCACTTTTTTTTAATTACGTTTTTGGACACAATATAACATTTAAAACAACTTTTGAATTTTTCCAAATTCATTAATGTTTATCATTTTCTTGAAAACTAAACAAAATGCTGATTATCACACCTGATAAAGTGTTAACTTATTGTTAGAATAGCACTATTTACTGATATGTGACAAAATGATTTCTCAAGATTAGGGGATGGAATTGTATGTAAAAAAAAAAAGAAGACCTATTTAATTTGTACTAAAGGCCAGCAGAGATTAAAAAAGTACTGTCTTGTAGTACTACAGTTAAAAGAAATACTTAGCCTCAAGAGACAAATACTATTGAAATTGATTTGAAAGTGAAGTAATGAGTGCATTTCTTCAGCAGAAATTAAAATTAAGGAAAATATAGATTTGTAAAATCTGATTTAACAAAAAGAGTTAATTTGTTTAAAAAAAAAAAAATCAATCCTTTGTCAGGACATTTTCTAACAATAAATGAGATATAAACGACTCAAGTTGCTTTTTTTTTTTTCAGGTTAGAAAATGGTGAGAGTAGAGAGTAAAGAGAATGATGGGATAAAGATGTGGATATCTCACCAGTCGGCCTGTGAACTATCTCTATCGTTTCTTGCGTAGTCTGCGAGTGGTTCTTGATCAAATCCCTCATGATCCCTACAAGCAAGCAAAGGATGCATGCTAGCAGTTTCAATATGATGTAGTTGATTAGTGAAACACACAGGTGAATAGGTTAGAGTAGAAATAGAATCAGATACTCTCCTCACCATTTAAATAAGCAGCGGTGGAAGAGTTAGAAGATACATTGAAATGGTTCACTCAGCAAGATTTAATTAATTATAGGTTCAGTCGGGTTAAAGATCTTTTGTTTGAATGTATATATTTAGTTTAATATTCTTTGAATGCATCTATTGTCTAAATGAAAACGGTCATTAAAGATTTAGTAATTCAAATATTGACATTATCAGAAAAATTTTAAATAATTAAGTTAAAGCAAAGCAGTATTGATACTTTTAGATAAACTTTCAAAAATGCACAATGTCAAAAGACGAAATTTCATTAATTACACTGAGAAATATAATCATATGATCTTATTATGTAAAATGTGTGTGTGTGTGTGTGTGTGTGTGTGTATGTATAATTCTTTATAAAGGTTCATGAAAATGATATTTAAAAAAACAATGAAATGATATTTAAATGTCTTATAGTGTTATAAATTAAAAATTATATAACAGAGCTAATACTTATGTATTCATGACTAACCCAACAGATTCAACAGTACACGAGGTTTAATTCCTACAAAAGGCAATCATCAAATTCTATTTCAGTTGTAGTTCGCTTTTTATTTATTTATAGCAGATGTAATGTTACATCCAAATTGCTAACAAGGTTTTGTTAAGCAATGATTCATCAGTGCACACTTTCTTGCATGATTTGTTTAATGAAAAAATATTTACTTGAAGATTAATAGTGCATTTTTCTTTTAAAATTCGTTTAATCTCTAATTGTTTATTTAATTTATATCAATCTATGTCACAATTATTTTTCAACTATAATTGCATTTATTACTCTTTCCAACAAATGATATTTTTTTACTTTGATAACTATCACTAATATTTAATTTAACTGTAATGAATACTTATGTAAAAAAAATGAGAATGTCAAGGAGGTAGCAAATGTAAACTAAGGTTTTTATAAGCAGTACAAGAATGTAATGACATGCTTTATTACAAGGTATGCATGTATATAGGATGAACCAGGGGAATACCACCTCCTTTAAATATAATGGGATGTAACTGCTGTCAGGATTGCTGCTTCATTCCTAACTTGAGTTGTAAATTTAATAGATAATACTTCCTTTCTAGAAGGTATAATGGTGGAAATTTTGACTGCTTCAAGCTTGAAAACATCATCCTACTCTATCCATCAAATAAGTATACCTTTCACACTTTTTATGATATCAAAGTCACAGATTGTACTCATTTATTACCCTTTTTTTTCTTCACTTTGAAATACTTAATCTTTTAATTTCAGGCCTAGTGAACAGGTGATCTTTATCATTTATGCCAATTGGGGGAAATCCACCCCCCAGAAATATTCATTTGCTACCTTAACAGAATCATCCCCAACTTCAGAAGAGTGTTCCACAGTTTCCATCTAAGGCTTCAAAAACAAAGGATTTTTTCATGAAGATATCCTCAACATTGGAAACTAAGCAGCAGCAAGCAAAAAGAAAAACAGTTGCTAGGATATATGGGGAGAGTCTAACATTCATTCAAAGGATGGCAAAAGAGAAAGAATGGCAGCCTAAAAGAGCAAAACTTGAGCCAGCTAAAAAAAGGGAGGAAAAAGGAAAAGGAAAGGGGGGAAGAAATTGAGAGAAAAAATATCTGATGATGAGACCGAGTCAGAGTTCAATTGCAAAATTGAGAGTGATGAAGACTGGCCACCAAAATGATCAGCCCAAGTTGGCAAGAGTGATGAAGATGAAACTTCTTTAGCAGAAAAGAAGCAAAAATCGGAAAGAAAGCACATGCTACCTTTTCTGAGGACGATTCACTAATCAGATAATGATGAGGGCTGGTCAAACCAGTTACCCCATAATGATGATTATGCTGAACAAAACTCTGTTAATCTGGCTAAGAAACCTATTTGAAAACTTTTCAGTCTAACAATAAGCTTGTGGCTTTGTGTTATGTGCCTTTGATGCACTGTAGTTCAGTTATATTGTTACTTGTGCTTTTCTTGCTCAATGATGGTGGGGTGGAATAGAAGGAAGATGGTGGGGTGGAATTGTTCCATTTTTCATAAATGTTGAATGACCCTGTTACATTATTTTAACTGTTTTTGTCTTAGTGTGTGTTAATTTTACTTTCAGCCAAAACTATTATTTTGTCTTGGGCAGACATTTTTGTCAAGTAAAAGGTGGAATTACGATATATATATATATAATGACACTATTGGTGTCATGAATGCATGCAGCGGGGTGCATATTGCGGTGAGAGGGGATGTTTGACCGGATGGGATAGAGGAAGAGAGGGCAGTAGAGGGGGGTGTTGATGTCTGATTGGGACAAAACAGAAATGTCTATGGGATTTTGTCAGAAAGAGAAAAAACAAATAATAATTGTTTTTATCTCATTGTCGTTATATATCTGTTAACATGAAAGGTGGTTTTTTAAAACCTCTGTTGAGAGGTACGAAGAGATCCAGAGATCCTTAGCTGATTACGGCTGACAACTTAGAATGCGGGTCAAGCATTGTTCGACCTGGAATGACTAATCACTCCTAATTTGATAAGTAAAAACCTCAGAGTAAATGAGGGTTAAAATTTGGTAGAGATAAGTTCAAAGAGGAGTAGAAATAAAGGAAACAGAGAGAGAGAGGTGTTGAGTGGACAAGACGAAGGGTAAGCTCTAAGAGGAAGAAAGAACGGGTGTTTGTAACCACTCTCTGAAGGAGAGGTGGGGAAAAGGGGTTGGATATAGAAAAACGAAATTCTAAAAAGAGTAGAGTCATAGCCAGCAAACTGAACGGCTGGGCTGGTCAAGCGCTCCTGATTTGGGAGCCCTCAGGGCCTGATGTTATGATGTTAACTAGCCTGTGTTAATGGGAAATCTGTGACTTTACTGGTCTGGTCTTACATTGTTTCACTGCTTTAGTCAGTCACCTCAATTTAGACAGTAGCTGTTATGAAGTAATGAAAACAATAAATAGTTTGTTACTGTTATAAACCGGAGTTCTGTTTGTTTGTGGTGAGGACTCTTCATTTTGCAGCAAGCCGCAAGGACCAACAGTGTGATTGATGCACCCGGAGACTACATAGGGTAGGAGACGATTCGATCGAGAGGCAAAGCGCCCCACCATGAAAACACAGTGGGTGAAGACGATCAACAGGCTAACTTGTGACGAGACAATGTACGATCGAAAGAACACCTGTCATATCGGGTGGAATCCGATGAGGTTAAGGACACCCGGTGTGGTTGGTGCAGTATTGGTCTTGTTATATATATATATATATATATATATATATATAACTGGTAAAAAGTGGGATAAAAGTGCTCAAAACGTTAGTAGAGCTCAATGTTTTTTTTTATTTTATAACCTCAAGATATTAACTTAGGCCATGGCAGTTGTTTTCACAGACAGAGGAATACCTTGTCTCAAGTGACAGGGTATTCTTCTGTCTGTGGAAACAACTGTAATGGACTAAGTTAATATCTTGAGGTTGTAAAATAAAAAAAACATTATATATATATACATATATTGTTATCACTAACTTCAAAGATAGGGACAAAGTACTAAATATTAAACCTGAGCTGTCTCAATGCAAACATTACAAATCCCATGTTATTAATAATAACAGCCTATTTAATTTTTTATTCCATTATTAATCTATATATCTATAAAAGTGAAAGTGTCTGTGAGTGTGTGTGCGTGCGTCTGACTGTGTACATATGCAATAACTCTGTCAATTTTAAGTCTACAGATTCGAAATTTGATATACAGGGTATTGAGATTTGGGAAAATCTTTGTAATCCATTTTCGGCCAGAAATTTGTCTGTTAAGGGGTCAAAGTTCAATGATTTGACCTTTGAGAACTCTACGAAACTTCTCCGACAATTTTGGGTACAAATAATTGAAATTTTAGATATAGGTTCCTTGAACATGGATCTAACTTAATAACTTGATTTGAGCCTAAAACAATAAATTTTAAGGGGTCATAATAGGGGTCAAAGTTTTAAAAGATTTTACCTCTGCGGTCTCTACAAAATTACTCAGACAACTTCTGGTCTAAACATTTGAAATTTTACACAAAGGGTATTCAGAGATAGGGCAAGCTTTTTAATCGGTTTGCATCGAAAATTTGAGTTACCTATATATAAATGTATGTATGCATGTTTGCCTAAAACTTTCAACATACTGAAAAATTGGCTAAAAACATTGATTTCTTCACCCTCAACTGGGCACTTTTCTACAGGGAGAGGCCACTTTTTTCAAAAGTCATCCCCTCTTTTTGATTGTCTAGCCTTAATTTAAACCTACGTCACTTCTGGTTTGGTGGTGGTCGTAACAGCAAAGACGTCACGTTTTTTCCCTGTTCTTTTCCTCCTTCACGGTACAGGTTCGAGCTTGTCTTCCTACTACCACTTTTTTTTTTTGTTCTTGCTCAACACACACCTCCAAACATCCGGGCAACGCCGGGCACCCATGCTAGTTATAATATAAAATAATAATTTTTTTACCTTTGCTCCATTAGTTATAATTATAACTAAAATATACATATATTTTTCTCCACTAGTAATATTTAGTATAAACAATAATAATGGTTACTTATCCTTTTTCCCATTAGTTATAATTATGTAATAATAGTTACCTAGTTTTTTTTTATTCCATCAGCAATAACAATAGTTAATCACCTTTTATTCTATTAGAATTAACTATGAAATAACAGTGTTTTCCTTTATTTCATTAATAGTAATGATAATAGTTATTCATTCTTTATCCCATTAGAAATATAAATAATAATAATAACAACAGTTACTTATCTTTTATTCACAATTAAATAATAGTTATTTATATTTTACTACACCAGCAATAATAATAAGAGTACTATCATTTTTTAAAATATAATAGTTATTTATTTTCAAGTTTTTATATTTTTTTTATTTTCATATAATTTTTTAAAATGTATTTTTATTCCATTAGTAATAATATTTATAGTAGAGATTTATCTTTTATTCCATTAGTAATAAGAGTAAATATAATAATTATCTACCCTATCAATTTTTCCTAATTATTTACTATAAATCTATTATCATTACCCCTTTCATTTATATCTTAATTGATCTTATCTTAAATTTATTGGTCGTATCTATCCATCTTCTTAAATTGGGCATATCTTTGCTCTATCTACCACTACCACTGCAGTGTTTAGTCACAACGGACTTTATAACCGATGCATTAGCACATGCAACTTATTTTACAGCTGTCCCCGATTGACACTCATCTGACATACTCCTTTTCATTATTTCTCTCTTTCAGTATTTCTTTCCAACCTTGTAATATTTTCCCTTCTTTTTCTTCTTTTCTTAACAAACAACCTTCTCTCTTCTTTTTAATTTATTTTAACTTAAATTTCTTTCTTTCTAGCCCTTAATCTTTAACTATAATTTCTAACTACATATAATCTATATTTCTCCCCCCCCTCTTCCTCTCTTTTCCTTTTCTTCCCTCTCTATCCAGCACTTCAAATCTTGGGTTTTGATGCTCATTTGTAATTTTTAAGAATCTTTTATTTTGACTTGAATTATCTGAAAAGATCGGCAGGATAATATTATTGTCCGGTCGATTGAAACCTTTTGTAATGATTTCAGCAAAAAAAATTTCAAGGTTGAAATAATAAAAACATATTTAGCTCTACTAAAATATTGAGCACTTTTTCCCCGTTTTTTAATTTTATTTTTACCAAATATATATATATATATATATATATATATATATATATATATATATATATATATATAATATTGAGTATAAACATTAATAATTGTAAATTATGAATCAGTTTCAAAAGGAAAAACAAACAAAATTAAATTGAGTTTATGATCGTTTCGGAAACGATATTCATTTTATCAAAATTGACAATAAACATTGACAATAATTGACAAAGATTTTGGTTTTGAATATAGCCTCCTCATCAGCAAAAAGAGGGATGGGGTGGGGAGTTTAAGACACAAAAATAAAACTAGCATTTTTGTAGTAAGTAAGGTCTTTATTGAGTTGCATTAGAAAATATTTTTAAAAGTTTGTCAGTACATAGGTAGGCATGTTATATTTTGGCCACAAACGGTTTCAACCATTTTTGGCCAAAATACATACTCACTTATGATTAAGTTTGTGTTGAATATAGTCTTTTACCTTTATGTATGGTCTACTTCGCATTGAGCTCTCACACTTGATATTTCCTACAGCAACTCTCTGACCTGTATGGAACACATCCTCTATCTCTCTCTCTCTATATATATATATATATCTTTTTGCAAAAATCAAGAAAACAAAATATAAAATGAGAACATCATATTGTGTATTTTCATATGTGTTACATTTGTTTTGTAACAATTTGGACATTTAAATATTATATCATTCAAATATATTCCAAAATAGCTACTCTTCAGATGGCAAAATACAATATTTCTACATATATGAATTATATGGAAAAATGCGCGCATGAAAAGTAATATTCTTAAGATTTTATTAAACCTGGAAAAGTAAAGGACAAGAAATTCAACCTGGAAAAGTAAAGAACAAGATATTCTAGTAAAGTAAAAAATAAGAATTTTTTAGACTTAAAATATTGCAGCTAAAAATAAAATTTGAATATTGATAAATATTTTATTTATTATTTGCATATGTTGTTGTTTATTGTTGAGTTAGAAAGGGTGTCAGTCACTGGATTGAACTTATTTCCCCTCTATTATTTGCATATATTTATGTAGTGAAAATTGTTTGAATAAAATTAATTCATTAGTTAGTTAGTTAGTTAGTAGATGGAATTAATAATTTTATAATTTACATAAAAATTAATAATTTTATTATATCATAATTAGGATCATTTAATTCATTTTTATGTAAATTATAAAATTATTAATTCCATCTACTAACTAACTAATGAATTAATTTTATTCAAACAATTTTCACTACATAAATATATGCAAATAATAGGGGGGAAATAAGTTCAATCCAGTGACTGACACCCTTTCTAACTCAACAATAAACAACAACATATGCAAATAATAAATAAAATATTTATCAATATTCAAATTTTATTTTTAGCTGCAATATTTTAAGTCTAAAAAATTCTTATTTTTTACTTTACTAGAATATCTTGTTCTTTACTTTTCCAGGTTGAATTTCTTATCCTTTACTTTTCCAGGTTTAATAAAATCTTAAGAATATTACTTTTCATGCGCGCATTTTTCCATATAATCCATGATTTTTCCAGGCATTGCTATTGTATTAATATATAAATTTATAATATTTATTAATGATTGTCAAAAAAAATTAGCTCTCAAGCACACATTTATGCAATATTTATCATTCAATCACAGTAGTTCCGAGCCAGGGTCTCTACCGAGACTGCGGTTCATGAATTCGTGATCTGTATAGAGCGTAAACTAACAAAAAAGAAGATGGCACTCGGTGTCTTTTTAGATATTGTTGGAGCTTTTGACAACATACCTTTCAGTAGTATGTTCAAGTTGCTACGAGAACTCAATGTGCCACCAGTACTCATCCGATGGATTGAGTATATGGTGAGGCACAGAACAGTTCAAGTAGAACTACTGAGGGCAACTGTTAAAAGGGAAGTAAATGAAACCCCCAAAGTGGGATTTTATCACCTTTACTATGGAACTGTATGCTGAATCCTCTTTTAAAGGAGTTTAAAAGTAGGAATATTTATGTCCAGGCTGATGCTGATGACATCGCAGTGCTGGTCGCGGGTTCAAAAGCATCATTGGTCAGACGCATTGCCAAAATGGCATTAAATATTCCTAATAAATGGTCTAATCGAAATGAATTAGAATTCAGTAGCCGTAAAACAGAAATGGTCTTGTTTACATATAAAAGGAATTGCCAACTTGGTGACCTTTTTCTGAGTGGACAGAAATTGAAACTTTCGTAGGAGGCAAGGCTGTTAGGCGTAATCCTGGACAGTAAGCTAACCAGGAAAAGCCACATAGAAAAGATTTCCTCCAAGGGGACTGCAGCCCTTATGCAATGCAAACAAATTGTGGGAAAAACCTGGGCAGTTAACCCGCATGTAATGAGGTGGATATACATTGCTATGGTATGTCCCATTTTGTCGTATGCATGTGTTTCCTGGATCCGCGGGACAGAGAAACTGTACTTGAGGAAGAAACTCCAGAAGGTACAAAGACTTGCTTGTTTAATGACTTCTTCAGCATATCCGAGCACACCTACTGGAGCATTGGAGATGCTGTTGAATATCCCTCCGATTAAAGAATTCCTGAAGGCAGAAGCGATACGGGGATCCTATAGAATAGATCTCATGGGTCTGTGGTGGTCAAGATCTGTTGGGACTACTGGAAAAACAAAGAGTCACATGGATTTGTGTAATGAGGCTAGGAAGGAACTACCGCTCTTGCATGTGCCGGGTGACCTTATGACTAAAAGCAGATCATTTGAAAAGCATTTCACATGTATGGTTTATGACAGAACAGGCGCAAGAGATTATGAAAAAGAGCTGGAAAGCAACGTAATCAAATGCTATACTGATGGATCTAAAATGAATGATAGGATTGGTGCGAGTGTTTATATAGAATACTCAAACCACCTCACCTGTCAAAAATCTTATCTTGGTAAACTGAGGACGATCTTCCAGGCAGAAATCTTCACCATGCAGGTATCATCGGATACAACACCAAACACCAGTCATGAGCTGGCACCATTGGATGTGGTACCAAACACCACCGCTGCCTTCACCGAAGAGCAGGATCTCAGACCTAAGTCTGACAAGTCAGCTCTAACATTCGGTAAACATCACGACAAAAACCGAAGAAGAAGGAGAGATAGCGCATGTTTAAGGCTTTTGAATCTGAGGTTCTGATTATGGAAGAGGTTCAGCAACAGGAAATAGCTATCCTTTCAGATAGTCAGGCAGCTATTAAAGCATTGGAGAATAGTATGGTAAGATCCCAAACCGTACTGTGCTGCATTGAAAATCTAAACCATCTAGGAAAAGAAAACCGCATATCTATTTCCTGGACCCCGGTCAGGAAGGGATACAGCGCAATGAGGAAGTGGATAAAATGACAAAAGAGGGATCAGAACTTCTAATAGAGAGCCCTGAACCCTTTGCTCAAGTCCCGTATGCTATCTGTCTTTCTAGCATCAGAGAGTGGTCTACGAAACACCTAAAGGAGGCGTGGAACAAAAGGATAGACTGTAAAAACACAAAGGATAACATTGGTTGGGTATCTACCTGACTATGTAAACGTATCCTAAGTATCACCAGACAATAAAAAGATCTGGTAAATCAGATCCTTACAGGGCACTGTAATCTCGAGAAACACAAGAAAATCATAGATCTGGCATCATTACCCACGTGTCCGAAATGTGGTGAAGTGTATGAAACACCAGAACATCATGTATCTGTGTGTAAAGGTTACAAAGGACTTTGATTAGCACACCTAAGCTCAACAACACATTCAATCAGGTCAGTGGTTTATAGGCTGAACATTATTTGTTGGCTACATATACTGCTACATATCTCAAGAAGGCAGCAAGACTTGTAGAGTATAATTGATATCCAGTTCAAATAAATAACCTACAGTGAATAATCGCAATGGGCCTATTTACAGGCCTTCGCGAAGTGTCTGTAAGGACCAAAACTTTATAGGAAAGTCCTTCAGACACCACTGGTTAATAATAATAATAATACGTTGAGTCCAAGCCTATAAATTAAGTTCAAGCCTATTGTTTTAGTCCAAACATAGAATTTTTCACATTTTTTCCATGAACAAAAGTACAATGTCAGGCAATTTGGCAGGAAATTTTGTATGTCTTTTTGTGATTGTATTGTCACTGATTTCTTCCCAAACGTCATTTTCATTTTTGATCAAAGCAGTGTAATGTCCTGCTCTGGCAGTTGGTCCTCTATGAATGACAGCAGCTTTCAGAGAAAAATTATTGCCAAAGATTTGCTGCTTCTTTGAACTGAAGTTCATTACGTCACAATTGATTCTTTCTTCAATATTGATATTTAGATTGATTAAAAATCTATTGATTTGAATAATAAGATATTTGAATTCAGGTGGGAATTCAATTCTTGAAGTAACTTCATGTTCTGAATTGAGAGAACATGTATCACAATTTTTCAGAAGAGAACTTTTCATAATTCGATTAATTAAAAATTTGAATTGCTGAGGACCATTTTTTGGTTGCAATAGCAATTCTTCTTTTCCATCAATTGGAAGTTACACTTGTCTCCCACAACCAGGACTTATGTTGCAGTTGCAAATTTCATTTGTAAAATAGTTGCAATTTTGTTGATGCAATCTAATGCATCTGGCAGTATCAAATTTGGCAAAGATAAATTTTTGTTGAAAGTCCCTTTCAAAATTAAGATACATTTCTTTCCAAAATTCATGAGCACATTGTTGATTTCCATCATTGAATCTTCCACCAATAATTCTTTTCAAATTTGCAACAGAATTTTTATTATGATAAAGAATATTTTTTATTTCTTTTGAAAATTCATTATCAATGCTCAAGCTATTCAAATAATCATGGAAATCAGTCAACTGATTAATTGATTGCACAATTGAATTAACAAAACAATCATTGCTTCTATTGATCAAAGGCATTTTAGGAACCAAATTTGTCAAATTATTTTGAGTTTTCTTCTCTTTAGTAGTTGGTTCTTCTATTTGTCCCATTTGCAATCGCTTGGTTCTTTTCTTTGGCATATAAGTAGCATTTGCCATACACGGTGGTTGTTTTCTACAAGGTGGCAATGGAGTCAATTCCGGCCTTCCAGAACTAGTCCTCAATCTGTTGTATTCTTCCCAAGCAGACTTGTCACACATAATTAATGATCTTGGATCAAAGTCAGATAAATAAACATTGCACAATTTTCTAGCTCTTGAAAGAGCCACATAAGCCATTCCATCAGCCAAAACTTGAGTTCCCAAATCAGCAATAATGCCATCCACACTCATTCCTTGAGATTTGTGAATGGTAATGGCATAAGAGAGTGACAATGGGAATTGATTTCTGGTAATAAATATGCCAGGTGAAATTTCATAATTAGCTTGAATTTTTTTAACAGTAAAAGATTCATTTTTATGATCAAATTGAACCACAATGGATTCAACATTAGTGCCTTTACCAATAATATCAGTTACTTTTCCAATAGCACCATTGCAATAACCTTTTTCTACATCAATGTTTCTCTTCAACATCACTTGGGCACCAATGCCAACTTTCAAAATAGTTTCTAATCCAGCTGTTTCTGATGTTTACTTTGGTTTATTATTTTTAATTGAAACTTTTTTCTTCTTTTTTACATTCTTTTGTCTCATTCCAGAATCAACAGCTGCAATTTCAATAGTTTTAATGCTGTATTTTTTTTTTTTTTACACAGTGATCACCACTTATCAAGGCCCGGAAGCCACTCAGGGATAAGGGTTATTGCAAGTACATTAAGTTAGTGAGGAGATTTGCTGAAGTGTTTACTTAAGGGGGCGGTTCATTAGAAATTTGTTAACATTGGACTTGAAGACATCCAAGTTGTAGTCCGGAGGGAAGCAGGCAGACGGAACAGAGTTCCACAGGCGTGCAGTTCTAAGAAAGAAGCTTTGTTCATGGAATCCGCATTTTGATTTAGGCACAGATATAGAATGGGGGAAATTTTTCACAGTGTAATAAATTGCGAACAGACGGGCTTACCTGACAAACGCTCGAGGTGTGCACTCTGCAAAGCGGGCACGTCCAAAGAAAAATGGCAAGATGGTGGCGGCCGGTTAATATTGCCAAGTAATCACGCAAAATCTCGTGTTCTCTCGCGCACACGAGAGTTCAGCTTAGCATAAAAACGGGTCACTGTGAGCAAGAAGGGAGAAGGAAAAACGTAGTCAAGACAAAGACGACGCTTCTGACGACTGAGAAGAAAAAAGAAGAAAAAGAGCAAGAAGTAGAAGAGGAAGAAGAGAACGATACATGAGAAGACGAGGTGTGCGCGGTTTTGAGTAAATCGAAACAGACAGAAAAAAAAACTGATTACAAGCTATCTCGGCTTTGGTATGGAGAAATTTGACATCAGATTAATTCCGGAATTCGATGGCTCCCCCACTGGTCCCTCGGTGGTCGAATGGCTGGAAAAGGCTGAGCGCGTTTGCCGGTTGTGCAAGATTAAAGACCCAGCTATGGTTATCCCATTGAGACTCACTAAAGGGGCTTATGCCGTGTACCAGCAGCTAGGGGAGGATCCGACCATGGAGCAGATTACACAAGCACTATACGGGGCATTTGGTACAGACCCTTTTGTCGCCTGGAGGCAGTTTTCCGAACACCGACTTGGGCCGGGGGAGACAGTGGATGTCTACATGGCCGACTTGAAAAAGCTTGCCACTCCCTTCGGCGGTGCAAGTGATCGCATATTGGCATGCGCCTTTTTGTCGGGACTTCCGGATGAGGCAAGTCGACTGCTGCGAGCATCGTCAAGACTCACTGAGATTGGATTGGAGGAGTTATTGGCGAGAGCACGAAACATCTTGAAAGACGATCGAGAACTAGTCTCCGCAGCTGTTGACACTCTGGACTCGCCAACGAAGGGTCTACGATGCTATACCTGTGGTGGCCCCAACCACTTTTCCAGAGACTACAAAAGCGGTACAAGGCGCACCCCTAATTATGGAGCACGACAAGTAATACGGTGTCACCAATGCAATAAGCCAGGCCACATAGCGCGGAATTGTCGGGGAAATGGGCAAGGGGAGGACGCCGCAGCGCTAGCACCCTCCCCAACGCGGCATTGAACAAAGTGCTGCCTGCAGTAACAGTTCAAGTTGATGGATGTGAACGTTCAGCGCTGGTTGACACCGGCTGTACCCAAACCCTTCTTCGAAAGGAATATTGCGCCACATGGAAGAAACGAAGGATCCCTGTACTTACTGTCGGCCAAGGCTCATTGGTGTGTTGTGGGGTCAGCGTTGTTCATATCAGCATTGGCAATGGCTCTCCGGTTGCTGTGACGGTGTTAGTGGTCGATGGGGAGCTGCTCGGATATGACCTTCTCCTTGGAATGGACGCTATCACACAGCTAGGCGGAATTACTGTGAACGGCGCTGGTGATGTGAGCTTCTCTCGACCAAACAAACAAATGTGTGCAGCAATCACTCTCGATGAGCCCGACTTCCATGCAGAATACGATAAGGGCACAAACACTTGGACAGCGTCCTGGAAATGGGCAGGCGACCAGCCACCAGTGTCATTGCGGAATCGACTTACAGAGTATCCCCCTCCTGCGTGGCTTAGGGGGCAGTACGAGGCAGAACTTCAAGTGTGGCTGGATAATGGCTGGTTAGTTCCATACCCAGAGGATGAGCCCGGGCCCCCGCGGGGGCTAATTCCCCTGATGGCTGTCAGACAAGAGAACAAGCAAAAAGTTCGACCTGTTCTTGATTACCAGGAACTTAATGAATATGTTGACCCACACACTGCGGGGGCTGATGTCTGTGCTCATAAACTACGGGAGTGGCGGCGGCAGGGTGCGGAAGCAGCCATACTGGACTTGCGAAGAGCATACTTGCAAATACGTGCTGAGAAATCGCTGTGGCCGTTCCAGACGGTGGTGATCAAAGGAACTCGCTATTGCTTGACCAGGCTAGGATTCGGCCTGAATGTAGCCCCTAACATCATGACAGCAATCATGCAGGCGATCCGGCGTCAAGATGAAGCGGTGCAACATGCAACATCGTCGTATATAGACGACATTTTTGTCAATGAGAGCCTCCTGTCTGCCCAGGCGGTAAAAGAACACTTCGAGCACTTCAGATTGTCGTGCAAGGAGCCGGAGCGGCTACAGGACGGGGCAAAAGTGCTCGGACTGCAGGTGAGCGGAAGTGCAGATGGCCTTCAATGGGGAAGGAGTGGTGAAATCCCGGAAATCCCATCTACCATCACACGTCGGAGCACGTTTGCCATTTGCGGAAAATTGGTGGGTCACTTCCCTGTGTGTGGGTGGCTCCGAGTGACTGTAGCGGCCATAAAGCGACGGGCAACTTCTATGTCAACTGGATGGGACGATGAGGTGCATGATCCTGCACTGCGAAGCATGCTGGTGGAAGTTGTGGCCAGAGTGACCAATGATGACCCTGTACGGGGGAGCTGGTGCGTCGATGGGAGTGAATTTACAGTTTGGGTAGACGCCAGCTCACTTGCCCTTGGCGTTGCTCTGGCGGTCGACGGAAGGATAATAGAAGATGCCTGCTGGCTTCGGCCGGAGAATGACGCCAAGCATATAAACCTAGCTGAACTCGATGCTACACTGAAAGGAGTCAATCTAGCGCTTCAGTGGCAGGCTAGAATCCTTCACATCATCACGGATTCCACGTGTGTGCATCGGTGGATGACCAATGCCTTGAATGGAAAAGCACGTCTGACAACGAAGGCGTCGGCCGAAATATTGATCCGGAGGCGGCTTGCTACCCTAACCGAAACCACTAAGGAATACGACTTGGTCATAGATGTGACACTGGTGCAGTCCTGTTTGAATCAGGCGGATCGTCTGACCAGAGTGCTACGCCGTTGGCTAGACCTGCCAAAAGAAGTGAACGAGTCAGCACCTGTAAATTGCGCTGTAGTGGGACATAGACTCAGCCCGGAGCATATTAATGATGTCCATTGCCAAAGCGGGCACCCCGGTATAAACCGAAGGCTTTACTTCGCCAGATTGGTTGACCCCTCTGTGTCTCGGAGGGCTGTGAAATCTGTTGTGGGAAGCTGCAACACCTGCCGATCGATCGACCCAGCACCTGTCCGGTGGAAGAAGGGAATACTCAGTGTGAAGCGTAATTGGGATAGGATTGCGATGGACATAACGCACTACAACGGGAGGCATTTTTTTACGCTTATCGACTGTGGACCATCTAGGTTTTCATTGTGGCGGCCCCTTCGCCGGCAGGACGCGGCTGCCATTATCCATGAGTTGGAAGGTGTGTTCCTCGAGCGTGGCCCTCCTTCTGAGATACTCACCGACAATGGCCCCGCTTTTGTTAGTGAGCCGTTTAAAAAATTTGCAGATGGCTGGGGTGTCCATCTGTGTTTTCAGTGTGCCCATGTTCCCAGTGGAAACGGAATTATTGAGCGCAATCACAGAACTGTTAAGACAATCGCAGCGCGGAAGGGGTGTATGGTACCTGAAGCAGTCTATTGGTACAACGTCACCCGTAAGGACGATGTTTCACCCTCCACCGCGCCAGCCAACGCGCTACATACATACCGTGTCAGGGTGAGAGGTTTGGAGAGCAGCTCACTACCCGAACCGGAGCCACCACAAAAGAACATAAAAGAACATAAAAAGAGATGTCGTCTGGGTTAAAAGACCCCGAGGCCAGTGCACGACTCGCTACGGAACCGGTCATGTCACTGAAGTGATCAGCCCGCAGGCGGTGCGAGTTGATGGAGTACCTCGTCATATTAAAGACTTAAGATCAGTATTCCAAACGCAGCTGCCGCTTGACGAAGATAGTGAAATTGAATCCGTGACCAGCGACCCATCATTCTGGTTCATGACGGCTTCAACGCACAGCGACACAGAGTGGTAGCCTTCAAAGTACTGACCCTCCTGCTGATGATGAAGATCCGGACAGTGATACTGCGATGCTCAGCTTTAGGTTCGCCGACCTTCGTGTCACGGAAGACAGCACAGACGATGATGAAGCCCCGAATCCCCCTCTCCGAAGAAGCACTCGAAGAAAAAGGCCACCGCCTCCCTGCTCTTTCTGTGATAATGAGATCAGGGGGGAGTGTGTAATAAATTGCGAACAGACGGGCTTACCTGACAAACGCTCGAGGTGTGCACTCTGCAAAGCGGGCACGTCCAAAGAAAAATGGCAAGATGGTGGCGGCCGGTTAATATTGCCAAGTAATCACGCAAAATCTCGTGTTCTCTCGCACACACGAGAGTTCAGCTTAGCATAAAAACGGGTCACTGTGAGCAAGAAGGGAGAAGGAAAAACGTAGTCAAGACAAAGACGACGCTTCTGATGACTGAGAAGAAAAAAGAGCAAGAAGTAGAAGAGGAAGAAGAGAACGATAATGAGAAGACGAGGTGTGCGCGGTTTTGAGTAAATCGAAACAGACAGAAAAAAAACTCTGATTACAGATTCAGCTAGACGGGTGTTTTTAGTGAAAGATTGGCGAGGGGGGACCAGAGATTGAAGTTCAGACGAGCTTATTCAATTTATCTACAGCTTCATTCATAGGAAGTATGCAAACAAATTTCAATTCAGAATTGGAAGACAATTCAATAAGTTTATCTGCAATTTCTTCAACTTTTGCTTTTCTACCAGAAAATAAGCATCTTTGTTTAAGAGTGCTTATATCTGAGTCAGAGGGTGAACCAATTCTAATTCTCCCCAAGATTTCACTATAATTGTCTTTGTCATCTTTTTGTCTCACATTAATAATGAGCTCATCATATTCAAAATATTTCCATAATGAGTGTCCACAAATGCCAATTTGTTTTTTTGGCATCAAATGCTGTAACTCTTGCAAAAACTGGCTTTTCATTGACTGGTGGCAGTTGCAATAAATCTCCAAACAATAAAATGTTCATGTTTCCAAATGGATATGTCATTTTATTTGAATTCCCAAAGATTTCATCCAATCTTTTGTGAATGAAAGCCAGCATTAAATGACTGACCATGCTAATTTCATCAATTATTATTATTCTAGCATTTTCCAGAATTCTTCTAAAAAATTTGACATCATCTTTTTTCAATTCTTTGTAAACAGGAAATTTTCCATGTTGAACACTGATCATGAGAGTGCTATGCAAAGTGTTGCCTTTTATTTGAAAAGCACTCATACCAGTTGGTCCACAAATTATAACTGGCATGGTATCTTTGACATTAACCATTAAAGTAATTTTGTCAGAAATGGTGTCAATCAAAAAGCTTTTTCCTGTTCCACCAACACCAGAAATGAATTTGAGTAGTTGTTTACAGTCTTCACAACTGCATCTAGGAATAGGTTTTTCTTTATTGCAATGAAGTTCTTGTTTTTTAATTATACTAATAACATTATCATAAATTCTTTTTTGATCAGAATTCAGTTGAGCTTCTTTTTCAGCTACTGATTCTTCTGTGACTTTTCTCTCAACAAAATCATTAACTATTAAATCATTATTATCAAATTCTTGCTCTTCATCAATAATTATTTTTTGTATTTCTTCAGAGCCTTCTTTTTCAACTTTAATTTCTAATTGCTTTGCCAACTCTGTAGATTGTATGACTTTTTTCTTTATATTTTCATAGTTAATCATTTCCGGTAATGTGAGACTAACCGTAGCCCTCGGCGCAAGAGGGTCCGTGTGTGCCTGGCGTGTGGGGTGGTGGCTGATCCTGTGGTCGGGGCAGCGGACGAAAGAGTTTCAAGATGGTGCCTGCCTGCTTTTATTAGAGACGGAATCTCGCAGGATCGCGCGAGATCTCGCGGGGATGCAAATTAGCTAGGCCATCTTGAGGAATAAAAATCGGTCCATTGGAGGTGCGAGGCAGTCGGGTTCTGACGTTCGTGGCGATCAGTACAGTGACCGTTGGGTTCCGTTTCTATTCGTGCAGTCAGCTGAGCTTTGTTAGTTACCTTTGCGCCGTGGCTGTCATCGGTTGTTGGTTCGCTGTGTGTTGCCGTGGTTCTTCAGTGAAACGCTTCGTCGCCCACGACGAGACTCCCCGTCTCCTACACAAGATACTCATACAAGCTATTTCGGCCCCCCCACTCCGAACTTGGTTTTCTTTTCTTCAATGGCGGATAGGTTCGATCTAAAGTTGATACCGGAATTCAACGGATCCGACCCGGTACTCAGCTGAGTTGAGAAGGTCGAGTTACATTGTCAGTTGTCCGGCGTGAAAAATGTCGAGCGCGTGATTCCTCTGCGGCTGATCGGCGGGGCCTTCGCTGTATATCAGCAACTCAGCGCTGAGGAGAAGTGTGACTACTCGAGTATCAAGGCGGCGTTGTACAGGGCGTTCGCCACTGACCCCGCCACTGCATGGGAGCAGTTTGAGATGAGGTCTATACGCTTGGGCGAAACTGTGGACGTGTATCTCGCCGAACTTAAGAAGCTGACGGTGTTGTTCGGCGGTCTTCCCGAGAGGGCCCTAGCCTACAAATTCCTGTCAGGACTCCCCACTGGAGCAAAGCAGCTCCTGCGAGCAACATCTACCATATCCTCACTACCGCTGAATGACCTAGTGGACAGAGCCAGGACAATAATGAAGGATGACTCGACAGTGCAGGAACCGGTAGTCGCCGTCGCACAGGCCCCACCAAGTGGCGAAGGACCGTCTCAGGGACCCAGCCCGCAAGGTGATGTCATCTGCCGCATGATGCAACGGGCGGGGCCACATGGCAAGAAATTGTAGAAGGCGGTCAACGGCTGTTCGCTGCTACCGCTGTAACAAGACTGGGCACATGGTCCGAGACTGTGCGGGAAACGGGGACGGGGACAAGGTGCCAGTGCCGACCTCTTCCCCGAACAGAAAATAAACAAGGCGCTCCCTGTCATTCAGGTCCGAGTTAATGACACGTTATGTTCAGCCCTCCTTGATTCCGGTTGCTCTCGCACCATAGTGTGTGCGGACTTCTGTCGGGCGTGGAAAAAGAAGAACGTCAGGATAACTACCATTACTGGAAAAATACGAATGTGTTGCGGCGTGGGTGTGGTACATATTCGCACAAGAACTGGGAACTCGGCCAACGTCGAAGCGCTGGTGACACGCGAAAAGTCGCTGAGTTTCGACTTGTTGCTAGGCTACGATGCCATCAAAGCCCTGGGCGGAGTGCGCATAACGCGCGCTGGCGTTGTAGAGTTTCAGGATAGGCCCCCGGTGTGCGCAGCACTAAGAGTCGACCAGCCGGATTTCAGTGCAGAATTCGACGACCAACAGAAGGCGTAGACCGCCACTTGGAGGTGGTCAGAAGACAAGGAACCGGCCAAACTACAAAACAAAGTGGCAGAGTACCGTATGCCCGACCAGATAAGGCCTGCATACGAAAGCGAGCTCCGTGAATGGATTAAGAACGGTTGGCTGATTCCATACCCCTACGACAAACTTGGACCCCCCAAGGGCCTGATACCGCTGATGGCAGTTGCCCAACCTAACAAGTCAAAGGTGAGGCCGGTAATGGACTACCGCGAGTTGAATGCGCATGTTGATGCGTTCACAGCGGACGCCGACGTCTGTGCCAGCAAGCTGCGAGAGTGGCGCCGGCAGGGGTCTAATGTGTCCCTACTGAACTTGAGAAAAGCATACTTGCAGGTCCGGATCGGCGAGGCGATGTGGCCTTTCCAGACAGTGATGTTTTCCGGGAGGAGATACTGTCTTACGCGACTCGAATTTGGGCTAAACGTAGCACCCCAGATAATGAAGGCTATCGTCAATGCCGTGTTGTCACAAGAAGAATGGATCAGAAAGGGAACATCGGCGTATATTGACGATATATACGTGAACGAAGATATCGTATCATCTTCGCGCGTAAAATCCAAACTTGCCGAGTTTGGTCTAAACTGCAAGGACTCTGAGCGGCTTGAGGATGGCGTCCGCGTATTGGGCTTGAGCGTTCAAGAGGAGCGAGGGATCCTGAAGTGGAGGCGTGGAACCGCAGTTCCCGACGTTTACACAAGACGTGCTGTGTTCTCCCTGTGCGGGAAACTTGTGGGGCACCTTCCAGTATGCGGATGGGTTCGTGCGGCGACAGGCGTCATAAAAAGGAGGGCAAATGCGGTCACCAAAGGCTGGGACGATGAGATAACCGACGAACTATTGGTCCGAATGTTAAAGGAGACCGTCGCTAGTGTGAAAAAGAATGACCCCGCCACAGGGGACTGGTGCGTGCAGGGAGACGAACTGAGCGTGTGGGTGGACGCAAGTTCTCTAGCGATCGGTGTAGTTTTGGAGAAAGATGGGGCCGTAGTTGAGGATGCCTGCTGGCTGCGACCGGCGAATGATGCTGCCCATATCAACCTGGCAGAACTCGACGCTGTAATAAAGGGCATTAACCTGGCGCTTCAATGGGAAGTGAAGAAACTGCGTGTGCACACTGACTCACTTTGCGTGCACCACTGGGTGTCGGACACACTCACGAGCAAGGCCAGGGCACGCACCTAGGCAGCCAGCGAAATGCTGATAAGACGGAGGCTCGAGACTGTGAAAAAACTGGTGACGGAGTACAACCTGTCCGTAGACGTAGTGCTCGTCACCTCGGACTACAACCTCGCCGACAAGCTCACTTGGGTACCACGGAGATGGTATGAGGCTATGAAGAAAGAAGCTAAGCCATTGCCTCTGTGTGCTGCCTCCGTCGACGAGGACGAAATCAGGAAGGTACATCACGACAGTGGGCACCCCGGAGTACAACGGACCTACTACTTTGTGAAGTTGGCTAGACCATCAATACCAAAAAGCGCAGTAAGAGCAGTGGTCAGGGAGTGCCAAACGTGCCAGTCCATCGACCCCGCCCCAGCCAGATGGCGGAAAAGACAGCTGGGAGTGGACGCGACTTGGAGTCGGTTGGGTATGGATATAACCCACTACGGCAGCCAACACTTCCTCACGCTGATAGACTGCGGGCCAACGAGGTTCGCGATTTGGCGCCAATTAGCGAGGCAGGATTCCACCAGTGTCATCCACAAATTGGAATCCATATTCTACGAAAGGGGGCCGCCTGAGGAGATCCTCACGGATAACGACGCGGCGTTCTGCAGCAGGGAATTTAGGCATTTTATGGACAACTGGGGGATCCGCCTTCGACACCGATGCGCGTATGTGCCGAGCGGCAACGGCATAGCGGAGCGGTGCCACTGAACCGTGAAGAGGATCGCGGCCAGGAAGAAGTGTACGATCGCGGAGGCGGTTTACAGATACAACACAACACCTAAGGACGCCGTGACTGGCGGCAGTGCGCCCGCTGATGCGATTCATCACTACCACGTACGCGTCAAGGATGTTGAAGTGTGTCTACCCGACCAACGAGAACCCCAGGGGAAGTACCAAGTGGGAGACACCGTCTGGGTGAAGCCACCCGGCGGCCGGTGCACCAGCAGCTTTTGGAGGGGGCGGGTCACCGGCGTCATCAGTGAACAGGCCATACTAGTCGATGATACTCCGCGCCACGTAAGGGATGTCCGGCCCGCTCTAAGCGCTGACCAATCGGCGAGCAGTGGAAGTAGCGAGTCATCCGACGATGAGCGATGGATCCAACCCGTGCCCCACGAACCTGGTGACTCAACTGCGAGCAGTGGAAGGAGCGAGTCATCCGACGATGAGCGATGGATCCAACCTGTGCCCCACGAACCTGATGACTCAACTGCGAGCTCTAATGCTGATGCTTCCGATGACACTTCTGAGAGCTCCGATGAGGAAGTCCCGGCAATACCCCTCCGCAGGAGTGCTCGAATCAAACGGCCACGTCCGCCGTGTCACGTATGTGATCTGGAGACCAGGGGGGAGTGTGAGACTAACCGTAGCCCTCGGCGCAAGAGGGTCCGTGTGTGCCTGGCGTGTGGGGTGGTGGCTGATCCTGTGGTCGGGGCAGTGGACGAAAGAGTTTCAAGATGGTGCCTGCCTGCTTTTATTAGAGACGGAATCTCGCAGGATCGCGCGAGATCTCGCGGGGATGCAAATTAGCTAGGCCATCTTGAGGAATAAAAATCGGTCCATTGGAGGTGCGAGGCAGTCGGGTTCTGACGTTCGTGGCGATCAGTACAGTGACCGTTGGGTTCCGTTTCTATTCGTGCAGTCAGCTGAGCTTTGTTAGTTACCTTTGCGCCGTGGCTGTCATCGGTTGTTGGTTCGCTGTGTGTTGCCGTGGTTCTTCAGTGAAACGCTTCGTCGCCCACGACGAGACTCCCCGTCTCCTACACAAGATACTCATACAGGTAATTCAGAAGAAAAATATTTAAAAGCTTCTTCATATGTTGTGAAACCATTTAATAAATCATCTTCTTCCTTTCTCCAAGGTTTGAAAAGCATAAGCAAATTGTGAAAATATCTTTCTTTGGTTTCTTTATTTAAAGGAACATATGGGGCCTTGACGACTTTTTCCTTGACTTGCTTAAAGTAACCTTTGTCATTTATCATTTTCATTTTCTTAGCTTCTTCATTGTCAGAAGGTTTAACAGATATTTTTTCATAATTGCTTGCAACTTCATACAAAGAAACTTTTTCCAAAGATGATGGTCGATTTGGATAATAGTTTTCTACCATATTTTCATGAAATATGTTTGTAGAAGATTCAGGAAGTTTTTCTAAATATTCTTTTGACTTCAATCTATGTCCTCTTTTGCTAGGAATATCAGCTCCAACCCAAATGACTTGATCAGATGCACCAAATAAGTGGTGACCCAATAATCTCTCAGCACATTCATAAGCTCCAATGTCCTTTTTACCAATTAGTTGAAGTCCTGCTGATTTGAATCTTCCATATTTTGATCCCTTTTCATCCTAATTATCCCAAACACCTTCAGCTTCATTCTTTTCAGCTTTAGTTTGATAACTTGTCACATATCTTGTCAATATCATGCTATCTTCTCCAATATATTGTACATCAATATTGGATTGCCAAATTAATAACAGTAAAGGATTATAGTCATTTACAAGTTTTTCATCCACACTTCTCTCTGATACAACTTTTTTATTCCTTTTCCAGTTTTTCTTGATTTTATACATTCACCAACAGTAAAAAAATTAAAGTTTCCTTCCGATTTAGGAAATCCAAACTGACACTTTTTCACAATACTTTTGCCTTTTCCATATATCCTCCAGCATGTTTTTCTACAAGAATGAACTTGAAATCTTTTAACCAAGTTGTGAAGTGTTGGACTAGAAACTGAACAAGGCATTCTGCAAGTTATGTGTTGATTGATAAATTTTTTAATATCATTAAATGATAGAGGATCTTCAGTATATATAGGTGCTCCTTCCACCTATATTTTCATGTGAACATGGGGAGCTCCTCTTTGTTGATATTCAATCCTCCAAAAATAATGTGCAACTTTTCCAAAAACTGGATTGTCTTTTGCCAAAATTACTTTCTTCATTACAGCTTGCAATCTGTGATAAAAATGTTCACTGACTGCAACAACATCATTCACACACAATGTACTTGTTCTCATAGTTTCAACATTACTTACACCACTGTTCAATTTTTCCAAAAATTCTCTTAAATCTGGCCAAAAATATTTAGCACATGATAAAGTGATAAAGAAGGTAGAAGGGCCAAATTTTTCATCCATTGTGTGCAAATCGGATGCTTTTCTATTCCAAAATTGTTTGGATCCTCTCACATTGGCCATCATCATTGAAAGATTGCCTTCTAATCTTTTATCATTATTATGAACCTGTTGATTAAATTGAGCCAATGTCATTTGATTGCATTTGAGAGATTTCATAATCGCAAAAATTCCCGAATCCAATGCTCTTTTGTCAGCTTTGTCAACAGAATGAAATAAATACTGGATATTTTTCCTAAATCTTGGATCACAGTGCCTTAATCTGTTTCTAGTGTACATATAATTTGGCACTTTTCCATATGGCCTGTTGTAATTCATGCCAAATCTTCCTTTGCACAAGATTTTAGGAAAACACATGTAATCCAAATTTGGATTATCATCTTTCAACAAATTTCCTTCAACTTTTTTCATTTTATAAATTTCAATGTCTTTTTCATTTGGTAACAGTATGATGTTCATAATATGTATCAGCATCTTTTTTTGATAAATGACTCAAAATGCAATCATCAGATTTAGTTGAACTACCTTGCCCAGTGCATAAAACAACATTATTGAGATCTGATGTTCTGTCAATTTCAATGTCTTTATAGAATGGATTGTTTGCTTTGAGCCAATCCAGTGCATCAAACACATTATCCAATTTGACCAATGATTTCCAAATTTTCTTTTGAGCTGTAGGAATTGAATTAACTATAATTTGTAAAGAATTTTCTTCTTTTGATGGTAAAGTGTTCATCACATGGTTGATTGTATTTTCCATTAGAATTGGCAAATGAGTTGCAATTCCTTTAATAGCAGAAACCATATCTGAACTTGGTCCTTTGTATCTTTGAGGAACAAGTTTTATCACATTAATAAAACATTTTGCTCTTTGAATTAAGATTTCTTCAGAAATGTTCAATTTTTCCAACACTTCTGGAATTTCATCCACTCCTAATCCATTAATTGATGCTAATGTAGGGATTTTATTTTTCTTCAAAAACCCTCTACAATTATTGCAAATTTTGCATGGTAATATATAATTTTCTTTAATTATTTCATTAACTTCTTTTTCCCAGTCAGTCCAAACTTTCAAAAATTCATCATATTCTCTTTGTTTGCAAATGTCACATGAATTAATTTTCATTTTTTTCATGTCTTTGTTAAAATTTTTAATTAATGTGACAAATTTATTCACAACATTATTTTCTGAATGATGTTCTTGATTCTCTCTTTGTTGCAATCTTTCTATTAATTTTGAAGTCTTAAGATTATAAAATTCAGAGTCTAATAATTTTTCAAACATTGGCCAATTTCCTTCTAAGAGACAAATATCATAGAGATCCAGCCAAATGCAAACAGCTCTTAATCTATACACATGAGTGACTAAAGTTCTGAGTCTTGGAGTATGTGGTGCCATTCTTCGAAGGAGTTCAAGACTATTAGTGCAATCCGATTGACCAATGCAATATAAATTGTCATTATGTATGCCAGAACATTCTTCCATTTTTTTCATAATTTTGCGAATTTCCAAAAATGTCAAATCCGGTGAAATTTGTTTAATAATTTGATGTATTTTTCTAGTTTCAATGAGTCGTGTTTTTTTATAGGGACAGCCATTACTAAAATCACAAGGTCGAGCCAATTCAAGTTTTATTTCTTCATCTTCTTCATCATTCACTTTATTTTCATTTTCTTCTACAATAATATGTTCATTGTTATTATTTGGTTCAGAAATTTCTGACTTTTTGCACTCACAATCTTCAGTTTGACAATCAAGAGATTCATAATTTGCCAAAACTCTTATAGGCACATATTCAACTGAATTTCTTGGAAACAAATAATGTTCATTATTGAATGCATGATACAATTCTTCTCCCCAATAAGTAGATAATAGTCCTTTTTTATCAACTTTTTTGACAAAATTATAAACAGTGTTTGCAGTATTTTTTATATTTTTGAGCATCAAATTTCTAATTCCCAAAGCATTAGAATACATTCCAGTTATTTTATTCAATCCAATTTTATAATTTTTTCTATAATTTCTTATATAGCGCACAAATACATGTGTTTGGTGACTTTAATGTCCACCACAAAAACTGGCTTGGATTCTCTACTCACACAGATGCAGCGGGCAGCACAACCCATAGCT
The DNA here is from genome assembly GCF_053919585.1 of Euprymna scolopes. Taxonomy (NCBI): domain Eukaryota; kingdom Metazoa; phylum Mollusca; class Cephalopoda; order Sepiida; family Sepiolidae; genus Euprymna; species Euprymna scolopes. Next base: position 49,046,144 of record NC_136494.1, read on the forward strand.
TCGCTATATCTCACTCCCTATCACAAATTGTTACGTTTCCAACCCGTTTCCCTGACCAGGAAGAACAACACGCATCACTTCTAGATCTGTTTTTGACCACAGTTCCCGATGACTGCATAACGAAGGCCCACAGCCCACTCGGGAACGCTGACCATGCAGTGATAATGGTTGAAATCGCCCTAAACTCTAGAGCCAAAACTGAAGAGCCAGTGCTCAAAACAACGAGATATTATAATAAGGCTGACTGGGAAGCCATCAGGGAACTAATTAGAGATGCTCCATGGAAAAATATTTTCTCTCTCCCTGCTGAACAATGTGCAAACGAGACCACTGACTGGTTCAAAACTGCAATCGAAGCGCATGTTCCCATGCGGAAATTTTATAGTAAGCCCCACTCTCCCCAATGGTTTACGTCGACTTGTGCAACTGCCATTACTCAAAAGCAGCATGCATACCGTAGGTTTAACCGACATAAGTCCAGTTCAAACAGACTGAAGTATATAGAAGCTAGAAATAACGTTAAGAAAGAAATAGCGACAGCTAAGAGAGAATTTACGGAAACCACTAAAAAGCGCATCAAAGCACAAAAACTAGGAACTCGAGACTTCCGAAAAATCTACAACAGTGTAGTAAATAATGGGCAATCAACAATTCCCCCACTAACCAACAATCACGAGGTTGTCTACTCAGCAACCGACAAGGCTAACATGCTTGCCAGTCGGTTTGCCTCCAACTCCACACTGGACCCTTCCAACCACCCCCTACCTGACTTTCCTATGCGGACAGACGCCACACTAGACGATCTGAAAACCACCCCTGCTCAGGTGCATGCTATCATAAAAAACCTTGACACCTCAAAAGCATGTGGACCCGATCTTATCCCAGCTGTGCTATTAAAAAAGTGCTCAGCCGAAGTAGCTCCAGTTTTCTCCAAACTCTACAACAAATGTCTTAATGAAGCTTGCTTTCCGGGCTGTTGGAAAACTGCTTCTGTTGTACCAGTATTCAAGAATTCTGGCGAAAGGACAGACCCATCAAATTATCGCCCCATTAGCCTCCTCCCACTTTTTGCCAAAATATTTGAGACCATAATTAACCATGCTCTAGTCCATCATCTTACAGATGCTAAACTACTGACTGACAAACAATATGGATTTAGACGAGCCCGTTCCACAGCAGACATCCTCACTGTGATCTCTGAACGTATATACCATTCACTGGACAAAGCGGGGGAAGGCAGAGCGGTAGCTCTAGATATATCTAAGGCTTTTGACAGGGTATGGCATGAGGGTCTCCTCAGTAAAATCAGATCATACGGTATCACTAGTAGAATACTTAACATAATTAAATCCTTCTTAGATAAGAGAAAATCCAGGTAGTCCTCGACGGTCGCACATCCAAACAATATGATATAAATGCGGGAGTGCCCCAGGGTTCTATCCTTGGACCTCTATTGTTCCTGATATTCATAAATGACCTCCCCGACAACATTGCCTCTGAGATGAGTATATATGCTGATGACACTACACTCTATGGCAGACACGACAGGAAGACGAATGAACACATTTCTAAAGAAATGGCAGAAACACTAGAGGAAGACCTTCAATCTGTAGTGGAATGGGGACAAAATTGGTTGGTCGCATTCAATGCTGCCAAGACTAAACTAGTTTCATTCAATAATTACAAGAAACCCTCTCTACCACCCATAGCAATGGCCAACGACTCTTTATCTGAGAGTACATCTTTCAAACTCCTTGGCCTAACGTTCACAGGAAACATGAGTTGGAACAATTACATTGAAGGCATTGCCAGGGCCGCTGCAAGAAAGGTAGGCTCTCTCTACCGTGCTAGAAAACTACTAACACCCGAAAGTATCCTGTACCTCTATAAGGCCACCATTCGCCCATGTATGGAGTATTGCTGCCACATCTGGGCTGGTGCATCTGCTACTAGTCTCTCGCTCCTTGACAAGGTTCAAAAGAGAGTCGCAAACCTGATAGGCCCTGAACTGGCATCTAAGCTTCAGCCTCTGTCCCATCGACGAAATGTTGCATCCCTCTGCCTTTTCTACAAGTATTTTAGTGGTGAATGCTCTGACGAACTGCAATCACTTGTGCCCCCACGACGCGAGCACCCTCGACAAACCCGACAGGCTACTAGATCCCACCCCCACACTGTAGAGGTCCCTAGATGTAAAAGATCTTTTTACTCCAATAGTTTCTTCCCCAGAACCGCAAGACTCTGGAATTCCATTCCAGGTCCCTGCTTCCCCAACAGTACTGACGTGCAGAAGTTCAAGTGTAACGTGAACCGACACCTTGCTGCCCAAATCCCTACATAGTACCCCAGTAGTTGTTGCCCCTGATAGTAGCCCCCTACACCAAAGTGGCAATTTGCCTTGTTTGGGGTGAAAATGTAATTAAAAAAAAAAAAAAAAAAAAAAAAAAAAAAAAAAAATATATATATTATTTGTCATTTTATTATTGTAAAATAAATAGGATTTTGTCAATTTATGAATGACAATAGCTTTTTTATGAAAAAAGCTAGAAAATTTGTTTAGTTTGTTTCTCCAAGAATAAATTTTCTTCTTATAAATTTTTATCAAACTTTTCTTATCATATTTTTTAATTTTTTGTTCTTCCATTAATTTGTGTTTATTTTTATAATTAGTTTGATAAATTTTCTTTTTCTTTCTAAAAAAAGACATTATTCTTATGTTTTAATCAAAAATTTCTTTGATAATCTTTATTTTTATTATTGTATTTTTCTTTATTTTTCTCTCTTAATTTTTTTTGATTTTCTTTATTTCGAATTTTTAATTCTTCTTTATTTTTATTTCTATAATTTTTTTGATGTTCTCGATTTTTAACATTTATTTCTTCTATATTTTTTTCTCTATATTTTTTTTGATATTCTCGTTTTCTTTTTAAATATTCTTCTTTATTTTGTTCTTTAAATTTTTTTTGTCTTTTTGCATTTTTTGTTTTTTCATTTTCCATTTTTCTTGTATTATTTTGAAGTTCATTTTTTTTCATTTCTTCTTCATTTAATTGATTACCCACCTCATAATTACTTCCATTATTACTATTCTCAGACCCTGTATTTAACTCAATATCCATTGTCATCGACATTTAAAGTGACGTCTGCTTTTATCCTTTTTTTTTTTTTTTAATTTACCTTTAAAAAAAATCTCCTTCAGACGATTTTTTTCTTTTTTTTTTTTTGTAAATAAATATATATTTATTATCATTATTATTCCAAGTTCGTTGTTAATATTATATATATAAATATACGCAAAGAAAAATACAGGAATAATCAACAATGTTGTCTGTTTTTCTAAAAAAAAATATTTCTCTTTCATTCCCTGAACGAATGAGAAATGAATAATAAAATAAAAATTCAACAATCTTTAAACTATTTTCAGTATTTCCTAGTAAGTTTAAATAAAGTTGTGTTGTTTTTTCTTTCATTTCTTCTAATAAAATAAAATAAAAACTAAACCTTTTATTTTATCCATTTTTTTCTGGCTTCTTCTGATTGTCTCTGCCACTTTCACTATTATTTTCTTCTTTTAGTCTTTTAAGTTTTAAGTATTATTCGACTTATTTACTCCCGATCTCACAGCAGCAGCTCTAAGAGTAGTAGTTATAATAATAACTTGGAACCGGCGAATTATATACCATTTTAATAGTTCGATTTTCATCGGTTTTTAATTTTAATCGATAAATTCACCATTTTTTGCTATAAAATCATAAGGAGAGTTAAAAAAAAAAATTAGTTATTAAAAAAAAGTTCGGTTTTTTAATTATAAAAAAAAACGATGATAATATGGACAAGACACGATATCGCTGCAGCAGCAGCAGCTCTAAGAGTAGTAGTTATAATAATAACTTGGAACCGGCAAATTATATACCATATTAATAATAGTTCGATTTTCATCGGTTTTTAACTTTAATCGATAAATTCACCATTTTTTGCTATAAAATCATAAGGAGAGTTAAAAAAAAATTAGGTATTAAAAACAAATTTGGTTTTTAAAAAATATTTATATACAAAAAAAAGTTACGCAAAATAAAAAAAAAAGCGTTAGTCACTTATGTACTTACTCTCCTGTTTGTGAACCCACATATTTTGTTGTAACTTTTTTTCTACTGAACCAATTTTCGAAATTTTTTTTTCAAAATGTAGCTGTTCTATCCAACTATATAACCTGTTTGAAATTTGGTTGCGAACGGAATTAGTGGTGGGGGTTTGAATGTGTCTCGATTCATTCAATTTCGGACTTAAGCATATATTCAACCACTACCGTGGTTGAATGATACATTCATAATCTCTATTTTAAGAGAACAAGCAGTTGTACCTACCTCCACCCCACTCATATTTTCTTTTTGTCTTATTTTCTGAGAGCCTTGAAATTAAGTAATCACCCCATTTTCATATTTTTACGTTTTAATTGATATTTCAATCAATTACCTATTTTGACATTAATTAATCCTTTGTATATATTTTTTCTCATTTTAGTAATCGTTTTTCTTTCTCAAATTATTAAATTGATTTATTTCCTAAATATTAAACTACACCTTCAAATGCTAGTTTCTACTTAGATGTTCCAACTATATTCTCCTTAATCTAAGTAAGTTTTGTATCAACTGTGTTTACATTTTACGATCTCATAATTAATTTTGCTTAACATTTTATATCTTAAGAACGTTTGTTTGTTTTGGTGGATTTTACAGCATACCAACTCTGGGTTATTTTATGCCGAGTGTCTATGGGTTAAGGGCGCCTTTGCCCCCTGCTCTAGCTGTTTTAAATGTTTTGATAAAGGCCAATTCTTTTTAAGATATGAAAGTATAATGTGGGCATTGTTTTTATTGAATAAATCCTTAATATTTTTCTTTGCTAAAGAAAGTATTTCTTGTTACAAAATCAGTGCATTCAATTAGTATGTGTTTTATTGAGAGTTGCGTTTGACAAGGTATACACATGGGTTGGCTTTCTTTTTTTAGGAGATATGAGTGGGTTAAATGTGTATGGCCTATTTTTATTCTTGTTAGTTTGACTTCTTTTCTGTTTAGTTTTGTATTTTGTTCTTGTATTTTTAATTTTTAGCATTATTTCGTGAAGTTAGGATATCCATTCCAGTAAGTTTACCATTTCTTTTTTGAGTATGTGTTAATATGTCTTTGAAGATCTGTGTATGGAATTTTAAAATTTGCATCAATTGGAAGATTTAAGGCGTTTTTTGCTTCCGAATCTACTAATTCATTACTTTTGATACCAGAATAGCTCAGTAACCAGCAGAAAATGATTTCTTTTTTACTGTTTAATTCTGTTAATTTGTGGAGTAATTTTGCAATTAGGGGGTTGTCCATCTTTTTATTTTTGATAGCTTTTTATATAAGATTGGGAGTCTGAAAAGATTATAAATTTAGATTCTTTGTTATTAGAGGCTAGTCTGAGAGCTAGGATTAGAGCATGCATTTTGGCTCTGAAAATTGAGGTTTCTTTTGGGAGATTTATTTGTTTTTTGGTTGATTTGTTGAGTATTGTTGCACTCGCTGTTGCGTCATTTTGTATAGAAGTGTGTGTGGTTTGAATACTTTTCTTTGATATTATTGAGGTCATCATTTTTTTTTTTTACATGGAAAAACACTTATCAAGGCCCAGAAGCCACTCGGGGTTATTGTGTGTACAGTAATCAATGGGATAGTGTTGTAGTATTCGTTAGTATTGTAGATTTGATAAAGTGTCATTACTTAAGGGGGTGGTTCATCAGGAATTTGTTTATGTTGGACTTGAAGACATTCAAGTTGAAGTCAGGTGGGAAACAGGCAAGCAGTAGAGAGTTCCACAGGCGTGCAGTTCTAAGAAAGAAGCTTTGTTCATGGAATCTATGTTTTGATTTAGGCACAGATAAAGAGTGGGCAAAATTATTGACAGTGGTTTCAGCTAGACGGGTGTTTATCGTGAAAGACTGAGAAGGGGGGACCAGAAATTGGAGGTCAGACGAGCACTTGTCATGGAAGTAATGATAAAACAAAGATAGGCTCGCAATGTCTCTTCTGTGGGAGAGAGAGGTTGCAGGGAAAAGAAAAGGGCATCCCCCACTAAGCCACAAAGTCTATTTTGTACTCTGTCAAGGCAGGATAGGCTGTTTTTAGCAGTTCCTGCCCAGATGTGGCAACAGTATTCCATCCTTGGACATACTTGGCTTTTATATAGATAGAGAATTGCATCAGTAGTGAGATATCTTCTGGAGCGGTAGAAGGATCCCACCATTTTCCCAGCGTCCTTGGCAACAGACTTGATGTACATATTCCATTTCAGATTAGGAGTAAAGGTCAAGCCCAGAAGCTTATCAAAACATGGGGCCTCCCCTAGACGAGAGTCATCCATTTCAATTGATGCCAGATGGGGATCAGAGCGTTGATGATGTAAAGATAGGAGCTTGGTTTTAAATGCATTAAAGGTAACCAGTCACCTCTTCCCCCACTGTACCACGCGCTCAAGATCAAAGGAGAGAGAATCAGAGAGAACTTTGTCATTTACGGCCTTTGATGGTAGTATCATCAGCATAGATGTCAACGAATGATTTAAGTATGTGTTTTGGGAGATCATTGATGTAGATCAGGAAGAGAGTTGGGCCCAGGATGGACCCCTGAGGGACTCTGATTTCTGCCCATCAAACACTACTCTTATGAGCCTATCAGAGAGAAATGATTTAATGATTGAGAAAACATTTCCAGTTATACCATAGCTGGAAATTTGTGAAGTAAACTTTTATGCCATACCTTATCGAAGGCCTTTGATATGTCAAGACCAATTGTCCTAGAAAGGAAGCCTTTGTATAGAGATTTGCTAATCCTATAAGATATAACCGTTAGCACATCTGCTGTAGATCTGGCAGAACGGAAACCATATTGCGTGTCACTAAGAAGGTTATTTCTGCTGAGGTGATTGACTACTTCTCTATTTAATATGGATTCCAGCAACAAACAGGAGACTTATTGGTCTGTACTGAGAGGAAGATGACTTACCACATAAATTTTTAGATACAGGCCATACTGATGAGGTTTACCAGGGTGTTGGAAAGCACTTCTCCTTAAGGCAACGCTTAAACAGTTTTGTAAGTATGGGAGCAAGTTCTGGTTGAAGCCTTTTTAACACTATACTTGGAATGCCGTCAGAGCCAGTTGCTTTACTGGAATCAAGGTTCTTGATTAGTTTGGCAACCTCACGCACAGATATTTGTATGTTACCTAGCATGTTGTGTGTTATAGGAAGAAATATAGGGAGTTGATGCAGAGGTAGATCAGATATGAATGTATGGAAGCTATCCCAGTCAGACATAGAGTATCGGTATACAGTACGGTGGTAAGTTATTGGATGGGTATGTTTCTTTTCATGTTTACTCAAACTTGGATCGATGTGGGTTTTTTTTGGGGCAAAAAGGTGTTTACAATTTGGGTTTAAAGTCTTGTTGTGTGTTGGGTTTTTGGGGGTTGGCTGTTAGTTTTGTGTAGTACTTTAGACCAAGGTTTTGGTTTCTAAGCATTGGAGAGGTTTCATGCACTTCTGCATATAGGCTTTCTACAGGGAAGGTTTGAAACGCTCTTAGTGCTAGTCTTAGCCTGGAGTGGCATATTATGTTCAGGGTTTTTAGATATGACTTTCTGGTGGATTGATATATAAAGCTGCCATAGTCTATTTTTATCTGATTAGTGCTCTATATAGTTTGAGTAGTGTGTTCTTCTCAGCTCCCCAATCAAATGGGCGATGACTCGGAGTTATAGTGTTTTATTACATTTGGTTTTGATGTGATTGATGTGTGGAATGAAATTTAGTTTATTTGGTTATAATGTAATTGATGTGTGAAACAAAGTGCTTGTGTTGGTTTACGAATGGAATTTTTTCGCCTTCAATCTGTAAAGTTGGGTCAGGGTGGAGTTTGCGTTGGTTACAGAAATGGATGCATTTTGTTTTAGTTTTGGAAAATTTGAAACCACTTTTTTGTTGCCCATTTATTAATTTTATTTATGGTGAGTTGCAATTTTCTTTTGATAGTGTGTAGCTGATTGAGCAGTCATCTACATATAAGGAGCTATGTATATCAGGAGAGAGTTTTTTTATAATGTTGTTGATTTTGATGTTAAAGACAGTTGTTAACAATATATTGCTTTATGGCACTCCTTCTTGGTTAGTGGGTCTGATAAAGTAGAGTCTATGCAAACTTGGAAAGATCTGTCTGTTAAGAAGTTTTTTTATGAATTCAGGTAGTCTATCTCTTAGTCCAATGCTGTGAAGATGTTTTATGATGTTGTAGTGTTTTGATGATGAATTTTCGGCAAAGGTTTTAGCTAGTGTGTTGGTAATTATCGGTTAGTTTCTGTTTATTTGTGATGAGATGTTTGATTTGATTAGGATTATATTTTCCAGATGGTTTTGGATTTGGTGGTGGTGTTAAAGTTGACAAATAGTTGCCAGCAGATTCTTTTGGATTCTTTAATTGTTTTTTGTGTTTTAGCTCTTTGGTGTTTGTATTCTATTGGTTGTTGATTGTTTTTTAAATTTTCTTAAGGCTGCCTTTCTCTGTCTAATAGCCGGTTTACATTCTGGATTGAATTAGGGTTTGTTTTTTTTCTATAAGGAGAATGTTTGGGTATGCATTTTTTGGCTATTGTTATGATTACATTGGTGAATTCTTCAATTGTTTCGATTTTAAACAAAATTATTTTTACATAAGAGTCACCACTTATCAAGGCCCAGAGGTCACTCGAGGATAAGAATTAAAGAGTGTACAGTAGTCAATGGAGCAATATTATAGTAATTGTTAGTAGTGGAAATTTGGTAAATTGGATTACTTAAGGGTCATAAAGAACTTGTTTATGTTGGACTTGAAAACAATCATGTTTAATCAGCTGGAAAGCAGGTAAACAGAAGGCAGTTCCACAGGTGTGCAGTTCTAAGAAAGAAGCTTCGTTCATGAAATCTGCATTTAGCTTTTGGCACAGATAAAGAGTGGGGGAAATTATTGATAGGGTTTTCAGCTAGAAGACTGTCTCTTGTGAAAGTTTGGTGAGAGGAGGGGCATAGATTGGAGCTCAGACGAGGACTTGCCATAAAAATAACGATAAAGCAGTGACAGGCTTGCAATGCTTCTTCTGTGAGAAAGAGATTGCAGGGAAGAGAAAAGGGCATCCCCTACTATGCTATGAAGTCTATATTGAACTCCATCAAAGCAGGATAAGATCTTATTAGCAGCTCCTCCCTGGATGTGATAACAGTACTCCATCCTTAGACATACCTGGCTCTTATACAGGTAGAGAATTATATAGCATGTTTTCTGATACAGGAGGAAATACTAAGGGTGAGTGGCCTTGGTCGCATAGGGTAGAATTAGCTGCAAAGAGTTTGGCTTTGTCTGATGCTGACGAGATTATCTCAGGTCCATTGATAATAGTTGGGATAGAGCACATGCTTCTGTTCAGGATTCTGTTTGCTATTTGCCAAAACTGATGGGAACAAAGCCGTTGCTCAGCTACTTTGGACTTGATGAACTGAGCATACAACTCTCTTGCGTTCTTTATTACTCTTTTACAGTGGTTGGTGGCAGTTCTGAAAGCGGCTTTAGTCTCAGTACATCTACTATGTTGAAAGCAATGGAAAAAGTGATTTCTATGTGCAATGGCAACAGCACATTCTGGAGAGAACCATGGCTGGCTGTTCCGTTTTTGCTCGAACGTTTTCCGAGAGTATGAAGCGGTCTATACCTACAATTAACCATTCCATCAGGTCTGATACTGTAGAGGACACATCCTTTTTAAACATGTAACACAGAGGTAGATCAGATATAAATGTACGGAAGCTATGTCAGTCAGCCATAGGGTATCAATATACTGTACGATGGAGAGGTACGTCTGAGGACCTATGACATTTCGTTTTTATCTTAACCGATACAACAGAGTGGTCGGAAGATCCCAGTGGAGATAGAAAGGAAGATGAACATAGTTCAGGGCAAGTTGTGAGAAAAAGGTCTAGGAGACTTGCATACTGGATTTGGTATTTTGTTAATTGTTAATTGTAGTGAACAAAGTTCTTTGAATTTGGCCCAGTTGGCTTTGTTTGTGTTCCATCTGAATATGTGGTTTTGGATGGAGTTATTGTAATTGATTATAATAAGGTAGTGGTCACTTCCACATGGCTCTTCACAGGTGCTCCATGCATAATCCAAGAAGCTTAATGGATCGCACATGGTAAGATCAATGGCACTAGTTGATCCATTTGGCACATGCTAAGATCAATAGTTGATCCATTTAAGTATGTGGCATAAGTCATTTTTGTTAATTAGTTGTTCAATTTTATTTCCTTTTAAGTTTGTAACTTTACATCCCCATAGCATACTGTGGCAGTTAAAGTCTCCTATGAGGATGAACAGTGAAGGTAATTGTTTTATTAAATTTTCTAGTTCATTTTCATTTATTGGTTCAAGAGGAGGACAGTATATTGAGCAGATTGTGATCGTTTTGTTTAATGTGACTAGAGTTGTAATTGCTTGAAGATTTGTTTTGACGTGGAAAGTAAGCTGAACTGATATTTTACAAGACTGCTCGCAAGAAAAATACACAGAAATAAATAGACAATGTGTGTGCACGGTCAAGAAAGAGAGAAAGAGGACCACCTTGTCTAGGAGCGAGAGACTAGTGGCAGATGCACCAGCCCAAATATGACAACAACACTCAATTCATGGGCGAATGGTGGCCTTATAGAGGTACAGGATACTTTCGGGCGTAGCAGCTTTCTAGCACGGTAGAGAGAACCTACCTTCTTCGCAGCGGTCCTGGCAATACTCTCAATGTAATTGTTCCAACTCATGTTTCCTGTGAATGTTAGGCCGAGGAGTTTAAAAGATGTAATTTCAGATAAAGTCATTGGCCATTGCTATTGGTGGTAGAGAAGGTTTCTTGTAATCTTGAAGGAAACAAGTTTAATCTTGGCAGCATTGAATGTGACCATCCATTTTTGTCCCCATTCCACTACAGATTGGAGGTCATCCTCTAGTGTTCCTGCTATTTCTTTAGATACGTGTTCATTTGTTTTTTGTAAGAAGTTCTCAAGCACTTTATTTCCTGTTCATTATGTCCTCAAAAATACTTATGTTCAGATGAAGTGTTGAGTTCTGGTCTTTCCAATTGATTGACCCTTCTATCACTAACTTGATTTACTTATTTTTGATAGTGGGGAAAAAGATGTTGAATTACCTTTCGCTTTCTTCTTTGTTATGGTAGTTGGTATTTTGGGGTAAGTGCTAGAACTTGGCGTGATTGGCCTCTCTCAATTGGGCTTCTCCGACTGCCCGTCTAGCTGAAGTAAGAGCCGAAGTGATGAGTTGCAGTGCTTAGACTTCTCTGCACTCAGGTCTAGGTTAGCTCAATCTCCAGGATCACGTCCTAAAGCATTATGGGTAGCACCTCATGGCTAACTGGTTGCCCTATTGAGAGATTCTTACTCTCTGCAGGGGGGAAGTCATCTAATTCTAAAGTCCTACCGACCGGGTAAAAAAAATGTTTTTATACTTCAAGTTATTTACATCTTCTATATTTATTCATGGGTTCAGATTTACTGATTTTGTAGGATAAGGTAGAGATAAAGGTAAAGACTTGTAGTGGATTTTGTTGTTTTTATTCCTGGCCCTGCAGAACATTTAGCTCTGCAAAAGGAAAAGGTTTATAATGTTCTTGGTTAGTGTGTTTTAAGTTAGGAAGCCAGTAGGGAAGTGGAGGTGAAAAAAGAAAAAAGGGACGGAAGGGGGGGGGACTTTTATTTTGTTTTGGGTTTTGCAGAATATGATTTAGTTGTGCAAAGAGTAAAAAAAAAAAAAAAGTGTTACTGTTAGGTGCATTTGAGTCAGGAAGCCATCTTCAGACAGCCTGATCTGGTTGTGCCAGTTCTTAAGGAACTGTAATTATCTTCATTCCATACTTGTTATGTCAATAATTTAAATTTTAAATTTAACTTTTTAATTCTTATCATTATCTAAGTATTTTATTTTAATTCTTTTATCCTCCTCTTCAGTATCATTTCTAAAATCTTTACATTCTAAGGGAATTAAATTAATTAAACTTTTATCAATTTCTGAAAATTTTAAGCATTCATATTTTAATATTTTGACTTTAGTATTTATTAATCACCTCTATTTAATTTTAAACTCACAATTCTAACATTATCTTCTTTATAACAATTTCGGTTTAATTTCTCACTTAGTTTTCTTTAACTTTATATTTTGATATTTATTTTACCCCATCCATTATTAAAACTAAAACTATTTCTCTTATTTAGGTTACAATTATTTTAGCTTTTATAAGTGGATGATCTAATAATTTATTTGTTTACTGCACCATTTTAAAATCTTAGTATTAAATTTAACATTCTTTTTCCACACTTACATTTCACCCTCAACATATTCCATAAATTTTTCTTTTTTAAATTTATTTTAATCAGGTTTAAGGCATGATAACAGGAATTTATTTCTAAGACAGCTTTGTATATAACATCTAATTCTTATTTAAAATTTCCTCTTTAGAATTCATTATGTGGTATGCTTCAAGTAAACATAGATTACATCTTGTTGATGTTTATACTTACTAGCTTTACTATTTTAATTCAAATTATTCTTTATTCTTATGTAGTTCCCTAATGCAGTTTTTAATAATTATTTTGTTCTATCCTTATTTCTATCATTATCCTCATTCTGATTTGCTTCCTTCTCTGATTCAATTTTAAATGATGCAACATGATTTCAGTATCTGTTCTTAAAAAATACATCCAGTTCTCCCTAAGTGTATCTTTTTACTATTATCCATCTTAACTTCACATTTGTATATAATTTCAGAAATTAAGCAATTTTCCTCCAAGGACATTTGTTAGGTATTCTACAGTTACATTTTCTCACCAAATTTAGTTCACCTGATTCAATCCTATCATTATTCACTATTTTGTTTATTTTATCATTATTAGAACCTAATATAGTATTAGCTAGATTGGCAGCGGTTGAGAATGAAAGTTTAACTATGTTCTTATTAATTATTTTACTTAATCTATTTTCTGGGAGTGGGGGTTCTTATCAATTATTTTGTAAAATTCTCTATGAATATTATTTTGTACATGTTCACTGAAAGGAGGATTAAACCATACTTGTTTTTTTTGCATTTATTTCTTTTATTTTTAATACCATTATTATTATTGCCTGCTTCTTCATTATTTTTATTTTTATTATTATTTTTATAAAGTATTGCCTAGATTAGCAGTGGTGAAGGATGAAAGTTTAACTGTGTTCTGATTAATTATTTTAATTAATCTATTTTCTGTGCAAAGGTTCTTATTAATTATTTTTTGTAAAACTCTTTAGGGATATTATTTTGTATGTGTTCATTGAGAGAAGGGTTAACCAAGACTTTTTTTTGTATTTATTTTTCTTCTCCTTATTATTATAATCATCACTATATTATTACTATTCTATGCTTTTTTTAGTATCTTTCATTTCATTCTTTTTATTCTTATTATTTTTATATCTATTTTTATTCTTTACATTTCTTCTTCCTTTCATTGCCATGTTATATTATATTGTGTAGTTTGTTCTGCTATTTTTATTAACCACTGCCTTTATGTATTTGGTTTTTCCTTGAAATCCTGATCTAATTAAAGCTTCATTATAATTATCCTTATTCGTATTGAATATATTCTCATTTTGTGATAACCTGGATTTTCTTTTTGATATACTGCGGATGATAGCTTTTTTCATAAACTTAGAATGGTTGGATTTATAATCTATATAGCATAGTGTTTGGTCTGGTTTGTTTAACAGTTCATAAGTATTGTCTTTGAGATTTAGAATAATATCTAAATAATATTTTACAATTGCAGTGTAGTGTTATTTCTAAGTGAAGTTCATCAAAAAATTGTTTAATTTTCTTTTTAGTTTTTTTTTCTATAATACAATCGCTTGAATTAGCTAAACATAATGCATAATCTCTATAAAACCCGCTATTTAAGCCCAGTATTTTTTATACATCTACTACCAGGTCAGTTATTGATGCAGAGTCCGGAGATCCCATCATAACATCAAAGTGGGTCAAATATTTTTTACTAATACTACCAAAATCAGAAACACATGATGCAACTGATCTAATGCTAGGTTTATTATTGAAGTCAGGTTTGTGACCCTTCAGCAAAAACCGTGGGTTAAGCGACGTATATATTTCTATTTTATCTTGAACGTTCATTTTTCACATAATCTAAATGTTAATAAGTTTATGTTATAAAGATCGTCTGCCTTTGTCTTTTTAGAATTTTTAGTTAGTTGACTCAAAATACGTTTGTATTCAAGGTTTATACTATATATGTTCATTGTGTTATCAGCTGGACCTATATGTTAGAATTGTCAATTATTTTTTGGAATAGTTTATTTTTGCTTTTAATTTTTGGGCTCAAGTATTTTTTCTTTTTAAACTCTTAAACACCTCACAAGGTTCAACATGTCCAATTCAAAGTTTTTAATTTTTTTTTTTTTTAATTTTGTACATTTTGCAATAATTTATTTACTTGTTTTCTTCTACACCAAATTTTAACATATTAAAATTTTGGTTAAAAAATTATTAAAGTGTAAAGTGGTGCCAAAAAGAAAGTTTGCGCTTGCTATTTTTTCAAAAACAGCAAACTTAAGCTGAATTGAATGTAACTGTTTAAACAATCTAGACTTCATTTAATTCGTCTTTTATTCCTTTATAATTTTACCTGTTCATATTTGACTTTTAATTGAAGTTGACATCAATTTAATCTCCACCTTTCTAGTTTACCTAATTAAGAAATCAGCTGTAGATAGAAATGTAATAAGAAAATTGTATGAATGACTGTGCAAAAGCACCAAAACACAGGCAGTGTTCGTGATGCCCCAAAATCTGGGTGTCCTTGGTTACTTCTTACAGGGAAGACAATGCTATCAAGATCTGCAGCCTCATAAACAGATTTGAAACAGCTTCCCAAATCTAACAACAGTGTAATCTTGTCAAAAAGTGATCTCTTTCTACAGTTAAGAACAGATTGAAGGAATTTAATTTGCGAGGCTCTGTTGCATGATGCAAGCCAATGATTTCTGTAAAAAACAGAAAGCGCCAACTGAACTTCATCAGGTACAATGAAGATCATGACTCTTCATATTGGTCGAAAGTGATTTTTAGCAATGAAAACAAGCTCAATAGGCTAGGCAGTGATGGTAGGCAGCACGTCCATCAAATTTAATCCTCGGTGCACAGTTTAAATGCTGCAAGGTGGTGGAGGTTCAGTTTTGGTGTGGGGCGTTATTAGTGCCAATTGTTGAAGGTCTATAGTTTGCTTGCAAGGTCGAATTAATTCAACCAAGTACATTAATATGTTGACTGAGCATTTTCTACCCTACTTTGGCCAGAATTTGGATGATAATCTCATCTTCATGTAGGATAATGTTCCCATTCACACATCTGGCAATGTCAAGAGATTCCTTGAAGAGCAATCTATTCTTAATTTGGATTTGCTTGCACAATCTCCAGACCTCAATCCTATCGAAAACCTATGGCATTACATCAAGCAACAGCTACGTATTTCAAAGAAGTGGGATGGCCTTTCACCAGAGTATTGCCACAGACTAATTCAAGGAATGCCCCAAAAATTGCAGAAATGCTACTAAATATTAATGTGTTCCTGTTGTATTTGTGTCGCATTGTTGTTCTAAAGTTACTTTTAAATAACAATTTTCCATTGTGCAGAGTTTCTTTTTGCCTTCTTGATTTCAAGTTAATTTTTTAAATTGACATAAACAATAGGATACTTTAATTAACAGTCAAATATGAACAGGTAAAATTATAGTGGAATAAAAGATGAATCAAATGAGGTATAGATTGTTTAAACAGTTGCAATCAATTTAGCTTAAATTTGTGGTTTTGAAAAAATAACAAGTGCAGACTTTCTTTTTGGTGCCACTGTATATATGTACGTATGTAGGAGGATTGTTGATGGTTTTATGAGTGTTTCGCAGTTTGAAAGATGCTACAATCAGAAACCTCAAGAAAAGCAATGTTATATCATGCAAAATGTTTAAAGATAAAATGGAAAACCATCTTCCCATTAATAGGATGACAAAATTCAGACCAAGAAGCCATTATCATACAAAGCTAAACCTTTAGATAATCATGAGAAAATAATACGGCAAAAAAAAAAGCCTCCAAAAAAAAAAAAAAAACATAAATAAATAAAAAAATAAAAGCTGAAAAAGCAAGTGGTTAATTATACTTTAAGATTAAGTCAGATTATTATTACTACGAGTTCTCAAATCAATCATCAGAGATTACTCACTGATAATTGGTGGTGTTCCTTGGAGTCTGGAAGACCAGTCTCTCCATATTTCCAGTACTCTCCCTCTTCGTTTGATAAGTCTTGCAAATAAATTTACCTTATCACAATCGAAAGTCAATAAGTGATGATTGCGATAAGGCAGGAATTTAGGTGGGGATAAACTTCCCTAAGGTCCCAGTCTTTTCACACTCGTCCAGAGGCGGTCAGGTTAGTGCTTTCCCTCCTCTGTCTTTCCATCATCCTTGACACTTCTAAACTATGATGTAGTGCTAGACAGTACAAACATTACAATTTTTAAGGGAGGAGTATTAGCTTACAATTTCGTAGTTTCAGTTTTGTTGTTTATTTTTTTTGTTTTATTGCAGTTTCTAAGGCCAGTAAGTGTTTGTCTAATTTATATAACATTCTGTTTGTTCCTTCCTTAGTCTGTACATTACACTTTGAAAAAGACCAAACATAATTTTTGAAGGCCAAACTGCCCCAAAAAAAGGTCAAATTCATGAAATTTGGCTTTAAAAAGACTAATCTGTCAAACCTGGACAAGAATATGAGTAACCTCCCCTTTGAATATAATTATATGATCATTGTTATGATGGTGTGAGAAAGGAACATAGTAATTGTGCAAACATGACATTAAAAAAAAACATTGTCTGCCAAGAGGTGCTAGACTAAAGTAAATTAAAAATTCTCTCTTACAATGTAATTCTTTTTTTTTATTTGTATTAGACTTTGGGTTAATATACAATGGTCACAATTCTCATAGAAATATTAATAAACTCATTGAGTGCGATTAGTTTTTCTATCCAAAAGAAATAATTTTTTGCACTATCCAGAAAAATATCAGCTTTATCAAAACATATTTGTTAATTCAATATATTTCTCATTCCCTGGAATTTCCACGGTCCTACTAATTATTATTATTAGGATCATTGCAGAAATCAAAATCTGAAAATGTGCTTTATGGTTATGAATATCACAATTCCATCATTTGTCTAAGGAAACATTAATTAGTTAAGTATTTATGCCAGCATATTCCAATGCTATATAGATTACAATGTTTTTATAGTTATATTAACTCCTAAATTATTACCTTAATTCATTAAAATTTATAGTTTCATTCTGTTTAAATTAATTATAATTAAATTAGATAATAGCAGAAACAAATATTAAATGTAAAAAAAAGTTGGATAGTCTAATCACATGTTGGATAGTCTAAGAAAGTGCTAAATTTAAAAGCTAGAAGAGTCCTTTCCCCCTTTTCTGCTAATAAGAATATAATGTCTACTGAAAATTGGTAGGTTTCTGAGATAACTGCAAAATTCCTATGGTTTTCTATTACAAAAAAAAAAAAAAAAAAAAAAAAAAAGACAATAAAAAAATCTCATCAAGTTTATCAAGGTTAAGATAGACTAATATGTTAGTATCTATATAAAATGCAAGGCTAACCTGCTAAGTATATGCAGGTATTCTATCAAATTTCTATCGAGGATTTTTATTTATTAATGTATTTGCTTAAGGGATAAAAATGAGGATGGCATTGCTTTGTGTCTCCACTATCATTATAATATATGAGCATATAGTTTATTTTCACAGTTCCTAGATTACTTCTGAAAAAGATAATTCTGTAAGATATTTTTCCATGTATTTGGCCCAAATCATATATATATATATATATATATATATATATATATATATATATATATATATTTCCATATATTTGGCCCAAATTGTATATTTGTATAAATTGACCCAAATCGGCTAACACTGATTTGGGTCAATTTATACAAACACATTTCTACAATTAATTGATATATTTTTTCATTTTACTTGATAAGGTAACATCAAATAACACTAGTTGTATTGGCCATCCAATATTAGTTATTCCTTTTTAGTATTTTGCAAAGGAGTTTGTTTTCAAATCAATGATTTGTTTATAAATTATTTAGAGTTGAGAGCTAATGGCTAAAATTCCTGTCAATATATGCAATTCAGAAGAATTTAACTTTATTGCCTAATTAGTGAAAGTGGTTATGTCTATACTCAATTTAATGCCAGGATTGGCTAAGTGATTAGATGTCACTCTTCATTGAAATATATACTTTTTATTAGCTTTGGCAATCATTTTATTAAATCAATATGTGAATTGAATTAATTTTCACTATTTTTTTAGGAACGTCTAGTTTGGCCTAAAGTAGGATAATATAAGCTTAGTATGATTTTAAAACATCATTGTAATCTAGATAAGCATCAGAATATGTGATATGAATACTTGGCTAATATAAATCTCCTTATAGAAGACGAATGCTGGAATCATTTAATTCACAACTGCATTTATTTTCTGAAATGATTTAAATAATAATTACTCAAGTTAATTTCAAATTATATTTAACCATTTGCTTTTAGTGTGTTTTTTGGTCTTGGTTATTGCTTTCTTATTTAATTATCTAAAAACTTAGTTCTGTATAGTAAAATCAAAATCGCTGCTTGATCTTAATTTTGTCACTAGGATATGGTATATTTTCTATGGGCCAACCTGTCTGGGGAGTTGAACATTTTATTGTATTACCTTCCCAGGCAGGTTGCCCCATAGAAAGCATACCATACCCTGGTGCCTGCGAAAAGAAGAGGATGTTGCGAATATATAAACCTACCTTGGATCAATACAATTATTTCACTGATGACCTACTTACCAAATTACAGCAATCACGTGATACTGCATTTAACCTGAAACTGAAACCATTATGCTAACGATTGTCGAAAGATGTGGAAGTAAGCGAAAAGCTCCCACAGACGATTGGGAGTGGGTGGGAATTTACTGTACCAGGATACAAATTTCTTGGTCCTGAAACTGACCTAGACAAGCTCTGGCACCATCCGGCCATAAACAAACTAGATCAGGTGGCAAAAGATCACAATTTAAATCACGAAAATCTGTGTAAATGAACAAGGACTCCTGATACTCAATTTCTCTGTAAAAACAGAGGGAACAGGAATACTCAGAACCATCATCAAAACAGCTATCATAACTAAAAACTTTGAATCGATTCATTTTTCAGAAAAACTAACCCCGCCAACTGTATTGGCACTGCTAATAGCAATCATATTGCTAAGACTATGGAAACAGATCAAACAAAAAATTCTTCCGATAATGGCCAGAGTAATGAGTAGCAGGGAACTCCCATCAGAAACAGGAAACAAAATCAGAGAGGTAGTAATCAAACGACAATTTAAAAACTTGGTAAAGACTACAGACATGAACAGCACTATAGGTACGTTCAGAAAATACTACTCCGAAACAAAAACAATGCACAACATAGGACACTTCTGTTGGTTTCAACCTGAATCGGCTGATTACATTTATACTTTCTACTGACATGGGTAACACAAATAAAATGGGAGGCAGCAATGGCTGGTGGAACACCAATATGGGAACAGATAAGGTAAAAGATAGAGCTGTTCAACCTAGACAGAAAAAGAGCATCAATATCTATTCAGGTGAGCAACAGTGCAAAATCATACATACTTCACTCGATCAGGAACGGACTGATGAATGAGGTGCCAGACAACTTCACACTCGGCAGCTGCATGGACAACAGTCTCATATACACAGACAAGATGTGGTTCAAACCTAACAACATTGAGGAGATGAAATGCATACTAAACTGAGAGTTAGGCCAACATCAAACATCAAAACGATTGCTAAAATTGACGCTGAGCCTGAGCACCAGCAACGAGCAACTGTGGAGACACGTTCTAGGCGAAAAAGAGACTCTACTGCTTTGAGGAAATACAATTGCATAACCTACTCACAATTGCATAACCTATGAGAGCTAAAAACAGAACACCAGCGAAAAACTTTCTCTTATCAAAGACAGGTCCCCACTTTTTCCAGCAAAAAACTTTTACTTCACGGACAGGTCTTTCTTTTATTACTATCATTATTATATTATATCAGGGCTCTACATTGCAAGTGAAACAGTCGCATTTGTGAGTGATTTTTCAAAGTGGCAACTAAAAATAATGAAATGCTTATCTTTTGACAATTGTATTTTTTTTCACTGACAATCTTCTAAGGCTCACTACTGAGTGAAAAATATCTTTTCAACATTTTTTTTTTTATAAAACGAACAAAGTTAAATTATTTAAACAATCAGTTTAATAGTCCAATACACTCTTATGTTTTTAACAAAGGCTATGTAAAAAATATCTGAAGAAATTAGAATGTTTATACCTTCAAGTATCAACATAAAATTTGTTGTATATTTAGAATTACACGCATTTAAAAAAATACAGAAAAATCTTTATATACATACTCATCACAGAACGAAGATATCATATGGCTAGTAAACAAAAATATTTAGTTGTCAAAGGTCAACTAAAGATAAATTTTTCCATAGAGCCCTGTATATATATATATATATATATATATATATATATATATATATATATAGAGAGAGAGAGAGAGAGAGAGAAATATGTATGTTTTTAATATGCAAGGAACCTACCTGTGAATAAATAGATTTTTTCCAAAACACACATGCAACCTGTTTGCCTTGCATGAAAAGAAATTTTCATTTCAGAATCTGCGTTCGATCATATAATTATTTGCAAGGTATGTATGCAACCAGTGAACAAAATATACATCATCAAAGGTAAAGTCAATCTTTAATGGGTACCTCATCCACCACTGATTTAACTAAAGTACCAATATCTTATTTTATTTATAAACTATTAAAGAGGAAAGTTAAAACAGGCTCTTTCTCATCAGAAACGTTTCTGATGAGAAAGAGTCTTTCCTCTTTCTATGAAGAAAAGGCATTCATGAATGCCAACTATTTGCCATTTTATCCTTGAACATTTTACATGATTTAATATTCTTTTTTTTCTCTCACGTTTTCTGAAGAGCAGTGTGTAATTGTTTCTGATTATAGCATCTTCTACATTGTAAAATAATTGTAAAACCATCAAAAAGTCTGTTGTTACAAAATAAATAAGATTAAAGACTAAATTTTAGTCTCTGGAATTCAACTAATTATTATATATACATCCATATTACTTGTTCGACATGAAGCAAAATTTGTTAATACAGTGTTATTCTTAAAAACAGGATTTCTTGACATCTTCAATTGTATACAAAAAAACAAAACAAAAAAACGCAATAACAATGCTCCCCCTCCTAAAATAAACAATAAAAAAACAAGGTATATTCAATCTTAAATACCTCAGTAAAATGTGAATATTATATATGTATATCAAAATGCATATTATGTTACTCAGAAAAGAGACAAGATTTATTCATTTTAATTCAGAATTTGCAAGTTATTGTTCTGAAGAGACGCCACTATCTTTTTCTTTTTTTTTTCCTTTATTAAACCACTAGCCTGGGTGTTTGGAGGTGTGTATTGAGCAAAAAATATGGTAGTAGGCAGGCAGGCTTGAACTGGTACTGTGAAGGAGGAAAAGAATGTGAAAAAAAAGTGACGTCTTTGCTGTTGTGTCCATCACCAAACCGGAAGTGGCGAAGGCTAGTCAATCAAAAATAGGGAATGACTTTCGAAAATATCAGTGAAAAAAGCGACCCCTCCTTGTAGAAAAGTGCCCAGTTGAGGGTCAAGGAATTAATGTTTTTAGCCAATTTTTTGATAATTGCTATACGATGAGTCACCCTTCAAAACGATAACCATCTCATGAAAATCCATCGCATCTGACGGAAGTTTTAGGCAGACATACAAACATACATACATTTAAACAGACAGGTGAGATTTATATTATAGATGGTTATAAAACAGTTAGGAATAGACAGAGTCTACTAAGCTAATTAGGAATGCATAAAACTTAGGAATATCATGATAGTCAATACAGAACCTTGAAAATGTAACAGTGATACATGTTCATTCACACAATTTTGAGGCAGCATGCTCAGGACTGCAGAACACAATGCAACCAAAATCACTGGTACATCTCTGAGCAAACACCAACCAGTGTGCAGAGGGTCTAATGTAAATGTATATTGTTGCAGGTTTGGTCTGTTTAGCTGCATCACAGAGTGGTATTTAAGCATTGTGGTGGGACAAAAACCATGATATAATCTAGAAGCAACTGTTACATTCCGGCAAGTAGACAGCAATCTAATCCTAGCAGATCATATACTCCAAAAGGAAGAGGGTTGTGGCAAAGAATATGCAATGTATATCTGATGGTATGATACTGTAGATGCTCAAGAGAATCAGAACACCTTGTTAACTCCAGCGAACACTAGGAATCTGTATTCCAAGTGAGGGAGGAATCATTGCCTTGTAAAGCCTACTCAGCAAATGCCATTCATGAGGAATATAGTTGTTTGGGATACGCAACACATAAAGCTCCTTGTCACAGTTAAAATTGTACTGTCCATTAATGCTGTTGACGAAAAGCAAAAATAACATTGGTTCAATAACACTTCCCAATGGCACTCCAGCTGAGACTGGAAGCTCATCCAACAAACAATCAGTGACCAAAGTAGCCTGCAGTCGATTAGACAGATAGTTGAAAATCCAAGAGTAGAGCTTGCAAATGAGGATAGTTTCTGCTGCAGGGCCGACTGTGGAAACCTTCCAATATTTTATTTTACTCAGGCTTAATCATAAAAGATAATTTAAGATGTTTTTTGTTATTTTTTTTTCATCATCATGTCAATATAAGCCATCTAATCTAAGCCATAAATGTAAGTTCCTTTCAGTTGAACAATTATGGCAGTTTACTATAGTTGTCCATCTGATTGTTTCTAATAAGTTTCCAGACTTTTTTGTACAGACATTTAAAATTGTCATAAACTCTTGAAAATTATGTTATTGGTATACACCATTATGAGTTGACTGACCAAGTTTTTATGATTTCAGGTTCAAATGAACAGCTACAGCAAGAATTGGAATACACCCTACTAAAGCCTGATTGTCACAGCTGGTGAATTTCAAAAATGCAATCGGAACATCAGGACACTAGAAGAATGATATGCAATAAAACTGATTTAAACTTGAAAAAAATACTACAGAAACATATGGAATGTTCCAAACTGCTTTTGGACCATCTTGCATAAATCGCATTGCATTTTTGAGTGGTATAAGAGATTCAAGGAAGGCAGGGAGTCTGTGAGAGATGATTAGAGGTGTGGGAGGAGTAAATAAGTCAGAACACCAGAGTTGATTGGCGAAATAAAAAATTTCATGGATAAAGACCATCATGTGTCTATAGACACAATAAGTGCACAGTGTGGGAACTGAATATGCGGAAGATTTGTCCAAGGGGTGCTCAGAGAAGATCAGAAAGAAAGACGTTGTCACGACCCACATGGGCATTAAGATAGTTCCTCACCACCACCCCCTATAGTCCAGACTTTGCTTTCTGTGACTTTTGGTTATTCCCTATACCCAAGGAAACCCTTAGTCTGTCCTTGTGAAACAATTGAGATGAAAGAGGCTCTGATGAGGGTCATTGACATACTCATACAAGAGGACTTCCATGAGACCTTCCAGAAGTTATTGGAATGGTACAAACAGTGCATTGCAGTCAGAGGGGATTACTTTTATGGGGACTAGAGTTTCATGTGTGTACTATAAATAAAAGTGTCCATACGAAAAAAAAGTCTGGAAACTTATTTAAGGCACCTTGTAAAGACTTACCTTTAAAAATCGGATTTTTAGTGGTATAAGAGTCTGTTTTGAACAGATATTATATTTAAAATTGTTGCTGACAAGTAGTTTTTATGATATTAAGACATTATCCAATTGTTTTCACTGGTCGTCATGTTTGTTTTTGTGTGCAAATTCAATTTTTTGTATGCACGCAAAAAAATTTAATTAACATGCAAAAACATTATTGATAATTAAAAAAAATTAAATATCAAACAATTTAAGAATTTAACGTAAAATAAGCTATTTCCAACACATTCCATGTTTGAGAATAGTTAACCAAAAAATGTTATTTCCTGTGGAAGATGAATTCTGAGCAATTATTTATTTGAAAAGGGGGTGGGGGTCTTCTTGTTTATGTTATTACACTTGTTTTTATGACAGTGTCAGTCAGGATTAGTGGTAAACAAATTTAATAAGCACTCCTAAAAAATTAGAATAGCCCAGAAATGATTATCATACAATGATCATCATTGAATGAAATATAAAAGTGATCTTCCACTTTAAATTTTAAATAATAATTATTTCCAACCAAAGTTTTCAAGATGTCCATAAATTATCACCTAAAAAGTAGAATCTCATATTTGAAGAGTGATTTAGCTAACTCCACAAATTTGACATTATTTTTATGAGTATTATTACTATTAATATCTTTTTTTTTTTTTTTTTTTACAGTAAAATAAATCAATCTAACAACTGACCAAATATTTATAATTAGAATAAAACATTCTTTGAAAGGAAAGCACAGAATAATTAACGAAGTCTAACTCCTGCTTTCCCGATGTTAATAATTGTTTTAGTAACATTATTTAGAAACTCATTCTTAACATGGGAGGAGGTGGAGGAGGATATGTTAACTATTGTGTTCCTACACTATCTTATTTTGCATATCAATTGTAGACTATTATCAATTGTTTATGAAAAAAGTTTAAATAGCATTTTGTACACTAGTACAAATCAGCTTTGCTTAAAAATCAAAATAAATTTTTAGCTGCATCACAATTTTCGATTAATTTCAAAGAAAACATTTGAGAGAAAATAATTAAAAAGATCTACTTGCATAATAAACACCTCTCCCTCTAAATTTATTTTCTATTTGCAAAACATTTATGCGAACATTACACAGGTTTTATAGTAATCTGACACTTGTGTATTATTGTCACAGAGCAACTTTTTTGTTTTCATTTTGAAGATCTCAGAACAGGGAAAGACAATTCAGTTACGAAAATTTTAGAATTTTGACTTTGTAATGAAAATTTAAATCTTGTAAAAAAAAAAAAAAAAAATAGATATAGGTCACACACATTCCAATAATGACTGTTCAAAATCATTTGTATATCTTAAAAGTCATACATTTTGATTACAACTTTCATTCTTTTCACAATTTTGACTTTTGTTAAAGCTATATTTTGTAAAAAAAAAAATTGTTTTCTCAAGACAAAAAAATTAATTTCATGACAACTTTCATTCATTTTCTTAAATAATTAATGTTTTATTTTGTGCTATTAAAATTTTCTTTATTTTATTTCCTCAAAACAACAAAAAACCACATGCATGACAGTTCAAATGAGTTTGTTACAAAAATTTATATTTAAAAAAATATTTTGTGTTATTAGAATTTTCTTAATGTTATTATTATTATTCAAGAACTATTCAGATAAGTAAAGGTTTTAATTTTACTATTGATATTTTTGTATATAGTCTACTTGAATTGTTTCCCCCTATTCTGAGATCTTCAAAATGAAAACAAAAAAAGTTGTTCCATGGCAGTAATGCACAAGCGGCAAAAAAAACCTATCAAATCTCTAATTAAATATTTACAAAATTAAAAAGAATTAGAATTGGTAATTGTATCAACATTAGGAATAGTTTGGAATCACCAGCAGATAATTAATATTCATTCTAAAGTATATTTAATAATAAATATATTTTCTTTATTAGGCTCCCTTTAACACATTTCCTCCTTCCTTCCTTCTTTTTTATATTAATAATAAACAGAGAGAAAATGAAAGTATTTAGAACATGAAAAATGGTGATATTTTGTATATATCATGAAAATATACATGTTTGGTAAATGGGCAGAAACAATTGTTTGTAAATAAGTGTTTTTCAAGGAAATATGAAATGCTTTTGCTGAATAACTAAGGTTTTTATAGGCTTTGAGGTTTTATTAATGTTCACAGCTGAATTAGTTACTTATAAGCAACATTAGTGCATTAAATCCTTTATAATTACTAGATTTGAATGCAGGAACTTGAAAGATACAAGTCAAGGATATTTTTATTGACGATAGAAATAAAAATGAAGGTAAAAAAAGAAAATTTTTTTAGATTTGAAATTCAAATATTCAATAAAAAATATACAAGTAAAGCATAAATTGTCATAATTATTATAGATAGTAGTTAAAAAATAATGACTATAAAAAAATTAAAAGCAAAAATTAATATCTAATTATATACATGCAATTTTGAGTGTTGAGTTAAATGAACAAATATTATAATTTAAAAGTCACAAATATTAGTTAAAACCTATATTTATTAAAAAATAAGAAAGAACATGAAATATCCAGCTAAAATGACATTTTGATATGTAAAATATAAATAATGTTTTTAATCCAGTAGGCATTATAAAACACATGGAAATAAAGAATATTTTACGAATATAATGAAATCAACAACTATATTTTGATATATAAATTATACAAGAATTGTCATTATGATTTCTTTTCTATAATATACTTTATAATTCTATATATTCTTATAGCATATAATTGAAAATCATTTTTCTTATAGCATATAATTGAAAATCATTTTTATGAAAAAGACAAATTATCTTTAGATAGAATTATGTTTATTTCACAAGAAAAATTATCAACAAGGATAAAAATAGGGCATGGTATTAAAAATAAATATAGAATCTTTTTTAATAGTCTTTCAAGAAATATATTCAAAGTAAAATTTAATTTTTATTATGTGTTAAAAAAGAGTTTTTTTAAATGATATTATATCTTGCAACCAAAATGCATGCACTTTATTGATATGATAGATGAAAATGAAATTGAAACGCAAGCAAAATTAAGGCAGGCAGCATCAATAAAGCAATTTGTATTGCAATCAAAATGTTTCAAGATAAGTGAACATGCAAAAATGCAAAAATAAATAAAAATAGAAAAATCTAAAATATAATAAAATAATGACTGGAATTATGTTTTATGAAACAAAATACATAATGAAAAAAGATAATTACAGTTTATTTACTTTGGAATTTCTTAATATTACTATCATTTTGTTTATGCCAAAATTTGCTACTTTTTAAAAAATTTCACTAATTACAGATTTAATTTAGTATGCATTGCATTGTTATTTTGTTTATACTCGTTGTTTTGATTTTCTTTAAATGAAATGCAAGTATGATTTGTACACCCTTGAAAATGTAATTTCTTTTCAAATGAGTAAGCACCCTTTAGATAGAATTATGTATAAAAATAATTGATTAAACAAAGGAAAATCTTTCAATAAACAGAAACTATTTTTCAATAAATAAATAAATGTAATCTATCACTTGAAACTAGATGGATTATTTTTTAATTTCTTTATTGCTTAAATGTGAGTGATAAAATAGTTTGATGGCATAACAGGACAAGAAAAAGTCCAGAGGATAAATAGATTTTTTTGAGAGAAGAGGTGAGGGTTAAGTCTCAATTCCAAGTGAATAAAATAAAACTGACTAGAAGTTAACTAAAAATTAAAACCTAAATAAATTCTTCTATTGCAGAACTTAACATTTTTCATATTTAATTCTACATACATCGGAGGTGTTCTTTTTAGAGAATCTACTATCTAAATGAAAATTTGCATTAATTTCTGAGTGAATATTCAAAAATACCCAGAAATAAAAAGAAAATTTAGTAGCTATGACATTACATTGCTTAATATGTCTATATCTGAATAAAATGTTTTTAGATGACGATTGAGATTAATTAGCAAATATTGTTGGAAATAAAGACTGATAATTTCAAAAAATATTACAAAAGAGAATTTCTCACTGACATCAAAAGGGTTCAATATTTAAATACTTTGAGTTTTTTTATACAAAGAATTTATTTAGTTTTGTTGTGCGCGTTTTGTACCGCATATCAACTTTCTTGTGTTATCTAATGCTGAAAAAATGCATACTGTGTAGAATTTATTGAACACGAATTCCTATTTTACACAAAGATGTTGAAGAAAGGTGTCCATAATTTTTACTTCAATGGTATTATTGCTCAATTAAATGAAATAGATCTAATGAAATTTAAACTTAGTTTGTTGATAAGATCATCACTCACATCCAACATAGTATAGGAATAATTTCTACTTCTAATCCACAAGGAAACTAAATCCAAAATAAATCTTATGAAATAATTGTACTACTTTCAAGAAACCTTTGGAAATAAAATCATAAATCAGATGTATTTGAAATATTCTCTTTAAAATAAAACTTAAAATAAAAAAAATATACAATTCATCGACTTATCCTTAAAAATATAAAATAAAAAATCAGTATTCAAAATAGTTAAAATATTTTCATTTTCTTATTAAATTGTTTCATCTGTCTTTAAGGACATTGTTAACAAAATCATTATTAACTGGAAAATGCATTAACAGAAATTGTACAATTGTTTCAAAAAGAATTTAAAAAGAGAGAAGTATTGAGTGATAATGTCACTTACCATGAGAATGTGTTAATTTTTACAAAATTCTGGAAAACTACCAAACCCGCTGAAGTGACACCAAGTTGAATTTCAAGATTACTCTGATCCTAAAGAAAGCAGGAGGGTGTGGAGAGGAAGGAAGAAAAATGGAATAAAAATTCATTACTTTCATATAAAATAGTAAATACTAATAGATTAGTGATTTTAAGTAAACATTTTATACAGAATTAGTTAAAGAAAAAAAAATATATTCACCAAAATGTATCTATTTTTAGTTAAAATAAATAAAAATGATTCAGCTAAGATAGCATAATTCATTCAAGGTTTATTGTTAACTAATACAAACCCTATTTTACAAAAATATAGATTGAAAGTGAGCGCATATTAAGTAAAATAAGTATTCGTATATGTTGTTTAAAAAAAAAATGAAATCAATATCAACAACAAACTCATGAAAAAATAAAAGCCAAAATATACAAAAACTGAATAAAATAAAAAAAAAAATCACGAATCAAATAATATACAAATCATGAAAAACTCATTTCATATAAAGATATGAAACATAATTCAAACACTCTTTTTTGTATGCCATCAAATATTATGATTCTAAAAATGCAATGTTCAAATATGTTTTTATGCTATAAACTCAGGTTGTTAATACAAAAACAGTTTGTTCTTTTTGTCACAGCAAATGGCCATAATAATTTAAAAAAAAAAAACAAAGAAAAATGAATGTATATGAGGTTTGAAATGGAGTCAGAAAAGAAAGGCAAAACAAAAGGTCGAGCTTTGAAAATAAAGAAATGCACATTAGAGTACATACATACAGCTGGAAGAGGAGGAGAGTGAAGTGTACATAATGTATCACAGTGCCTTTTCACTTTACTCTTTTTAGCATCACCAAGCAAAATTAGAGTGAGAGGGGGGGAAGAGTTGGCAAGTTGTGGCCTCAAATTATATCATAAAATAAAAGAAAAAAGAAATTGGAAGAATAGCAGACAATAGTTTCATTTTTGCAAAGTTGGGGGAGAGGGAATGTGAATTCTGGAGTTTGAATTGCAATGATGATCAAAAGAAAAATGATTTAATGAAAAAAAAGACAATTAAAAAACATGATTAAGAAAAAAGGATGTCTTAAATTATCCACAGGTAAGTGAACTATTGAAAGTATGAAGATATTTTATGTTTTGTGGACAATGCTTGATCTGAGAAGTAACATTTTGCATTATTTTGTGCATTGAATTATATGTTTTGTGATATTAAATGGGCTTGTCATTTTTACTTAGTGCCTTGTATATTTTTTTGGCTAATTGTCTCATCTTGTGTGTCTTACTATTACACATCACAGAATTTGTGAAACTTCCTTTTGAGTCAAATTCCAGCAAAATATCAATGAGATGCTTATTTCAATTGTTTATAACATTATTTGGAAGACTCATACAAGTGTATTGCTATGGGTCATTGTCATATTTCCGTTAAAGTAAAAGTTTCTATGGCACATGATTTTGCACACGTTCCTTTTCCTTTTTAAAAGGGCTGAGTTTTTTTCTTCTTCAACATTTCGTTACTAACAGCTCTTGCATTTACTGCTGCTACCTGCTATTTACTATTTGTTCTTACGTTTATTATTGGCTGTGAAATTAGTTTGGTAAAGCCTAGTAAAGAAGTTTCCTCTGTCTTCCATTCTATGATAAAACACCACAATTTACCAAACTAATTTATTATTTTCCTCATGGAGAAGATAATTCGCCTGGATAAATTTGATGTTTCCTCGGCAGACCCTCAGGCAAACAAGCTTTGGAAATTATGGTTCCACAACTTTAATTACTACTTATCAACTATTGTTTCGTTAAACCCTGATAAGCTAGAAGTTCTCTATTTAAACATCGGTCCCTCTGTTGAAGTTCTCTATTTAAACATCGGTCCCTCTGTTGCTGATGTTATCGAAGGTTGCTCTGGTTTTGAATGGAATTACTGGAAGGTGTTTATGACAAGTCTCCAAGCGTTATTCACGCTAGACATCTGCTTTCCATGCGTTTGCAACAAGAAAGCGAGTCTGTCGACCAATACCTTCAGGCCTTGAATCGACTTGCCGCTGACTGTTGTTTTAAAAACGTAACGGCCACCATTTACAGGGATGAATCTGTCCGTGATGCATTCATTCGTGGTCTCCGGTCCTCATTGATACGTGCTAGGCTCCTTGAAACAGACACTAACTCTTACAGAAGCTACTCAATGTGCTAGAACTTTAGAACAAGCTTACTTTCGTGCAGAATCGTATGCCTCTCAGATTGGGGCAGTCGCTGTTACTTCTACTACGGGAACTAAAAATGTGCTGGCCGATTTTGCCGAGGAGGCCACTTGTATTTCTAAAAATTCTGTTCCAACTGATTCTTGAATGGAGTGTGACTCTGTACAGTTCTCTGTTGCCCTTGCTGTTCGTGGCAAGTGCTACAACTGTGGAGGGTGATGTCACCTTAAGGATGACCGCCGCCTTTGCCCTCCCCGCGATAAGGTATGTCGAAGCTGTGGTAAACTCAGGCATTTTTCTAAAGTTTGCCGTTCTACTCTAACGACACCTTCATGTTCTTCTTCTGCTATCATAGGGGCCCGCGCTAAAGGTGGTGATAGTTACCCTCCTATATCATCGAAATTGTGGAGTTAAAAGGAAAAAGGTTAACTGCCCTTATAGACACCGGAAGTTCTTATAATTTTATCAGTACCCGCATTGTCAAAACAATGAGACTGCCCACTTTAAAACGGAATTCCGTAATTTCTATGGCATCATCTGCCGTTTCCCTTAAACTGTCTGAATATTGCACAGAGAACATTTTCTTCAATGGTTCCGAATATAAAGGGATTAACTTTACTCTGCTTCCTGACTCCTGTATGGACATTATAATCGGGGTGCCGTTTTTGAAACTACACCGGGGCATTACTATTTCTTTTGATGGATCTCAGGATGCCTTAAAAATCCACGTGCTAACCAAGATCACTTGTGCCCCTGTAAAATTGTTCTAAAACCTGACTCCTGATTGCAGACCCATTGCTACAAAATTCCGAAACTACCGTGCGGAGGATGCCCGATTTATTGAAAAGGAAATTCAACTGCTTAAGGACGATGTCATTGAAACTAGCTATTCACCGTGACGTGCTCAAATTGTCGTAACTTCGTCGCCTAATAGAAAGAAACGATTGGTGGTTGATTTTTCCCAAACTATTAATCGTTTCACCCTACTTGACGCGTACCCTTTGCCTCGGATTGAGGATCTCATAAACCAAATTGCCCAGTATCATATTTTAGTACGATTGATTTGTCTAAGGCTTACTATCAAATTGAAATTTGTCCCGAAGATCGGCCCTACACGGCTTTTCAAGCTGGAAATCGTTTGTATCAATTCAAACGAATACCCATGGGTGTCACTAATGGAGTTTCTGCCTTTCAACGATTTATGAATTCCTTTATTTCTGAAAATAAGTTATTCAGAACTTTTTCTTACATTGATGATATTACCATTTGCGGTAAAACTCAAGAGGAGCATGACACTAACTTGGAATGTTTCTTAAAGGCTGCCTCAACACACAACCTCGAAATAAACCGAGTAAAATCAAAGTTTTCGCTTCGCTCTATCAATTTGCTTGGATACCAAATCTGTGACGGAACTATCCAATCTGATCCTGAACGGTTGAAACCCCTTTTGCAAATGCCTCCTCCTTCGGATTCAAATGCGTTAAAAAGGTGCCCTGGTATGTTTTCTTACTATGCAAAATGGATACCTAAGTATTCACACAAAATTCATCCCCTGGTTAAAAATAAACAATTTCCCACGCCGCCTATAGTTGTGAATTCTTTTGAGAAACTTAAGGATGTCGCCGAATCACCTATAAAAGTTATTGACGACGAACTACCAATTACTATCGAAACCGATGCGTCAGAAAAGGCTATTGGAGGCACCCTCTTACAGGCTGATAGGCCTGTAGTATTCTTTTCCCGCTCACTAAATCCATCGGAAATACGACTACACATAGTTGAAAAAGAGGCTTACGCGATAGTTGAATGTATCCGAAAATGTAGGGACCTCCTTGCTGGGAAGCACTTCTCTATCGTAACAGACCAGCAAGCTGTATCTTTTATGTATAAGCCAGCTAACCGAGGAAAAATTAAAAACGATAAAATCATTCAGTGGAGAATGGAGCTTCTCCCGTTCTCGTACAATATAAAACACCGTCCCGGAAGTGAAAACAACACTGTTGCCGATACTTTATCAAAAGTGTGTGGTGCTGCTGCTTCCTCCTTGGAGGAGCTAAGGGCCATACACAGTTCATTAATACACCCTGGTGTACAGCGTTTTTGGCACTTTATACGATCACAAAATATGCCAAACTCAATTGATGAAGTTCGGTGCGTGACATCCAAGTGTACAACGTGCGCAAAAATAAAGCCTCCATTCTTCAGCCCTACTAACAATACACTGATCCGTGCTACTGCTCCCTTCCAGCGCCTCTCCGTAGACTTCAAGGGGCCTGTGCCGGCATCTTCGAAAGGATGTCGTTACCCATTTACTATCGTGAATGAGTACAGTCGATTTCCCTTTGCGTTCCCTTGCCGTGATCGTTCTTCACAGACCACAATACAATGCCTGACGAATATTTTTTCTATTTTTGGACTCCCCGCTTTCATCCATTCTGATAGAGGAACATTGTTCGTGTCGGAGGAGTTCAGAAATTTCCTGACGCGACTTGGGGTTGGGTGCAGTAACGCTACTGCATACAACCCAAGAGGAAACCGTCAGTGCGAGCGCTATAATGGCGTTATTTGGCACTCAATATTATTGGCCCTGGAATCTAAACAGCTACTCCTTAGTGCTTGGCAGGACGTTCTCCCTGATGTTTTAAATTCTATTCGCTCCTTACTATGCACTAGTACGAATAATGCAACTCCCCATGAACGATTGTTCAAATTTGAAAGGCGCTCTTCTACTTAACTGTTTGGCTCTGCGAACCTGGGGAGGTACTATTGAAACAATTTGGCAACAGGAGCAAGTACGACCCGATCGTCGAGGTAGTGGAACTCCTCGAGACCAACCCTACGCATGCGATATGGGATAATGATGGCCGGGAGGATTCAGTGGCGCTAAGACATTTGGCTCGTTTTCCGCGCTCTAATGGACCTCAGGGTCCTGCTGAGAATACTCGACCCGACCTTGCAAATCCAGACCCGGCCCATTTGATTGAAGCAAATCGAGTTGACAATACACTTAATGCAGAAAATATAGAGAATTCGCAGAGACCTGCCAGTCCTTCGAATATTGAACTGCTTCTACACCGGTCTAGCCGAATCCGTAAACCAGTCCATCAACTGGACTTATAAATAAAACACATCGCCACTTTCAAAAATAACTTTCTACTTCGAAAAAAAAAAAAAAAAAAAAAATCTACACCTTGCAATCTCTCTTACTAGTGGGAGGGGGGGGAAGATTGTTATATTTCCGTTAAAGTAAAAGTTTCTATGACACGCGATTTTGCACACGTTCCTTTTCCTTTTTAAAAGGGCTGAGTTTTTTTTCTTCAACATTTCATTACTAACAGCTCTTGCGTTTACTGCTGCTACCTGCTCTTTACTATTTGCTCTTACGTTTACTATTGGCTGTGAAATTAGTTCGGTAAAGCCTAGTAAAGAGGTTTTGCTCTGTCTTCCGTTCTATGATAAAACACCACAATCATGGCATTACTTGTGGGGTGCATCTGAGACATCACAATACGTACACATACGTAAGTATGAACTCACCATATTTTGTTTTAATTTTCTTATTTGTTTTTCGTGGGGATGTGGCATCCGATCGGATGTCACACATTTAACCACAATTTCAGTAACTCCAACTGACAGATTTTTAAGATTCTAACTGTTTCTTTAAGTGCAATTGTTTATATTTCTTGCAAGGTATATTTGCCAGTTTTTTTTTGTTTTTTTTTTTTCATGAGTTCAGTTGCTCCTATACTTACTGGAATGATGGAAATCTTCCTAAGATTCCAATTTCTTTTCATATCGTACATAAGGTATTTTCCCTTTCAGCTATGTTAAGGTCAGTATCATTAGAGACACTTACTTTAACAAGGGTTGCTGATCTCTTGTCCCATATCACTAAATCAGGCTTAACAGCTCCATTTTCTAGTTATGTAGCAGTAGGAATTGCATAATCATAATGGATGGTGTATGACTTATTTCCAACTGTTCTTTCTGGTAAATGTGCTCCCACGATTTGCTGCTACACTGGATATTCAGTGTTTTACAGATTTTTCAGTGAAGATATTTGCATATGCCGTTATGTCACATTGTATAGTAGCCGTCCTCTAGCAGAACTTTACAACTGGATGTCAGTTGGGTTAGGGTTCTACTTCTACTTCTTTGTGGCAAAATCTGCACTTATTGTCACTGCTGAAACCACTCACCAGTTTTCTGTAGTGGAAGGTCTTTGCATATTTTTGTTAATTCTTCTGGGCTATTTCCATTGCAAACTTATTTTCTGTTTCTGTGTCATTTGTAAGACAGTCAAGAAAGCTTGGCCATTTTGTTTCTTAATGTTCATATACCATCTTAAGGTTTGAAAAGGTTGGTGGTCAACCTCTGAGAGACCCATACCACCTGCTCCTGTGAGCAGATACAACCTTGGTAGGCACTGGTTTCTGTATGTTACACTGTACACAGTCAGCATTTTCTTGTTTTAGCATCTAAACTGTTAATGTCTTTTTGTGGTCTGTCAATAATGCCAAAGCTATGTGTTATTACTGCCATGGAAAAAATGGCAGTTACTTTATTTTTATTTGTGAGTTGTGATTTGCGAATTTTTTGTACCCGGCGTATATATTCTTGGCCTATTTTCCTCTTATTTTGCCATATTGGATTGAGTTGTTTTCTTGTATACCAAGGTATTTGTACAGTTCCTATTCTTCTAAATCTTTGATGTCAGTACACTCATCAAGCTACATGCTTTCCATTTGGACCTTTTTCTCAACTGATGGAGAACTTGGTACATTTTTCTAGACAAAATTTTATTCAAATATCTTTTGAGAAGATATGTACAAGAGTCAACTTAAATTAATGTATGAACTGGCATACAGCTTGAGGTCATTCATGAAAAATAGGTGGTTTATATTTTTGTTTGGGTTTTGTTCGAAGCCTTGGCTAAGTTTGTAGGCACACCATCTTTTATTAAATAGTTTACTGAGCAGATCTATCACCAAGCAAAAGAACAAAAGAGATAAATTCCTCTCCAGATCTTCACATCAGGGATTGTTATTCTCTCATCACTGTGGTTTAATGTCATGTGTTCAATCATGATTTTCTTAATTATGGAATAGATCTTATATAAATCAAGGCATTGCAGTATTCATGTGTGGAGCACACTATCATATGCCTTTTGATAAGCAATCCAAGCCAGGCTTAGATTCCTTTGTCTCTTCTTACAGTCTTTGAGGATGGTCTTATTAATTAACAACTGGTCCTTGGTGCCTAAGCACTTCCTCCTGCATCCTACTTGTTCTTTTTCCAGGTATGCTACATAGCAGAGGTGTTCGCAGATACTGTCTGCAACAAGGCTAGTGAAGAGTTTGTAGGTCATAGTAAACAAATGGATCTATATTTACTAGGGTGTCTCACTCGATTTAGGTATGAGAGTAGTGTCACCTTTTAATAGCCATGCTGGTGTATCCTCCTCACCCCTCAACAATCTGGTAAAGCAGCTACCATAATGATTATAGAGTGCTGTTAGTTGTTTAAGCTAGAAATTGAATGTTGTCTATTCCAGGTTTTTGTTATTCTGGAATCGATTTAACTTTCGTGTAATCATTCCAGATGTTATCTCTGGCTCTGGCATTTCTGGCTTGCTTTTGTTTCTTTGGGTTATATCTAGGATCTATTTGGCCTTTTGATTACAGTGTCCTTCATCCTCAAGCTCTTATTTTTTTCAGTAGCTTTTCCATCATGAATTATTTCCTTATAAAATTTCTGTAGAATAGTGTTGCATTCTTATTATCCGTTGCTCCGATCCTTTTGGCAAGTGCTAGAATTTTGCCTTCAAGTTCTTTTGATACGTTCTCAATCTCCTCAATATTTATATTATGTTTTAAACTGTTTCTGCCAATATTTTTCAACTGTCCCTTGCACAGTAGGGGTGGCAAGGAATTGTCTGATTTGAGACAACTCCCTCCTATACAGGTTCAATTGATTTTAAAGGTTCTGTTTCCTTGAGGGATGTGTTGCAAAGAATAAGACTTTTAAGGGGGATGTTTGTGTTTTTGATAATTGCCTTGGTAGCTCTTGAAGTTTGGATTTTTGATAGTAGAGGCCTTTCTCCATATTCATCAACTGTACTTCCTCTAGGGCCAATTTTTCCTCATGTGGCTCTTGCAATTCTTGTGATTATGGTGGCTGTTTTATTGTTGACAGTAGTAAGAAAGAACTAAAGTCTATTGTAGATCTACTGTGGTTGTGAATAGATAGCTGATGCTGGGAAATCTGTTAGGGAGGTAGAGGAGATCCTGATGGTGATGTGGGTCTGTGGTGGAGTGTCATAGGCCCAGATTGTTCATCTGAATCAACAAACAATTAATGATATGATTTGAAACCTTGATAGGATTTTCTAATCGACACTTAAGATATATCTGATCTCATATGGTCTAGCTCAGCCTTACTGAACAAATTCCTGCTCTTATACATTTGGCAGGTTATTTTTCAGGGTGAAATATTTCTCTTGCCTGGACAGAGGTGGAAGAATATTTCTCTCCAGGTCTCCGTCCTCTGCTTCTGTTTGGCATGTTTAGCTAGAGCATGTCATAGTCCATGACAGTGTCCATTTTTCTTCCCTTTCCTATCTATCTCAGTCTAGGCTCTTCTTCCATGATGGAAAGTCTCTTTCTGCCTCCTTTAGTGCTTCATTTCTTATGAGATTAGTCTGAGAATGCCTGATGTGAAACAAACGATTGTCAGCAAATGATGTATTTTCTTGTCTTCAAGGAGGTTAGTTTCTGATTTTTTTAGTAAGGATTGTGTTGCTTCACTTTTCAAACTTTGAATAGTGGAAGCAAAACAATAGGACGTTCTTTTCTGCAACTGACCATGGTGGGGCTTTTAATCCTCTAATATTTTGGTTTTGGAGCTGATGGTGATGGGGGGGGGGCTTTTTTATTAGGTCATGATGGCTGATCCTGGTTAACCTCTGTCATGATTATAGTGCCACTTCTCGAGGAGAGAAGGTTTACACCATTACTTACCTCTTCCCGCCTCGTGCATAAACAGGCTGCAGGGCTTTTTTTATCATGGGTGCTGGTCTGCCGGTATGTAGATTTATTTTTACTCATTTTTTTATGTGCACCCACATTTAAAGACATATATTGTAACTGTACGAATGCATATTATCCATCAGTGTGGACCATTATGTTTTTCTGTTGTTTAAATTTTACAAGTGATGGGGTATATCTACTCAGTTCAATATTGCTGACCAATATATGCAAATGCTTTGTTTTTGTTGTTTTTTGAAGTGGCAAACTTTAAATTAAAATAAATCAGAGAAAAATATTTTTATCATGAAAATTATGTGGTTTATTCCAAATATTAAGTTTTAGAATTCTTAATTTAAACACAATTTCAACGCTCGTGTGTATATGGTGTAATCTAGAAGTCCAATTCGTACAAACTGTAGGCATTAAAATTAGGCTGTATTTTGGTAATAATGAATTGAGTGTTGTCTTCCAAGTGGTCTATTGTCTCTGGTTTATCAGTGTAGACATGAGATTTTACAAATAATCTAATGGATTAAATCACACGAACAAAGTGGCCAATTGACAGATCCATTTTGTCAAATTATTTGTTCATCAAATGTTTCTCTCAGTAAACTGATTGTATCATTTGCATTTTGCAAACGCTGCTCATGTGTCAGTCTCTTAATGATGAATTGCCAAACCAAGCTGAAATAAAAATAACTGATAGTTGCAAAAAAAAGGAAAAAGGAAGAGAGAGTTAATTTAAAGTTCGCTGCCTCTATAAATAAAAACAAAAAAAAAAAAAAAAACACTCTAAATATAGGATCTTGCAAATCATAAAAATAAAAAAGAAAATGTATACTAATGAAACTGACAGAAAAAAAAAGATGTTACCCTAGCATTATGAAGGTCTACACCATACATTTCTAACCGCTTTGCCCTTTCCAAAAAACAGTATTCAGCCTCAGCTGGTGTTTGCCCCCTGCAAATAAAAAACGAATAGGTTTATTCTTGTAACATGTAAGCAATAAAAGTGAAAAAGAAAGATCTTTGTAATTTATGAAAATGATTGTGATTTTATTTAAAATTAAATTCTCAAAAATGGTGACATATACTAGGGATAAATCTGATAATGTTTTTATCTTCTTTCAGTTCAGAACCATTTGAAGTATTTAATAATACTAAGTGCAATGGATATATCTGTGCATCATTGGAGGGTTTGAGAGCTGGATACAATGGAAGACTGGAAGGTATTAGAATATTTGAACAAAATGTGATCTGCATCATGATGATTCATGCAGAATTCAAATTACGACGTTGGTAAGAGAGATGGTT
The DNA here is from genome assembly GCF_053919585.1 of Euprymna scolopes. NCBI lineage: Eukaryota > Metazoa > Mollusca > Cephalopoda > Sepiida > Sepiolidae > Euprymna > Euprymna scolopes. The sequence goes on from NC_136494.1 coordinate 49,085,483, forward strand.
GTCAGAGTGGTGACTATGAAGATCTTTTCTACTCTCTGTGCAAAAGTTGAAATGCCTAACTACTGGTCCAGATTTCTTGGAGCTGATGTCATGCTTTCTGAATAGTTGTTTTGATGGAGGGTTTCTCTTAAACTGTCCATCTCCTCTTAATATGCATTGCAGTTACTATATATCGCTCTTGCTCGGTGTTGTAGGCAACAGATAATGCCTTTCTTTACATCATATAGATGGTGGGAGTTGAAATTTACTTATTGTCCACTAAAAAATTTAAAAACATAAATACAGTGAGGTTGTATAATGTTTCTTCTTGGAACCAAGATGGCCACAAGAGTTGTGAAAATTTTATATTTACATTATTTAATTCTATAAAGTATAAGTATGATTCTTATTTTATAACTTTTTAAAATTACTTATAGAAAACATTTTAAAGGGATGTTTTATATTTTAATTTTTTTTTTATATTTTCAAAATGATATATATAACATCCAAACGGATGTTCCTATCACAAGACCAGGATAACACTACTGAAATTTCAAATATCAGATATTCAATTTCTCACTGGTCTCTTTAAATCAAGTGTTATTCTCTTGCCTAAAACTGGTTTCCTCTTTCTATACCAATTTATTATCTATGCTTGGAAAATAACAGTTGTTTTAAAGACTATGCATTCACTGTAAGTTTATTATAGGTTTATGCATAGAAAAATTGACACCATTTAAAATTTATTTTTACGGGTTATCTGTATTAGTACAGCAAAAAGGAGAGGTAAGAAATAATGGTTAAAAAAGGTAAGCTAGAAATAAACAACTGGTCCTTGGAAAAAGAAAACTTTAAAAAGTAATAAATAATAAAGAAAATAATCACATTCCCATTAATAACCTATGTAATACAAACGTGAACTAGCTAGAAGTTTAACGGTACTTTTGCAGTTACTGACCCAGACTTCCATAAATGTTAGCTCAGGCTCACCTAGTAGCTAATGTAAACCGCTGGAATATGCAAAGTGCTGATCAAGTTTATCAGCCAATGAAGAGGCGATAACAAATGCGCTTGACAAATGAAAATCCAAGCAGATGACTTTTAACACATTGGAAGAAAAAAAATTTAGTTTTAATCACGCACAAATTTAATTAGTTTAAAAAAGTGAAAACAAAGATAAATTTATCAGCTTTAGATAAAATGTTATATAAAATGGACATCTCCAAAATTATTAAAATAATATAGTTGTGGTCACAATACATGGTAATGGGAAAAAAATTTTCAGAGAGAATGTGGTATCAGATCAAAACACACAGTTACCAACTGAAGAAACTTTATGAGAGACATTTGCCAGGATTAATTCCTTAGGATTCCCCGGCAAATGAGGGTTCCAGAGCACACAGTGCAAATTGACAAGTCTCTGTTTAATAGAAGAAAACATAACGTTGGGACTTCTGAGGACATGACCCCACCGAGAAGGAAGGTTTCTTGGTAACTGTACCAAACTGTAATGCTAAAACCCTCTTTCCTATCATAAAGAAATTGTATCCAACTGTTGAAAAACTTTTTTTTTTTTTTTACATAGGCATTACCACATTATCAAGGCCAAGAGGCCACTCAAGGATAAGGGTTAAAGAGTGTACAGTAGAAATTGGACAATATAGTAATCATTAGTAATGAAAATTTGGTAAATTTGATAACTTATATGGAACGGCTCATCAAGAACTTATTTACGTTAGACTTGAACACAACCATATTGTAGTCAGCAGGAAAATGGAAGACAATTTCACAGGCGTGCAGTTCTAAGAAAGAAGCTTTGTTCATGGAATCTACGTTTAGGTTTAGGCACAGATAAAGAGTGGGGGGAATTATTGATAGTGTTTACAGCTAGACGAGTGTTTCTTGTGAAAGTTTGGCGAGGGGGACCATAGACTGAAGCTCAGTTGAACACTTTCCATGAAAATAACGATACATCAAAGACAAACTCGCAACATCTCTTCTGTGAGATAGAGGTTGCAGGGAAGAGAAAAGGACATCTCTTACGAGGCTACAAAGTCTATTTTGAACTCTATCAAGGCAGGACAAGTCCTTTCTAGCAGCTCCTGCCCAGATGTGGCAACAGTATTCCATCCTTGGACGTACCTAGCTCTTAGATAGAGAATTGCATCAACAGGGAGATATCTACCGGATCAATAGAAAGATCCCACCATTTTTCCAGCGGCCTTGGCAACAGATTTGATGTACGTGTTCCATTTAAGATCAAGAGTAATGGTCAAGCCAAGAAGCTTGTCAAAACTTGAGGCCTCCTGAAGACGAGAGCCATTCATTTCAATTGATGCCAGATGTGGATCAGAATGTTGATGATGTAAAGAGAGAAGCTTGGTTTTAGATGCATTAAAAGTAACCAGCCACTCCTTACCCCATTGTACTACGTGCTCAAGATCAGAGGAGAGAGAATTGGAGAGAACTTGGTCGTTTACTGTCTTAGATGTGCTACCATAAATGGTAGTGTCGTCAGCATAAATGTCTACAAATGATGTAAGGATGTGATTTGGAAGATCATTAATGTAGATCAGGAAAAGAGTTGGGCCCAGGATGGACCCCTGAGGTTATATCACATAGGATTAGTGAATCTCTTATAGCAAAGTTGGAGAAGAACGGTTACATCACCTAACAGGGAACCACAGACCAAATTTTCTAGAACCTATGATGAAGACTCCACTGAAAATATTTCTAAAAAAAATATCCTGTCCTCTAAAAGTTTACTTACCCACAAAAAAAAAAAAAAAAAAATCAAAAATTTTCCTAATTATTGTTTAAAAAAAATTACAAAGAAAGTATTCTATAAATGTTATTTTTCTTTTTACTAGTGTTTTCAAATTTGATCAGTGTTCAGCATATTCCAGCAGTTTACCTCAGCCATGTTAATAGCTGTAGAAGTATGATTTTAACATTAGTTACAATGATGGACAAATGGGTGCTTCATCTTGTTCATAATATCAAGCTAATATTATACATAGTTGGATTGTTGAATAATTAATGTTAAAAATATTGTTAAATACTGAATGATCTTGTGCCAAACACGGCTGACATGATGCTGAATGTTTTAGTAAAGTCAAAGTATGTATTAATTTTAATTTTTATTTATTGCGGACTATTATCCTCATCTTTTATTAGTTGTTTCATGACGTTTCGGCCAACTATTCCTCTGACCTTCGTCAGCTGGTAACCACGATGGATAGGAACTCTGAATCTCCTGACTGCTAAATAAAAATTAATAATACTCATCTCTATTAATTCCAATTAAAAATAAAGCACAAAATAAAACAGCTGAGTACTTATCATAAAAAAGAATGGGTAGGGAATGGAAAATGCTAAAAGTGGTGACTCAAAAAGCAGAAAGACATAAAATAGAAAGAGATGGCAGAATATGGATGACTGCTAGCAGACAGTTGAACCATCTCTTGCAATGTGCATGGTGAGGGGAGACGAGAGACTTATGCTGTGTCTTTTTCTTTACCTTTCCATGAAGAACGTATCTGCACATAAAATAAAGATAAAAACTTATTTAAAATATGTGTTCTCATTTAATTTTAAATAACAATGGATGAAGAAAATTTCAAAGAGAAACCGTCAAGTATCTTGAAAGGTGGACACAACAATACCTCACCTCTCATATAACATTATATTGTGTATCGAAAATAAAAAGAATTGTAATATTACCTGTGCTGTTTGTGATAATCTATCACTTGGCGCTCAAATTCTGTTGTTTGGCTTGGGATGAAACGGAATTCAGACAAGTAATCTCCTTTGTGCTCTTCAGTATTATAGTCACCCAATTCAGCTGTATACATAAAGAAGAAATGAAGGAAAGAAATTCATTAAAATATGTTTAAAATTCAATAAGAAATTGCTAAACAATGACCCAAATAAACTTACAGGCATAGAAAAAAGGAAGGGACATAAAAAAACATTGATTTAGCAATAAAAAATAAATTAATATTTTTATCTATGAAAAAATAAATAGCATTAATACAATTGTAATATGGTGAATGTAGAAAAAACTTAGAATATGAATTTATCAAAAATAAACTTAAAATAATTTACTTTTTTTTTACAATCATCAAATTCTAATTGAATTATATAATATATAATATATAATAATTATATAATAAAGATTAAAAAACGATCCTAAAGACCATGTAACTTGATGTATTTTTAAATAAATACAAAGTATCGTGCATTGTTTATGCTGCATCCTTACAAAAACAAATCTACAAATCTAATATTATAAGTTCATAATTCTAAATATTTCAAGTTAACATGGACATTAAAGTCCAAATTGATGTCAGGAATAGAATTATGGTTGGAAAAATGTTTGGCATCAATATAAAATATCAGTTTTCATTAAATGTACAAATAAATAATTAGATATATTTAAAATCATGTTGTAAAACCTTATATAAAATTAAAATAAACAGTTTGTAAAAGTTTTTAGATAAATTGTAGAATTTCCTGTTGTAATGAAAATAATAGAGGTAATTAAATTCTTTTTTCCCAGAAGGAGAAGAAGGAGAGTGAGCTAAGAAGAAAGAGGATGATAGAAGGAGTGCTTCTCTATTAAATTCATTAAGAAAGGTTTCTAAATAAAACTCAATAAAATGTTAACCTTAAAAACAACTTAAAATAATACTTACACTGAATGGCATAACTAGATAACAAGGCAGAGATCGAATGGGGACAAACCAAACGGCCTTCCAGGAGATCTTTTTTCAACTGAAGGAAAAAATGGTACCTGTAATACAAAGTAATATGATCAATAAATTATATCTTCAATTATCTGTCTCAAACACACAACTAACAATTTGTGTATTTCAATTTGTCTGTTTTATGGTTAGTGACAACATAATTGATGAAACATGGAAGAGTTATCGCATCCACGCTGTAAAAAAGATCAAATATATCTTTTTGATATAGGGTTTATCAGTAAACAAGAACAAGGAAACAGTTCACTGGGGTAGACAAAAGAAAATTGACATGGGATTGTTGATCAGGGTGTAGCAATGACGGTAACAAAAGGACAGCATAATGAATGTAGATATATTTAGATTTGATTTGTGGGCAGTTTGGGCAGTGGAAATGCTAGATGAAGAGAGAGATGTTGGAGGAATGACCAAGGAAACAAATGGTAACTCCATATCAGATTAGATCAAGAGAGTTTCATAAACTTTGGTTCCGGAAAAATCCAAAGATAAAGAAAATCTAAAGATAGTACAGGCAGATGGGAGAGAAATAGCAGTGTAAGGTATGATGCATTTATCTGTGTGAGTAGGGAAGGAAGATGCTATGCAAAAAACTTCATGTGACCCCTACCTTCTGTAAATCAATCACCTTGGGTAGAGACTGACTGGAATATAACAGAGCACAAATCAGTTTCAGCTCAGCCCTGTTTAAAGGTTGGAGATTAGATATCTCTGGGAGTGTGGGGCGCAAAGGAGATTACAGTGTTGAATACTGAAGATCTTATACTCCCTCCCTGCATGGCATAACTCAGATCCAGAGACATAACAAGTTGTCCCCACTGATAAGCTCCTCCTTGATCACTGAGAGTTGGCCTTATTGGAAGCTACAGTGGAAGGTGATAGATCAGGTTCCACAAGGGAGAAAAGAAGGGAAGAGCTTTGCTGGTAACTCTTGTTGGTTGGTTGTTTTTGTTTTACGGCATATCAAACTTTTTCTAGTTATTTTGAGGAACGATTGTTAATGGAGTATATTTGTTTTTTAAGTCGGATTCTATTTAACCCATAGTTGGGACCCTAACAGGTACTACCACTCCGGGTCAGAGTGGACCTGGGAGCAATGGCAATTAAAGGGTGGCTCCACACTCCCCAAGGCCCGCAAGGTGGGGCCTCACCATCGGTTATAGTTTTATGTCATATCCAGGACCGTTGTATGAAGGGTTCTTTTTAAATTTTTTTTATAAAGGTCAATTTTTTTTTAAGATATGAGAGTATGGTGTAGGGATTGTTTTTATCAAATAACTCTTTAATATTGTTTTCTTTATAGAATCGATTTCCTACTGTTACAAAATCAGTACATTCAATTAATATGTGTTTGATTGTGAGTGGTGTTTGATGCATGTTGATGATGTTGGTATACAGATGGGTTAGCTTTCTTTTTTTTAGGAGATATGAGTGGGTTAAGTGAGTATGGCCTATTTTTATTCTTGTTAGTTTGACTTCTTCTCTTCTGTTTAGTTTTGTATTTTGTTCTTGTTTTTTGATTTTTGGCATGATTTTGTGAAGTTTGTTGTTAAGGTGTTCATTCCAGTAGGTTTGCCATTTCTCTGTTGTATATGCATTGATACATCTTTTTAGATCTATATATGGAATTTTAAAATTTGCATCAATTGGGAGATTTAAGGCGTTTTTTGCTGCTGAATCTGCTAATTCGTTACCTTTAATACCGGAATGGCTCGGTATCCAGCAGAAAATTATTTCTTTTTTACTGTTTAGTTCAGTTAATTTTTGGAGTAATTTTGCGATTAGGGGGTTGTCAATCTTTTCATTTTTAATCGCTTTTAGAGTAGATTGGAAGTCTGAAAGGATTATAAATTTTTTTTTTTTTTTTGTTATTGGAGGCGAGTTTGAGAGCTAGGATTAGAGCATGTATTTCAGCACTGAAGATTGAGGTTTCTTTTGGGAGGTTTGATTGTTTTTTGATTGATTTATTGAGTATTGCTGCACTGGCTGTTGCGTTATTTTGTTTAGACCCATCTGTATAGATGTGTGTGTAGTCTGGATACTTTGATTTTATCGAGATCATCATGATAAGTTATTGGATGAGTATGTTTCTTTTCATATTTACTTAAACTTAGATCAATGTTAGGAGACGATTTTCCACGGAGGGGTTTTGAGTAGGACAGTTTCGTGAATTTTGGTTATGGGTAGACTTGCTTCTTTGGAAATCGATTTTATTCTAAGTCCAAAGGTTTTGATTACATTTTCTTTTTGGTCGAAAAGGTGTTTACGGTTTAGATTTAAAGTGTTATTGTGTGCTGGGTTTGTGGAATGGGCTGTAAGTTTTGTGTAGTATTTTAGACCAAGGTTTGATTTCTAAGGATTGGGGGAGTTTCATGTGTTTCTGCATACAGGCTTTCTACAGGGGAGGTTGGAAATGCTCCTAATGCTAGTCCGGAGTGGCATATTGTGTTGAGGGTTTTTAGATATGACTTTCTGGTGGATTGATATATGAAGCTACCATAATCTATTTTTGATCTAATTAATGCTCTATATAGTTTGAGTAGTGTGTTCTTGTCAGCTCCCCAATCTGTATGGGCAATGACTCATAGGAGTTGTAATGCTTTATTACATTTGGTTTTGATGTGATTGATGTGTGGAATGAAATTTAGTTTTTTGTCAAAAATGATTCCCAGGTGCTTGTGTTCATTTACGAATGGAATTTTTTCGCCTTCAATCTGTAAGGTTGGGTCAGGGTGGAGTTTGCATTGGTTACAGAAATGGATGCATTTTGTTTTAGTTTTGGAGAATTTGAAACCATTTTTAGTTGCCCATTTATTAATTTTATTTATGTTATGTTGTAGTTTTCTTTCAATAGTGTGAATGTATTTAGATCTGTAGCTGATTGAGCAGTCATCTACATATAAGGAGCTATGTATATCAGGAGAGAGTTCTTTTATAATGTTATTGATTTTTATGTTAAAGATAGTTGTTGATAATATGCTGCCTTGGAACACTCCTTCTTGTTTTTGTGGGTCTGATAAAGTTGAGTCTATGCGAACTTGGAAAGATCTGTCTGTTAGGAAGTTTTTTTATGAATTCAGGTAATCTGCCTCTTAGTCCAATGTTGTGGAGCTCTTTTATGATACCGTGTTTCCAGGTAGTTTCATATGCTTTCTCAAGATTGAATAAAACAGATGTAAGTGTTCCTTATTGATAAAAGCTTCTCTGGTATAATTTTTGAGGTTAGTGATGTGGTCTATACATCCTCGATTTTTTTTGGTATCCACACTGGATTTCAGAAATTATTTTGTTGTCATCTAGATATCATATAAGACGGTAGTTAATCATTCTTTCAAACGTTTTGCATAGGCAGCTTGTGAGAGCTATTGGTCTGTAGTTTTCTGGGTTTGATGTATCTTTTCCCAGTTTGGGTATTGGGATTATTGTTGCGTTTTTCCATGAAGTTGGGAAATCTTATGTTTCCCATATTTTATTATAAATTTTGAGAAGGAGTGATTCAGGTGGAATTTCTTTAGGGAAGCTGTAGTGCACTTCATCTGGTCCTACAGTTGAGTTATGAGATTTTTCTATGGCGGTTTCTAGTTCATTGAGTGAGAAGATTTCATTTTAAGGCTCTTGGTTTTTGGAGTTAAAGTTTATTTTGTACTTTTCTTCATGTTTCTTAAGTATTTGGAATTGTCTATTGTAGTGTTTTGATGATTAGTTTTCAGCAAAGGTTTTAGCTAGTGTGTTAGCAATATCTTTTTTATCAGTTATTTTCTGTTTATTTGTGAGAAGGTGTTTGATTTGATTCGGATTATATTTTCCAGTTATTTTCCTAATCATTTCCCAGACGGTTTTGGGTTTAGTGGTGATGTTGATTTTGTTGACAAATTGTTGCCAGCAGGATCTTTTGGATTCTTTAATTGTTTTTCGAGTTTTAGCTCTTTGGCGTTTATATTCTATTAAGTTGTTCGTTGTGGGTTGTTTTTTAAATTTTCTTAAGGCTGCTTGATGGATCACACATGGTAAGATCAATGGCACTAGTTGATCCGTTTGTTGGATTTAAGTATGTGGGATTTTTTGATTGAGAAGGCACAAGTTATTTTTGTTAATTAATTGTTCAATTTTATTTCCTTTTGAGTTTGTGACTTCGCATCCCCATAACGTACTGTGGCAGTTAAAGTCTCCTAGAAGAATGAATGGTGAAGGTAGTTGTTTTATTAAATTTTCTAGTTCATTTTCATTCATTCGTTCATGAGGAGGGAGGTATATTGAGCAGACTGTGATTGTTTTGTGCAATGTGACTTGAGTTGTAATTGCTTGGAGATTTGTTTTGACAGAGAAATTGCTTTGAGGTATGTTATTCCTTACAAGAATTGAGGTGCCTCCATTAGCACGAAGGCATGTGTTATGGAAATAGTTGTATTGTTCATAGTTTGATGTTTTGAAATTGCTATTGTTTTGTGGGAAGGTTTCTTGTAAGCAAACAATGGCTGGGTTGAAGAGTGAGATAAGTATAAGAAGTTCATTATAATTAGATCTTATTCCATGACAATTTCATTGGATAATTTGTTGGGTTTTATTTCTATCCATGAGGCTGTTTAGTTTTCCTCTATTTCCATCTCTTTAGAAGTAGAGGGTTTATCTTTTGTCGGGGTTTGTGTCTTTGGTGAAGTGTTTTGCTGGGTTTTTTCTTTTTTTTGTTTGGATCTGGACGTCGATCTGGATCTTGCTTGAGATGTTGCTGTTTGGGCTTCTTGTTCATTTTTTTCCCTCTTGATTACTTGTGTTTGGTTTCTTTTTTTTTTTTATCTAGGGTGTTTTCGGTTTCCATTTTTTCTAGAATTTGGAATCTATTTTGAGTGTCTATTGTTTGGTTTTCTTCTTTTCTGGAACGTTCTTTATTTGCTGTTTTATCATTGCTTATGTTTTTATTAATTTCTGGTGATTGTTTTGTTGGTTTCTGTGATAATTTTTTTAATGGTTCTGTTGTGGATGGAATATTATTTTCTTTGTTTGGATTTGTTATTTCTATTTTGTTTCCCAGATTTGAGTATTTTTCTTTTAGGCTATTTTGAAATTCTGGCTATTCTTCAATATTTAATGCAATCAGTTTCTTTATCAGCTCCCTATATTGATCATGTATTTCATTATGTTGGTATGGTTTAGTTGTCTTTTTTGTTGTCTCAGCATATGTGTTGTCTTTCATGTACATCTCATCTATTTTTCTGGCTTCTGGAAAGGTTGTGTTTTTTTTTGTACTTTACTTCTATAATTTCTCTTTCTTTTTTATATGTTTTGCATATTTTAGAGAAGACCAGGTGATCTTCTTTGCAGTTAGCGCATTTCACCTCATTTATGCATTTTTCTTCGGTGTGGTAAGACTCTTTGTTGCCACATTTTCCACATATTTTTATTCCTTTACAGGCTTTCTTTACGATGTCCATATTTTTAGCAATGGAAACATCTTAATGGGGCTGGGATATATGGGTCTACTTTTACATTTAAGTAGCCAATTTTTATTTCCTTAGGTATTGTTGGTTTGTTAAACGTTAATATGTATGTGTTGGTGGTTATTATTTTATTGTTTCTTTTTATGTTTATGTGGATGTGGTTGATTACTCCTTGTTTTTCTAATTCGGTTTTTATTTCTTCCTCAGTTGTTAGCGATAGTTCATAACTTCGAATTACTCCTTTTGAAGTGTTTAGTGTTTTATGGGGAAAGGCTTGTAATGAAAATTCTTCATTTTGAGTAGAGATTTAGCATCTCTAAGATTGGTTATCTAAACTAGTAGTTTTCCATCTTTTGTTTTTTTGATCATTTTTTGTTTACTTTTTGTGGATAATGTTTTTTCTATTAGAAAAGGTGATAAATTTCCAATTTTTTTTATTTTCGATTAATTCAATAACCAAGAATCGTGGGAAGTTTCCTTCATCTATAGTTGGAACGGTTTTTCTAGTTTTGAATTTTTGTTCTTCATCTAAGGTCAGAGTCAGAGGAATGGTTTCTTTTAAGGGTTTTGAGGGAGATGTATTTGTTTTTATCAGCCATGGATTTTGGGATTTATTTTTCATCAACCACGCTCCCTACCCACCTCGGAGTCCAAAATTGGGGCATAGTAAGGGGGAAACCCATTCGCCTTGACCATGTCGGGGCTACGTGGAGGATATACTCTTTTGGTAAGGAGTTCTCAAGCACTATATTTTCTGTTCAATAAGTCCTCAAAAATGCATTTGCTCAGATGGAGTGTTGAGTTCTGGTCTTTCCAATTGATTAACCCTTGCCACCGCCTTCTAGCACTTACTTGGTTTGCCTATTTTTTGTAGTGGGGGAAGAAAAATAATAATAAAAAAAAAGATGGGAGTACCTTTAAGTTTTGTTCTTTGTTGTGGTAGTTGGTACTTTGGGTGTAAGTGCTAGGGCTTGGCGTGACTGGCCGATTGGTCGGATCGGGCCTCTCCGACTGCCCGTCGGGCTGAAGTAATGTGTTGCAGTGCCTAGACTTTTATGCACCCAGGTCTAAGTTAGCTCAATCACCAGGATCACGTCCTAAGGCATTACGGGTAGCACCCCACGGCTAACTGGTTGCCCCATTGAGGGATTTTTACCCTCTGCAAGGGGGCAGTCGGCTTATTCTAGTGCCCTACCAACAGGGCAAAAAAAGAAAAAAAGGGGGGGGGCACGGGTCGATAAGTAGGGAAGGAAAGGAGAGGGGAAGGGGGTTGTTGTTTTTGTAGAACATAATTAAATTTTACAAAAGAGAATAGAAAACAAAAACAGAAAATCGATGTAGGTGCATTTCATCTCAGGAAGCCAATAGACAGCCTGATCTGGTAGCACCAGTGGTAACTCTTGAAGAGATGGTAGAGCAAAGTGGAACTATAAAGTGTGAAACTTCATAGTCAGTAATCAAAAATGAAGAGGTAGAAGTTCCCATGGAGAACATGCACTTAGTAAGGATAAATAGATACATAGTGATCAATTCAGACAGAGCTGGGTCAGACAAAACCATAAAGATGAAAATAAACAAAGATGGTCACCTATGCATAAAACTAAAGCCATACTGAACCTGTCAACAAGAACGAACCCTAGTGAAAGGGGCAGTTTGGGGTAGGCATAATTGAGTGATCCACCTCATTATAGAGCTTCCTCATGATGGTGGTAAAAACGAAGGATGGAGGCCACTGTTTTTTTGTGTTTTTTTTTTGTGGACATCAAAGCTTTATGAAACCACTAGTTTAACCCTTTGCCACTGATTGATGATATTCTCACCTTGCTGGGGAAATCAAGATAATTTTTTACCCAGATATTGGCTCTGGACAAGATTTATAGGGAGAAAGCTCCATTTCAGGATCGCTAATGTACAGAGAGTCTTCCAGAAGCTCATGTCAATAGTGCTGGAGGAACTGGAGCAGTTCTCTATGGATAATATTCCCATTTTTTTTTTTTTTAAACAGTGTTGAGGAGCATATTCAGCACTTGCAAATAGTCTTTGATCGACTGAGAACACATGAGTTGTGAATTAAACTACCCAAATGTCAATTTATGCAGAAGGAAATGAGATATATGGTGTTTGTCACCAATGAAGTGGTGTAAAACCTGATACTGAGAAAAGCAAAGTGATCCAGGTGATGTTTGCACCTTATACAGTCAAGAAGGTCAAAAGATTCATAAGGGCAATTGATTACTACAAGCGGTTCATACCAATGTTATCTAGGTTGATTTGACAAAGAAATATGCCAGGTTCAAGTGGACCAAAGACTGCCAGCAGTCACTTGATGCCCTGAAAAAGCAGTAAACCCATGGTCCTGTACACTGATGCCAGCAAACAGTGTATTAAAGTCTGTCTTATACAGCCTTGTCCTGAAAAGGATGGTTTGATACTGGGTATTCCTAAGGAGATACCAATTTATGTTTTGTCTCACCGACATTCCCCTACTCAGCAGAGATGGCCAATGATCGAGATAGAGAGAGAGAGAGGTTTCCATTATAGTATATGCAATACAAAACCTAAATTACTATCCAAGCGGGGTAACGTTTGTTGTTATTAAAACTGATCATTGGCCTCTCCAGTATTGTTTGAGGTGGAGTGAATGAACAAGAAGATTCAGCAATGAGCACTTACACTGATTGGGTATAACTGCAAGATTGAATACTTGTTAGACAGAGAGAACACCTGTGTTGATTTGCCGTCACATATTTCTAAGATGTTGGAACAAGAAGAGCCTATGAAATTAACGTCATCAACTCCCATCAAATACATGCCCAGCTGGATGGCAAGGATATGGATGATAATGCCCAGAATGATCTGGTACAGAAAAGGTTGCCTGAAATAGATAGAGAGTGCAAGGGAAAGTGTGTAAATGACACCGAGTTAGTAAGACACTAAAGGAGCTCAAAAATCAAAAAAGATGACTAAGGCAGGTTCAAATAGGTTCCTCATACAGAATGGCTCATTATATTACTTCTCAAATCGAGATAAAGAGGTAAGACCCAGACTATATGCCCAATGGTGCTATGAAACAAAGTAGTGACTCAGTGCTATGACGAGTTGACATATGGGAATCAATAAAACTTACAAGTTTATTAGCAGAAAATATTACTGGCCAATCTGTATAAAGAGGTTACTATGTGAATAAGTGCATAACCTGTTAGACTCTGAGCTCTAAATAGAAACCAGCTTAACCATTTGAGAAGATTAGCCTAAATATCCCTGGTCCATATGGCAAGACCCCGTGAGGTAATATTTATATCATCAGGTTTATTGACTGACTGACTAGCTGGCCTGAAGCCTTCATGGTGTCTGATAAAATGGCTCAGATGGTGGCTAATCTGATTCTGATAGAATTGTTTCCATGATATGGGGCTTCTCTTCAGATTGTGACAATGGAGCCAAAAATGTAAACGAGGTTATGAGAGACCTTGAACTGTTTGAAGGTCAAACATATCATCACTTACCCTTATCACTCTCAAGGCAAAGTCATGGTGGAATGCTTTTACATTTTTCGGGGGGATGATGTATTGTCCAAGTTAACAGATGGGGATAGGATAATTAGAATCTATACCTAATCTGGACATTAGCTGGCACAAGATTCTTAGTAAATGAGAGAACAGAGTTCTCACTATACTACATGCTATTCAGATGTAATGTGCCTTCCCCATGGATAACCTGTTAATATCTTGCAGAAAATACATAAGCAAGGATCACCGTCTTGTCATAGGATACCAACATAAGACATTTGTACAAGCTACGTAGCAGGTGAGGTGGGTCTAGAAAAAAAGAAATAAGGCAAAAATGAAGACTAACAAGACGTAGACTTAAGTGTAGTCCGACATGCAAAATTAGACCATAGGTAGAAGACCTATTTAAAAATAGTGACAAAAAATATTCCCGTTACTTTGTTGTATGGAATCAATTAACTGAGAAAGCCAGGAGGTGCATGCAGATGATTTGAGGCAGACTGAGCTAGATTCAGTGAAAGATATACACACAACAAGGAGAGCAACCCTCACTCAACCTACTCTGAAATTGATTCAGAGGAGAAGCAGTTTGGTTTTATGGCAAATCAACTGCAGTGGGTCATTTTATGCCAGATGTGGTTTATGTGTGTGTATAGTTTGTACAATCTGAAAGTGATTAGTTTGTCAGAAGAAAGTTTAGGTTAGTAATAGTTTGCATAATGTTGTTAATGTCAAACCAATTTCTGTTAGTTTTTGTTTTGTATGAGTTGAAAATATATATATATTTTTTTTTAAATACTCTATTATTTGAGGAGCAGGTACCTCTTTGAATAACTGTGAGAGAGTTGTTGTGTGGGTGTCCAATTCTAATTCTACTTAAGGTTTGATTTTGGTTTTGTTGTCTGTAAATGGAAGTTTAAGAGTCATTATCTTCATTGTAGTAGCTTCTTTCACAAATGTGTCGGCTGTTTGATTTCTCTAATGCCCGCATGGCTGGGAATCCATGCCAAGACTACTGTTTTGCCCTGGTCTTTTAGATATTAATATTTTTCTAATATTTCTTGTATCGTTGACGTTGTTGTCATGATGTTTAGATTTAGATGAGGACTGTTTATACTGGGATTTGTCTTTGTATGTTTGTGTGGTTTCCATACAGCAAGATTGTTTTTTTTGGAGATTTTTTTGGTTGGAACTATTTGGGTATTTTGTGTTGATTTTTCTAGCTGTAAGTCTTGTGATGGTGTTAATTGTTGCTCTTGAATAATTATTGTGTTGTGTAGGTAGGATTTTGGGGTGAGAATTGTTTGGACTGTTGAGTGGAGGTCTGTAGTTCTTGTAGTTGTGATCTTCTCATAAGAAAACTGGCAAATTTGAATTCCTAACCTTTGTAAATAATTAAAAATAGTTTGCAGTGGTTGAGTTACTCTTGAGTAAGGGCAGGATAGGAAGTCTCAACAATTTTTCAGGCATCTGGGAAAATGATGTTCTGGGTGTGTTTAATTTTGTCATCTCTTTTTCTTTCTTCCATGCTTCACAGAATCTTGAGTCAGCTGAATGTTCGTCTTGGCAGTTTACACTTTTCAGTCATTGGCAAGTGGCTTCCTGGTGGTCAGGTCCATCTATTCCATAATTTTTACATATTTTTCTTCTATTACATCAGTTCTAATGGTGCCCAAACTTCTGGCAGTTGTAATATCTAAGTGGATTAGGGATATAAATTTCCACTTTAGTTATTATGTATCCGATCTTAATTTTGTTTGGAAGTTTGGGAGTGTTACTACTGTTATAAGTGCCATATATAAATTTTTTGTGTTTCATTGGCTATGCTTCTCACCCACCTCGGAGCCCCATTAGGACTAAAAAGCCAACATACTTATGCTGATGACTAATAATTTAAGATTCTATTTCTGGGCTTTCATTCTCAAGATAATATCTCACCTAGGAACAGAAAAGCGTATGCATCCTTCCTCAGCAAGATTGACCCTATAGCCATTGTCTTAATTCAGATTTTCTATATCTGAGAAAGGGCTAATATAACCAGATGATTGGTCGGATTCAGCTTCTCAGAACCACCAGTAAGGGCCAAAGTGAAGTGTTGCATACCACATGATCTCATTAGTTGCCGGATCATGGGGTACTCAGTCACCAGGATCCCATCCTTGAGCATTACGGGTAGCCACCCATGGCCAACAGATAACCTCCTTGGTGTGTGTGTGTGGGGGGAGTCTTATCCCTCTGTAAGGGAGCAGTCAGTATATTCTAATGCCCCGCTAACATGGCCTCATGGGTTTGTATAGCAATGTGGACTTTTTTTATATATGATTTTATTATCAATCCCTTAAATCTGTTTTTATACATCTTTGTAGATATTTCTAAATGTGAGTTTTGTTAGCATATGTTTGGTTGGTCACCATGCTCGGTTTCATAGCATTAGAAAAACTTATACAAGTTATTATCCCAATCAAAGCTATTGAATAACGATAGAATATTATGATTTTTATTTTCCAAGTCGGTTTCTATTTAACCCATAGTTGGGAGTCTAATAGATACTACAACTCACGGTCAGAGTGGACCTGGGAGCAATGGCAATTAAGTGGTGGCGCCACACTCTCCAAAGCCCACAAGCTGGGGTCTTACCATCGGATATAGTTTAAGGTCAGATCCAGGACCGAAATTGATTCAGATCCGTCAGATTCGGCTGATGTGAATCCAGGGAGTTCTTATTTGAACTTGCTTGCTTACATGCACAGGGAAGACTAAGGGAAAGACGTGCCTGCTACTCAGCCAGATTCAGAAGAGAGTAATTATGAGGATGAGCTTCTTGCTGTTGAGATGGGAGCCCTTGCACCCCCCCCCAGAGAGTGATGAGGAATGTAATGCTGTTACGTTTTAAAGAAAATAAAATAAAATACGTATTGAACACGTTTGTAAGAAAGTAATAAAGAATGCAAGAGAGTTGTATGCTCAGTTTGTCAAGTCAAAAGTAACTGAGCAGCTGCTTCATTCTCACCAGTTTTGGCAAATAGCAAACAGAATCCTGAACACAAGTGTGTGCTCTATCCCAACTATCATCAATGGACCTGAGGTAATCTTGTCAGCATCAGACAAAGCCAAACTCTTTGCCAAAAATTTTGCAGCTAATTCTACCCTTTGCAACCAAGGCCGCCAATCCCCAATATTTCCTCCTGTGATATACAAATATCAGTATATGATGTTGCCAAGCTAATCAAAAACCTTGGTTCCAGTAAAGCAACGGGCCCTGACGGTATTCCAATTATAGTACTCAAAAAACTTCAACCAGAACTAGCGCCCATACTTACAAAACTGTTTAAATGGAAAATCTCATCAGTATACCCTGTATTTAAGAATTCAGGTGATCACTCATCCCGCTCTCAGTACAGCCCAATAAGTCTCCTATGCGTCATGAGTAAGTTGCTGGAATCTGTGTTAAATACAGAAATAATCAACCATCTAAGCAAAAATAACATTCTTAGTGACACACAAGATGGTTTCCGTTCTGCTAGATCTACAGGAGATGTGCTTACAGTTATATCTCATAGAACTAGGGAATCTCTCGACAGAGGCAACCTTTCTAGGGCAATTGCTCTTGACATATCTAAGGCCTTTGATAGGGTATGGCATAAAGGTTTACTTCACAAGATCTCCAGCTATGGTATAGCTGAAAATGTCTTCAACTATTAAATCATTTCTTTCTCATAGGTTCATAAGAGTAGTAGTTGATGGGCAAAAATCAGAAGCTCACAGTATTGAGCCCAACTCTTTTCCTGATCTACATTAATGATCTTCCAAATCACATCCTTACATCATTTGTAGACATTTATGCTGATGACACTACCATTTATGGAAGCACATCTAAGACAGTAAACGACTAAGTTCTCTCCGATTATCTCTCCTCTGATCTTGGGGTGTTCTTATATACCAATCGGTACGGACCCGACTATGGAAGATCAGATAATAAATAAAAAACGTGGATTTATAAGATCAAAGAATCCAACCTTGATCGCCCTTTGGGGCCCGTGGCGCAGTTGATAGAGACGTTGAATCTCTACATTTCCAGATGAACATTGTCTGAAGATAGCGGTTTCAATCCCACCCAAAGCGTGCCAGAGGTTAATTGGCCAAAATGTGGTGAGACGACAACAACTACGGATGGCAGTGATGGCTGAGAATGCAGTTAGGAGATTCGAAGTTCCTATCCGTCGCGGTTACCACCTGACGAAGGCCAAAGGAATTAGTTGGCCGAAACGTTGTGAATAAACAAACCAATAAAAGATGAAAAACAACAACTAATAAAGATGAGACTAGTAGTCCGAAATAAAAATAAATTAATATATATAATGCTCATCTCAAAAAATGAATTCCAATTAAGGAATAATATATATATTTTTTTTTGTCAAAATTTTTTTTGTTGGAGCATTTTGGATGATTTCACACATTAACGTCTGTCAAGCTAAAGTTTGAAATAAAATTTTTAGATGCCTTTGACAAATTTTATTCTGTTAAGTTCAAGTTTAAAATAACATTATTAGATGCAATCACACATTTCAATCTGTAAAGCTGAAGTTTAAAATTATTACATCCATTTACACATTTCTGTCAAGCTGCAGTTTGAAATAACATATGCAGATACATTCACATATCTAGGTCTGCCTTGAACATCTTTAAATTCATTTACTAATGTTGGAATGAGTAATTTGAATTGGGGAGTCAAAAAAAATCAGAGCATTTTGAAGCATTGGAATCAGTATCAAAATCGGAAAAATGTGTCCCTATTTTCCAATGGTAAAAACGGTTCATTTTATTGTTTTTATTTCTTTGTTTTTGTTTGAAACTAAATTTTCCACGGTTCATATTAATGGTGATAAACATTCAGTTGATTTTGAACTAAATCTAAAATCGCTAAGTGATTTTTTACATTTTTGCAAATATATGTACACATTATATAGGTTTTTGCAGTAATCCAACCCTTCCCCCCTACAAGAACCCACTCTATATTTAGAAATTTAAGAAGAATCGTAATCAGTAATTGTATCGGAATCGGGAATTTAAAAAAGAATTAGTAATTGTATTGGAATCGTCCAATCACTATCTTTTACACACCTTTATTTATCAAGCTGATGTTTTAAATGAACTTTTTTAGATGCATTTACATTGCACTGAGAAAGGACAGTTAGAATCTGAAAAAGATCTCATGGTTAGAATGTATGAGATGGCAAGTGAATGTCAGACGTTCAACAGGATGCCCCAATCTCCAACTCAAACAAAATTATAAGAAAATACTTAAACTGTTGCCATATCTGGGCAGGAGCTGCTAAAAACAGCCTATCCTGCCTTGACAGAGTACAAAATAGACTTCGTGGCTTAGTGGGGGATGCCCTTTTCTCTACCCTGCAACCTCTCTCCCACAGAAGAGACGTTGCGAGCCTATCCTTGTTTTATCGTTATTTCCATGGCAGTTGCTCGTCTGAACTCCAATCTCTGGTCCCCCCCTCGCCAATCTTTCACGAAAAACACCCGTCTAGCTGAATCCACTGTGAAAACTTTCCCCCACTCTATATCTGTGCCTAAATCAAAACGCGGATTCCATGAACAAAGCTTCTTTCTTAGAACTGCACGCCTGTGGAACTCTGTTCCGTCTGCCTGCTTCCCTCCGGACTACAACTTGGATGTCTTCAAGTCCAATGTTAACAAATTCCTAATCAACCGCCCCTTAATTAAATACTTCATCAAATCTCCACACTAACGTAATGTACTTGCAATAACCCTTATCCCTAAGTGGCTTCCGGGCCTTGATAAGTGGTGATCACTGTGTAAAAAAAAAAAAAAAAAGTCTGTCAAGCTTAAGTTTGAAATAACATTTTTAGATGCATATTGAGAAATTGAATGGCTACTAAATATGATCCTCAGGTGTCTTCAATCTCTTAGTGTAGAGATTAGTCACAGAGCAAACTTTTCATTAGAAGTAAACCCTGATTAAATAATTAAAAAAAAATGGTATGTTGTGTCCTTAAGCCACCCAGCACGTCTCCCAGATTGTGAAACAAGGCACCTCCTCCATTAATAGAGGACAGCTTTTAATAAAAAATAAAAAGTTATACACAATGAGTAACTCATATCAAAATATGAATAATAAACAAAAGAAATACTGGCAGGCTGGCACTCAAGATAAAAAGGCTCCTCAACCCATTTATACACACGAAGGGAAGATACAAACAATGATGTAAGCCATACTATCTCTGAAAGTGGCACTGTACCCATAACAGCAGAAAACCACGGTCAGCCACCAAGCCTTGATAAAAGAGGTTCTAGCACCCTACATCCATCATTTACATTCATCATTTATAGCAACAAAGAAAAAACACTAAAAAACTTGGTCATGGTCTGTTGCTGAAAAGAAAGTGCTGTTGTTTTGCTGCTGCTACTGCTACTCAAAGTTTGAAAAATGAAGCAAAACAGCAAGTTTCAAATCCTGGCCAAGAAAATTAAAGAAACCGAATTCCCTGAAGGAAAAAAAATACATTAGTCACCCGACTATGATAACTTGTCTCACAGGTGGGTATACATATAGTAAAAAATAAGAGCACTCTCATAAAATGCAGCTTTATCATACCAAACAAAAACAGAAGACAGAGACCCGAAGGAAAATATTCTTTCAGTTTTATTGACATGAGAGAAATGTTGCACCCCCAAAAAATAACTTGTCAAAGACACAACAGCTTTATGTTTTTTAACGAGATTAAGATAAACTCTGTGAAAACAGAAGTATCAGCTCTTATAAGAACAAAAAAGAACCCATTAGAAAGCTACATCACAATTCCTATCATTGATCCATGTACCACCTTAGAAGTACAGTCAGGCACCACACCACCATTCCCTTGTGAATCGAATGGAATTATCTGCACCCATAACAACTCACCATAGATCCACTTTACCACTAGGATCTTCCTTGTTAAATAATTCCTCTACAGATCTCTTAGCGCTAACAATAATATAACTCAAAACAGACTCTCACTGGACCCTGGTTCTTCCTAGCCACTATCAGTACTTACTGTCAATATCTGGACCACCAACACAAGACTTGCCAAAACCAGATGATAGGCAGTTGGCTCTGAAGGAAGAGCTAAGTAAGACCATTGAAGAAGTCCACAGAATAGAGCTGAAGAAAAGACCTTAACTACCAAACAAAACCAAAAATAAACAGTTTAAGGAAAATATATGGCTGTTCTACTGAAATTTGTTAAGATACACAATCACAGTAGAAAAGTCGCCAGAAAAGTAAGAACTGGAGGATTAGAGGCCTCTGTTTGTGAATGAGTGTATATACAAAAGGCCAAATGGCTAAAAACAATGAAAGCCAAAAATGTCAGTCAGAGCAGGAATGATAACACAAAAGCTGCATGGATTCCAGAATTACAAAAAGCCTGACATAGAAACCTACCTAATTTCTGGCTTAAGCAAACTGACAGCAGTTCGTAATAGTTGCTTCATTAAGAGGTGAAGAGACAACACCAGCATGGTTGTTAAAAGATGATACAATCCTCATACACAAAACAAATGTAAAAAAATGTTCTAGTAAATACAGACCCACTTGCTGTCTCACTACAACTCCCAACATCTATGAATACCTTTACTCTGGAGTATACCTAGAAAAAGAACAAACAGCACGCAGGAGGAAGTTATTAGGCATCAAGGACCAGTTGTTGACTAATAAGAATAATAATAAGATTCTAGGAAGAGGCTGAGAAATCTAAGCACGACTTGGATTAATTACCAAAAGGCATATGATAGTGTGCCCCATATGTGACTATTGCAGTGCCTTATATAAAATCCATTGGGTAATTAAGGCTGTACATATAAAGATATGGTAAACAACCATGGCATTAAGCCAAACTTATGAAACAATAAGAATTCCTAATGTCAAGATCTGAAGAGGAATCTTTGAAGGGAATAACTTATCTCTTTTTACTCTTTCGCCTGGCAATAGATCTGGAATGTATGAGATATGGGGTGAATGTTTGGCACTCAGCAGAATGCCTCATCCTCAGCTAGAACAAAATAATAAAAAAATACACAAAAAAAAACAAACAGCAATATTTAAATCTGTAAAGCTGGAGTTTTAAATAACTTTTAGATGCATTCACATATTTTAGTTTGGTTATGCTATCTCAATATGCAAAAAAATTTGCACAAATTATTGTAGACAATGCAAAGTCTATCAATAATCTCGACTAATAAAATATAGTGAAGAAAATATTCAACTGGAAGAGAAACTGTACAAATAATTCCTGTCAATATCTAAATCTCAATCTGTTATATAGAAGAGCATATTACATTTTATTTTAATTGAAAAGGTTTTAAAATATCAATTAAATCCTACTTTTTATCTTTAGATTCAAATATTAATAACTACATTTTATTTCAGTATTTGATTTATGTATTTCTGTTTTATTAAATGCTATCGTTTTTCTCGTCCATAAATGTTTTGCAATCTACCAAGTTGATTGCAAAAATAGATTAGGTAATTGTATTCATTTTTAGTTCGTGAGAGAGGAATCTATCACCATACTTTTCCTTAAACACGTCCGTTGGACTTTTATTAAGTATAATACTTAATTTTTTTTTTAATGGACAGTAGAAGACGCATTGTGGATGCGTTATTGGCAGCTCCTGTTACTCTCGCTTCTCCTTATTTGTACCTCAATCCTCATTTTTTAATGAGTGATTTTTCTGACAAAGGGAAAAGAAAAAGCTGTTTTCTAGGTTGGCAGTATTTTGCGCGAACAGTTGGCAGAGATGGAGGAAATTTTCTGTTTCTATGTCTATCCTTGTAGCCATGTCACTAGTAAGGGTGCTGGAGGTAAACGTTTTATCTGGGCTGACGTTATCCGCCTGATAGTCAGGGACCCGAACCTTGGATTAACCATTAAGGAGGCTGTCCTATCAGCAGGTGCAAAGTACTGGGGCTGCTGTATTGCCATTTGGTGAATGGATTCTGGACCATGCAGTAGCTTCTGGTGGGGCCTCTCGATGCCATATTAGTGGGTAATTGTTACGGTTTTATCTTATGTTCCACAGAAAAAAAAAAAAATTCGTTTTTTTTTTTCTCTCTTAGTTTCCCCTCTCTGTCCTGCTCTAAGCAAATCTGACGACCTAGTCCACAAATTCCAAAATTCCATCGTGACAAGTTTCAAGAAAAAATACACGATTAAACCCGGTTCTCCAACTTCCAACGTAGACCCCCACTACCATGTCTCCTTCTCCAACATCTGGGGTCTACGTTCTAACCTTACAGAGGTTGAAACCCAATTACAGGAGACTAAACCAGACCTTTTATTTTTAAGTGAAACTGGCATTGGACGGGCTATTTCCCTAGAAGAGTTTACAATTAAAGGATACTCTAACTTAACTTCTAAATCTGACCCCGAAGATCGCCATGGGCATGGAATATGTGCCTATATTGAAGATGACTTCCCATGTGGTAGGATCATCTCCAGAGAAGATCCTAACTTCCCTATATGTGCTTCCGGGTTGCATAGCTCACACTACTGCATTTATATTTACTCTCTATCGCCCCCACAACAGCGGAGTTACTATCTTTAAAAGCATATCTGAGAAAATTGACCAAGTCCTATCTGCCTATCCTTCAGCTAACATTTACGTATGTGGAGACTTCAATGTTCACAATGTGGAATGGTTGACCCACTCAAACAAGACCGATGATGAGGGGAGGTTCTGTCATGATTTCTCCATTGCTCACCCAGATTGTTCACGAACCCACCCGTGTGCCTGACAATGACGGCCAGTATGCGAGTCTACTAGACCTTTTTCTCACAACTTGCCCTGAAGTATGTTCAGTTTCTGTTGTCTTCTCTTGGATCTTCCGACCACTCTGTTGTATCAATTAAGATAAAAATGAAATGAAATAAGTCCCCAGACGTACCTCTCCATCATACCGTATATCGATACACTAAGGCTGACTGGGATAGCTTCCGTACATTTATATCGGATCTACCTCTGCATTCCATGTTTAAAAAGGATGTGTCCTCTATAGTATCAGACCTGACGGAATGGTTAATTGTAGGTATAGACCGTTTCATACCCTCGAAAACGTTCCAGCAAAAAGCTAACAGCCAGTCATGGTTCTCTCCAGAATGTGCTGCTACCATTGCGCACAGAAATCACTTTTTCAATTGCTTCCAACATAATAGATGTATGGAAACTATACCCACTTTCAGGACTGCCAGCAACCATTGTAAGAAAGTAATAAAGAACGCAAGAGAGTTGTATGCTCAGTTCGTCAAGTCCAAAGCAGCTGAGCAGCGGCTTGGTTCCCACCAGTTTTGGCAAATAGCAAACAGAATTCTGAACACAAGCGTGTGCTCTATCCCAACTATCATCAATGGACCTGAGGTAATCTCGTCAGCATCAGACAAAGCCAAACTCTTTGTCAAGAACTTTGGAGCTAATTCTACCCTATGCGACCAAGGCCACTCACCCTTAGTATTTCCTCCTGTATCAGAAAACATGCTATGTGATATACATATATCTGTACGTGATGTTGCCAAACTAATCAAAAACCTTGATTCCAGTAAAGCAACAGGCCCTGACGGTATTCTAATTATAGTACTCAAAAACCTTAAACCAGAACTAGCGCCCATACTTACAAAACTGTTTAAACGTTGTCTTAAGGAGAATAGCTTCTAAGGAAAATCTCATCAGTATGCCCTGTATTTAAGAATTCAGGTGATCGCTCATCCCCTTCTTAGTACAGGCCAATAAGTCTCCTATGCGTCATGAGTAAGTTACTGGAATCTGTGTCAAATACAGAAGTAATCAACCATCTCAGCAAAAATAACCTTCTTAGTGACACTCAATATGGTTTCCGTTCTGCTATATCTACAGGAGATGTGCTTACAGTTGTATCTCATAGGATTAGCGAATCTCTCGACGGAGGCAACCTTTCTAGGGCAATTGCTCTTGACATATCTAAGGCCTTTGATAGGGTATGGCATAAAGGTTTACTTCACAAGATCTCCAGCTATGGTATAGCTGGAAATGTCTTCTCAATTATTAAATCATTTCTTTCTCATAGGTTCATAAGAGGAGTAGTTGATGGGCAAAAATCAGAAGCTCACAGTATTAATGCTGGAGTCCCTCAGGAGTTCATTCTGGGCCCAACTCTTTTCCTGATCTACATTAATGATCTTCCAAATCACATCCTTACATCATTTGTAGACATTTATGCTGACGACACTACCATTTATGGTAGCACATCTAAGACAGTAAACGACCAAGTTCTCTCCGATTCTCTCTCCTCTGATCTTGAGCACGTAGTACAATGGGGTAAGGAGTGGCTGGTTACTTTTAATGCATCTAAAACCAAGCTTCTATCTTTACATCATCAACATTCTGATCCACATCTGGCATCAATTGAAATGAATGGCTCTCGTCTTCAGGAGGCCTCAAGTTTTGACAAGCTTCTTGGCTTGACCATTACTCCTGATCTTAAATGGAACACGTACATCAAATCTGTTGCCAAGGCCGCTGAAAAAATGGTGGGATCTTTCTATCGATCCAGTAGATATCTCACTGCTGATGCTATTCTCTATCTATATAAGAGCCAGGTACATCCAAGGATGGAATACTGTTGCCACATCTGGGCAGGAGCTGCTAGAAAGGACTTGGCCTGCTTTGATAGAGTTCAAAATAGACTTCGTAGCCTCGTAGGAGATGTCCTTTTCTCTTCCTTGCAACCTCTATCTCACAGAAGAGATGTTGCGAGTTTGTCTCTGATGTATCGTTATTTTCATGGAAAGTGTTCGACTGAGCTTCAATCTATGGTCCCCCCTCGCCAAACTTTCACAAGAAACACTCGTCTAGCTGTAAACACTATCAATAATTCCCCCCACTCTTTATCTGTGCCTAAACCTAAACGTAGATTCCATGAACAAAGCTTCTTTCTTAGAACTGCACGCCTGTGGAATTGTCTTCCGTTTTCCTGCTTTCCGGCTGACTACAATATGGTTGTCTTCAAGTCTAATGTAAACAATTCTTGATGAGCCGTTCCATATAAGTTAACAAATTTACCGAATTGATTACTATGTTGTCCAATTTCTACTATACACTCTTTAACCCTTATCCTCGAGTGGCCTCTTGGCCTTGATAATGTGGTGATGCCTGTGTAAAAAATATATATATATATATATGTATATATATCACTCATATCAATTATTAATGGTCTATATTTTTCGTTCTTTTCTAAATCCAAATTCACATATTAGGTAATCTTTTCCCCCATTTTCTGATACAGATTATTAATCATTGTGAGTCAGAAAAGCCACAATAATTCAATGATTCACCAAGAACTATCACCCACCCCTCACTCCAACTACACAGATGGAATTTAATGGAGGTATACAGCTCACTTAGCAATGAAATTGCTTTCTAATGACACATGAACACTTCTTTTTACTGAAGGAAATATTTCTCTCAATTTTATAGCTATTTTAAGGAAGTAATTCTGAGCATGATATTTATTGAATTGGGTTCATATAAATTTGCAATTCACAAGTAATTATCCGTAAGAAAATTACTTTTGAATAATTTTCTGACAGACTTGTAATAAGTGAAAATTATTACAAATTAAAGAAAAAATTTTATAACACGTCAAAAAAGATAAATTAAAAAACATCTTTGAAAAAGTTTATTATGCTAATTATCATTTAAAAATGTATTTGAAAATTTTTTTGATTTTAAAAACTATAAAATCATTAGACATCAACAATTATTAATAATTTTTTATATCACGAGATCAAAAGTGAAATTTACTCAAAACTAAAATGTCATTACCTTGTATACTCTTCACCAAGTTTACTTGGGTCAGATACATAAAACTTCACTCGGAAATAGAATTCATAAGTTGGACCTAAAAGACAAAGAAAATGTATAATTACTTTTACAATATTAATCACTGACAAGAAATAGCATTGCATATTTTACTTACAAGATTCATTAAGGAATAAACATGCATTTGTATCTATTTAGATAGTGTTCAAGAGAAATTTGATTATTTTTATATTTTTCATTTTGAACTAATTTAAAATATTTGATGGCAGTAACATTTAATGAATAACTTTTCTGTGTACTATGAGATAATGAACAACTGGAAAGTACTGAATTATTGAAACAGAATCATTCACACTCGACCAAAAAAGATCTTCTCTATTCCTTGCTCAAGTTTGTAAGGGTCAACTATTCACCATCAAGAGAATTACGTTACGAAACCAAGAAATTCTCCAACAAGATCAAACACCTCACCCAACACTCAGGATTAGGTGTACAATGCACAAAATATCAAGTATCAAGCTTAAAGTTCCACTCATCATGAAAATTAACTTCCTCAGTGATGGTCTTTGGTTGTGTTGCCAATGAATATCACATCATCTGACTCTACATTTTTAAAAGAGGTTCAGACTCAATTCACATGGCCATATTGAGTTGTTGTCTACTGTTGTAAAGTATTGGGTGAAGAGAGTGGCTGTGGGAGTTATACATGTGACAACAGAACAGTGTCATGTAACATATGGGAATACCTAAAATAGACGGTCAGAAGATTCACAACTTCCCTAGTCTCATTTAACCCTCAATTCACCTGATTGCAACTCAACCTACCTATAATTCCACTGTACTTTTTAAATACTTGATGCTTGCAAGTATCAAAGATTGAATTGCACCCGAATCTGTTTTCACAAACTAAATATGGGAACTTTTTTTAGGGCTTCTGAACATTATAACAAGTGATCATCATGTTATTCTTGGTAATATTCATTTTACTTTAAGTTTTTTAAGGTCTTCAATTGTTCCACTAAAAGAATCTCTTCTGAACAACTTATACTAAACTGCTTGGACAACGCTTCTAAGATCCAGAATTCTAATGTACTTTCATGAAATATGTTAATTCAGCATCTCTAGTTGACTTTTTATAAAAAAGTTTGGGGTTGTTATATAGTCACACTGTTTATAAAGTTCTGTAAATAAAGTTCACAAGTGTCTGAATTCTGTGAATTATACAAGTATACCATCATAATCTAAAAGTTATGATAATTTAAATCTCTGAAATTTAAGGTTCAAAATTATTGCAATATTTTGGATGTGTAATGGGGTATGATCCCACACAGTCGGACGATTCTATTTATAAACGATGCTACTAGGAACTGATGAATCGAATTAATTCACGTTCTGCTACCAACCAATCAGAAATCAGAATTGCTCCATAAATATTAAACCTTTTCTGGAGCAATTTCACATGTTTTTTTCCATCTCAACACGGTAAGAATATTTTGCTCTGTGGAACTGTCTACTGCAAACAAGTCACCTCTCAGGACTTGTGTGTAACAACGAACCATCGGAAACTGTTCTGTCTACTGCAAACCAGTCACCTCTCAAGACTTGTTTAGAACAACGAACCATCTGGAACGTTTCTGAAACTAAACATAGCTTACACTTCTAGAGGTTATGCGCCCAGCGTGCGTCTTTATTTCGATGGATCCGAATCAAAATTCGAATTGTGGCAAGTTAAATTTCTAGGATATCTACGAATCCAAAAGCTACACAAAGTACTTCAAACACAACCTGAAAACAGAAACGACCCCGACTTCATTGAAAAGAACGCACCTGTCTTTGTGGAATTAATAGTGTTTAGATGACCAAGGTCTATCACTGGTAATGAGAGAAGCCCTGGACGATGGCTGCAAAGCATTAAACATATTGAGAGAGCATTATTTATCGAAAGGAAAACCCAAAATTATTTCTTTATACACTGAACTGACCTCTTTAAAACGAATGGAAGCCGAAACTATTACTGAATATATTATAAGAGCCGAAACGACTGCAAATTCTTCAAAAATGTATGGTGAAGTTATAAGTGACAGTCTATTAATTTCCATGGTCCTTAAGGGATTACCGAGTGATTTCAAGCCATTTATCACCGTGATAACCCAGAAAGAAAAACCCATGACTTTTAGCCAATTCAAGATAGCACTCAGAAGTTACGAAGAAACTGAAAAAATGATCACAGAACAAAACGAATCCACAATTATCATGAAATTTAAAAATACCCACATAAAAACACCAAAATTAAATTATACCCATGCCAGGAATAAAAACCGCAACTTTGCCAAAAACAATTTTTCTCCTAAGAAAAGTACAAAAATTATTTGCTATGATTTTGGACGACCTAACCACTAGAGTTTCCAATGTAGATACAGGACTTAAAATGGCGACTCCATTAAAAATGTAGAGAGCTCTGTTAGAGAACATTCATTTTTATTTTCGTGTACGTTTAATGCTTCAACAAACAATAATAATTTTCTTGTCGATTGTGGTGCAACGGCACATGTGATTACAAAGGAATCTGATTTTATCAATTTTGACCCCAACTTTAAGCCACAAAATCATTTTGTAGAACTAGCTGACGGGAGTCAAGTAAATGATATCGTTTTGAAAAGAGGCAATGCTAAAATCTCACTAAGGAACAATAAAGGTGAACTATGTTTCTGTATTCTAAAAAACGCATACATATAAATAAATATACATGCAATATGTACCTGTTTAAGGATTTTTTTTTTTGTGTGCACATTAGTTTTCTTTCTTATTTTTCAAAAATGTCCTATCTTTTTTTGCATTGTTTTCATTAACAAAAAGAAAAAACTCTTTAAACGGGTACATATTGCATGTATATTTATTTATATGTATGCGTTTTTCTTTTCTTTTACAAAACCGCATAATCAAATTTAAGAAATGGCTTCTTTTTCACATACCCACCCCTTTTTAAGGTTAAAATACCTTCCATTTCTTTTATTTCTCTTCTCTGTTCATACGGAAACTGTTTGAATTTTGTATTCGATATTTGGTGAAAGAGATAACCTTTTTCATACAAGATATAAGTGCTTGAACATGCAAAAAGAAGAAACTGATGATATTGTCACATATGCGGGTAAAGTCAACGTCCAGTGTGAACTATTTAAATTAAAAGATTTGTCAGTTGACATCTTTAAGTGTTATATATTTGTTCAGGGACTGACAGCACCGAAGGACAAGGATTTAAGGTCAAGAATTTTATTGATTATGGAGCAAGATCCAGAATTAACTTGCAAAAAGTGACAGAAGAATGTCAGAAATTGATAAATTTTAAAAGGGATACCACTAGGATAGAGGGAAAAACTACATCCCACGTCCTAATGGTGAAACAAAAAACATTTCCCAAGAACAAAAGAAAAAGTTTTGAATGTTGGAGCGTTACAGGTTCGCACTTAAGAAAAAACTGCCTTTTTAAAGACCAACCTTGCGCCAAATGTGGTTTAGTTGGACACCGAGCTTCCCAGTGCCGAACTAAACAAAATAAACAAAGACAAAAATTTAAGTCAATAATTGAAATATCGCCACCTGTAGTTTCACTTTTTCGATATTTAAATTATTGACGAAGTGACCTGGAAGAGGATTGTGGGTGTCCAAAACTAGAAAAACCACTTAAAATTGCCAAAGGAGTATCCGGCAAGAGATTAAAATTCATGGGAGAATTTAATTACAGTGTATCCCTGGGATCAAAAACTTTTTCTACAAAAATGTCAGTTGTTCCAGGTATAAGTTCTTGCCTTTTTGGAATTGATTGGATCATTTTGTTTGATTTATGGGAGCTACCCATAAATTCATTTTGTAACAGTGTGAGTGTAGCTGAAAAGAAAAATTCCAAACAAAATGAGGATTTTCTTACGGTCTTAAAAAGTGAATTCCCCAGGGTTTTTTCTGAGGGGTTAGGTATGTGTACTAAGACTGAAGTGAATTTTGAACTAAAGCAAAATGTGAAACCTGTTTTTAAGCCAAAAAGAAACGTGCCTTTATCCTCAAAAGAAGATATTGAAATTGAACTGCAGAGACTGCAGGAAAATGGTGTAGTCGAAAAAGTTGACTATTCTGAGTGGGCAAGCCCCACTGTATATGTTCAAAAGAAAAATAAGAGGATTCAGTATGTGCCAATTTTTCTACAGGCCTCAATGACTGTCTTATGGATCATAGTAATCCAATCCCATCCCTGAAGACATTTTTACAAAGCTGAATGGAGGGAAAATTTTCTCCAAAATTGATTTATCTGAGGCTTATCTTCAGATAAAAGTCAGTGAAGAATGGATATTAATGCTTTATTTGTCTCTATGTAAATAAACTTCTCTTTCAGTATTCAAACAACAGTGTATATTTATTCCTTTCACGGAATACTTCATCTTTGATTGTCCGAATTAATAAGCCATCTTAGGACATATCAAATAATTAGGCAGTTCGATAAAGAATTTCATTGTGATACATTTTGTAAATTTTTACTTTGTTTCCACCATAACATTTTTCTTTAAAATGACTACCTTTTACAGTTTTCAGATATGCTGAAACAAACATCGCATTTAAATTTTCCGCAAATAAGTAGCTTTCCGAATATTAAGCAATGTCATTTCTTACGCTATTGCTGGTAGCCACCTTGGTATGCCCATTTGTGTATAGTTTGCGGTGTTGCGCTTGCGCGTACCAAGATGCCCACCAGCAGTAACATAAGAAATGACATTGCTTAATATCCGAAAAACTACTTGGCTTTTAATATCATACACAGCACACATATCATGGCTTTTAATATCATACACAGCAAACTTATCATGGCTTTTAATATCATACACAGCAAACATAATTGCTTTTAATATCATACACAGCAAACATGATTGCTTTTAATAGCATACACAGAAAACATGATTGCTTTTAATAGCATACACAGCAAACATGATTGCTTTTAATAGCATACACAGCAAACATGATTGCTTTTAATATCATACACAGCAAACATGATTGCTTTTAATAGCATACACAGCAAACATGATTGCTTTTAATATCATACACAGCAAACATGATTGCTTTTAATAGCATACACAGCAAACATGATTGCTTTTAATATCATACACAGCAAACATGATTGCTTTTGATATCATACACAGCAACCATGATTGCTTTTAATATCATACACAGCACACATATCATGGCTTTTAATATCATACACAGCACACATATCATGGCTTTTAATATCATACACAGCACACATATCATGGCTTTTAATATCATACACAGCACACATATCATGGCTTTTAATATCATACACAGCAAACATATCATGGCTTTTAATATCATACACAGCAAACATGATTGCTTTTAATATCATACACAGCAAACATGATTGCTTTTAATATCATACACAGCAAACATGATTGCTTTTAATATCATACACAGCAAACATGATTGCTTTTAATAGCATACACAGCAAACATGAGTGCTTTTTATAGCATACCCAGCAAACATGATTGCTTTTAATAGCATACACAGACAACATGATTCCTTTTAATAGCATACACAGCAAACATGATTGCTTTTAATAGCATACACAGCAAACAGGATTGCTTTTAATAGCATACGCAGCAAACAGGATTGCTTTTGATAGCATGTGAAGCAAACAGGATTGCTTTTAATATCATACACAGCAAACAGGATCGCCTTTAATATCATACACAGCAAACATGATTGCTTTTAATATCATACACAGCAAACATGATTGCTTTTAATATCATACACAGCAAACATAATTGCTTTTAATATCATACACAGCAAACATGATTGCTTTTAATATCATACACAGCAAACATGATTGCTTTTAATATCATACACACCAAACATGATTGCTTTTAATATCATACACAGCAAACATGATTGCTTTTAATATCATATACAGCAAACATGATTGCTTTTAATATCATATACAGCAAACATGATTGCTTTTAATAGCATACCCAGCAAACATGATTGCTTTTAATAGCATACCCAGCAAACAGGATTGCTTTTAATAGCATACGCAGCAAACATGATTGCTGTTAATAGCATGTGAAGCAAACAGGATTGCTTTTAATATCATACACAGCAAACATGATCGCTTTTAATATCATACACAGCAAACTTGATTGCTTTTAATATCCTACACAGCAAACATGATTGCTTTTCATCTCATACACAGCAAACATGATTGCTTTTAATCTAATACACAGCAAACATGATTGCTTTTGATATCATACACAGCAAAGATGATTGCTTTTGATATCATACACAGCAAACAGGATTGCTTTTAATATCATACACAGCAAACATATCATGGCTTTTAATATCATAGACACCTCACATATCATGGCTTTTAATATCATACACAGCACACATATCATGGCTTTTAATATCATACACAGCAAACATATCATGGCTTTTAATATCATACACGGCAAACATAATTGCTTTTAATATCATACACAGCAAACATGATTGCTTTTAATATCATACACAGCAAACATGATTGCTTTTAATATCATACACAGCAAACATGATTGCTTTTAATAGCATACACAGCAAACATGATTGCTTTTAATAGCATACACAGCAAACATGATTGCTTTTAATAGCATACACAGCAAACATGATTGCTTTTAATATCATACACAGCAAACAGGATTGCTTTTAATAGCATACACAGCAAACATGAGTGCTTTTAATAGCATACACAGCAAACATGATTGCTTTTAATATCATACACAGCAAACATGATTGCTTTTAATAGCATACACAGCAAACATGAGTGCTTTTTATAGCATACACAGCAAACATGATTGCTTTTAATAGCATACACAGAAAACATGATTCCTTTTAATAGCATACACAGCAAACATGATTGCTTTTAATATCATACACAGCAAACAGGATTGCTTTTAATAGCATACGCAGCAAACAGGATTGCTTTTGATAGCATGTGAAGCAAACAGGATTGCTTTTAATATCATACACAGCAAACATGATCGCCTTTAATATCATACACAGCAAACATGATTGCTTTTAATATCATACACAGCAAACATGATTGCTTTTAATATCATACACAGCAAACATAATTGCTTTTAATATCATACACAGCAAACATGATTGCTTTTAATATCATACACAGCAAACATGATTGCTTTTAATATCATACACAGCAAACATGATTGCTTTTAATATCATACACAGCAAACATGATTGCTTTTAATATCATACACAGCAAACATGATTGCTTTTAATATCATATACAGCAAACATGATTGCTTTTAATAGCATACCCAGCAAACAGGATTTCTTTTAATAGCATACGCAGCAAACATGCTTGCTTTTAATAGCATGTGAAGCAAACAGGATTGCTTTTAATATCATACACAGCAAACATGATCGCCTTTAATATCATACACAGCAAACATGATTGCTTTTAATATCATACACAGCAAACACGAGTGCTTTTAATCTAATACACAGCAAACATGATTGCTTTTGATATCATACACAGCAAACATGATTGCTTTTGATATCATACACAGCAAACATGATTGCTTTTAATATCATACACAGCAAACATGATTGCTTTTAATATCATACACAGCAAACATGATTGCTTTTAATAGCATACACAGCAAACATGATTGCTTTTAATAGCATACACAGCAAACATGATTGCTTTTAATAGCATACACAGCAAACATGATTGCTTTTAATAGCATACACAGCAAACATATCATGGCTTTTAATATCATACACAGCAAACATGATTGCTTTTAATATCATACACAGCAAACATGATTGCTTTTCATATCATACACAGCAAACATGATTGCTTTTAATATCATACACAGCAAACATGATTGCTTTTAATAGCATACACAGCAAACATGAGTGCTTTTTATAGCATACCCAGCAAACATGATTGCTTTTAATAGCATACACAGACAACATGATTCCTTTTAATAGCATACACAGCAAACATGATTGCTTTTAATAGCATACACAGCAAACAGGATTGCTTTTAATAGCATACGCAGCAAACAGGATTGCTTTTGATAGCATGTGAAGCAAACAGGATTGCTTTTAATATCATACACAGCAAACAGGATCGCCTTTAATATCATACACAGCAAACATGATTGCTTTTAATATCATACACAGCAAACATGATTGCTTTTAATATCATACACAGCAAACATAATTGCTTTTAATATCATACACAGCAAACATGATTGCTTTTAATATCATACACAGCAAACATGATTGCTTTTAATATCATACACAGCAAACATGATTGCTTTTAATATCATACACAGCAAACATGATTGCTTTTAATATCATATACAGCAAACATGATTGCTTTTAATATCATATACAGCAAACATGATTGCTTTTAATAGCATACCCAGCAAACAGGATTGCTTTTAATAGCATACGCAGCAAACATGATTGCTGTTAATAGCATGTGAAGC
This sequence comes from Euprymna scolopes, assembly GCF_053919585.1. Taxonomy (NCBI): domain Eukaryota; kingdom Metazoa; phylum Mollusca; class Cephalopoda; order Sepiida; family Sepiolidae; genus Euprymna; species Euprymna scolopes. The sequence continues at coordinate 49,120,588 of NC_136494.1, forward strand.
AAACAGGATTGCTTTTAATATCATACACAGCAAACATGATCGCTTTTAATATCATACACAGCAAACTTGATTGCTTTTAATATCCTACACAGCAAACATGATTGCTTTTCATCTCATACACAGCAAACATGATTGCTTTTAATCTAATACACAGCAAACATGATTGCTTTTGATATCATACACAGCAAACATGATTGCTTTTGATATCATACACAGCAAACATGATTGCTTTTGATATCATACACAGCAAACATGATTGCTTTTAATATCATACACAGCAAACATATCATGGCTTTTAATATCATACACAGCAAACATATCATGGCTTTTAATATCATACACGGCAAACATGATTGCTTTTAATAGCATACACAGCAAACATGGTTGCTTTTAATATCATACACAGCAAACATGATTGCTTTTAATATCATACACAGCAAACATGATTGCTTTTAATAGCATACACACCAAACATGATTGCTTTTAATAGCATACACAGCAAACATGATTGCTTTTAATAGCATACACAGCAAACATGATTGCTTTTAATATCATACACAGCAAACAGGATTGCTTTTAATAGCATACACAGCAAACATGAGTGCTTTTAATAGCATACACAGCAAACATGATTGCTTTTAATATCATACACAGCAAACATGATTGCTTTTAATAGTATACACAGCAAACATGAGTGCTTTTTATAGCATACACAGCAAAAATGATTGCTTTTAATAGCATACACAGAAAACATGATTCCTTTTAATAGCATACACAGCAAACATGATTGCTTTTAATATCATACACAGCAAACAGGATTGCTTTTAATAGCATACGCAGCAAACAGGATTGCTTTTGATAGCATGTGAAGCAAACAGGATTGCTTTTAATATCATACACAGCAAACATGATCGCCTTTAATATCATACACAGCAAACATTATTGCTTTTAATATCATACACAGCAAACATGATTGCTTTTAATATCATACACAGCAAACATAATTGCTTTTAATATCATACACAGCAAACATGATTGCTTTTAATATCATACACAGCAAACATGATTGCTTTTAATATCATATACAGCAAACATGATTGCTTTTAATAGCATACCCAGCAAACAGGATTGCTTTTAATAGCATACGCAGCAAACATGATTGCTTTTAATAGCATGTGAAGCAAACAGGATTGCTTTTAATATCATACACAGCAAACATGATCGCCTTTAATATCATACACAGCAAACATGATTGCTTTTAATATCATACACAGCAAACACGATTGCTTTTCATCTCATACACAGCAAACATGATTGCTTTTAATCTAATACACAGCAAACATGATTGCTTTTAATATCATACACAGCAAACATGATTGCTTTTGATATCATACACAGCAAACATGATTGCTTTTAATATCATACACAGCAAACATGATTGCTTTTAATATCATACACAGCAAACATGATTGCTTTTAATAGCATACACAGCAAACATGATTGCTTTTAATAGCATACACAGCAAACATGATTGCTTTTAATAGCATACACAGCAAACATGATTGCTTTTAATATCATACACAGCAAACATGATTGCTTTTAATAGCATACACAGCAAACATGATTGCTTTTAATAGCATACACAGCAAACATGATTGCTTTTAATAGCATACACAGCAAACATGATTGCTTTTAATAGCATACACAGCAAACATGATTGCTTTTAATAGCATACACAGCAAACATGATTGCTTTTAATAGCATACACAGCAAACATGATTGCTTTTAATATCATACACAGCAAACATGATTGCTTTTAATATCATACACAGCAAACATGATTGCTTTTAATATCATACACAGCAAACATGATTGCTATTAATATCATACACAGCAAACATGATTGCTTTTAATATCATACACAGCAAACATGATTGCTTTTAATAGCATACACAGCAAACATGATTGCTTTTAATAGCATACACAGCAAACATGATTGCTTTTAATAGCATACACAGCAAACATGATTGCTTTTAATAGCATACACAGCAAACATGATTGCTTTTAATAGCATACACAGCAAACATGATTGCTTTTAATAGCATACACAGCAAACATGATTGCTTTTAATAGCATACACAGCAAACATGATTGCTTTTAATAGCATACACAGCAAACATGATTGCTTTTAATAGCATACACAGCAAACATGATTGCTTTTAATAGCATACACAGCAAACATGATTGCTTTTAATATCATACACAGCAAACATGATTGCTTTTAATATCATACACAGCAAACATGATTGCTTTTAATATCATACACAGCAAACATGATTGCTTTTAATATCATACACAGCAAACATGATTGCTTTTAATATCATACACACCTCACATATCATGGCTTTTAATATCATACACAGCACACATATCATGGCTTTTAATATCATACACAACACACATATCACGGCTTTTAATATCATACACAGCAAACATAATTGCTTTTAATATCATACATAGCAAACATGATTGCTTTTAATAGCATACCCAGCAAACAGGATTGCTTTTAATAGCATACGCAGCAAACAGGATTGCTTTTAATAGCATGTGAAGCAAAGAGGATTGCTTTTAATATCATACACAGCAAACATGATTGCTTTTAATATCATACACAGGAAACATGATTGCTTTTGTTATTATACACAGCAACCATGATTGCTTTTAATATCATACACAGCACACATATCATGGCTTTTAATATCATACACAGCAAACATATCATGGCTTTTGATATCATACACAGCAAACATGATTGCTTTTGATATCATACACAGCAAACATGATTGCTTTTAATATCATACACAGCAAACATGATTGCTTTTAATATCATACACAGCAAACATGATTGCTTTTAATATCATACACAGCAAACATGATTGCTTTTAATAGCATACACAGCAAACATGATTGCTTTTTATAGCATACACAGCAAACATGATTGCTTTTAATAGCATACACAGCAAACATGATTCCTTTTAATAGCATACACAGCAAACATGATTGCTTTTAATAGCATACACAGCAAACAGGATTGCTTTTAATAGCATGTGAAGCAAACAGGATTGCTTTTGATAGCATGTGAAGCAAACAGGATTGCTTTTAATATCATACACAGCAAACATGATCGCCTTTAATATCATACACAGCAAACATGATTGCTTTTAATATCATACACAGCAAACATGATTGCTTTTCATCTCATACACAGTAAACATGATTGCTTTTAATATCATACACAGCAAACATAATTGCTTTTAATATCATACATAGCAAACATGATTGCTTTTAATATCATACACAGCAAACATGATTGCTTTTAATATCATACACAGCAAACATGATTGCTTTTAATATCATACACACCTCACATATGGCTTTTAATATCATACACAGCACATATATCATGGCTTTTAATATCATACACAACACACATATCACGGCTTTTAATATCATACACAGCAAACATAATTGCTTTTAATATCATACATAGCAAACATGATTGCTTTTAATAGCATACCCAGCAAACAGGATTGCTTTTAATAGCATACGCAGCAAACAGGATTGCTTTTAATAGCATGTCAAGCAAACAGGATTGCTTTTAATATCATACACAGCAAACATGATTGCTTTTAATATCATACACAGGAAACATGATTGCTTTTGTTATTATACACAGCAACCATGATTGCTTTTAATATCATACACAGCACACATATCATGGCTTTTAATATCATACACAGCAAACATATCATGGCTTTTGATATCATACACAGCAAACATGATTGCTTTTAATATCATACACAGCAAACATGATTGCTTTTAATATCATACACAGCAAACATGATTGCTTTTAATATCATACACAGCAAACATGATTGCTTTTAATAGCATACACAGCAAACATGATTGCTTTTTATAGCATACACAGCAAACATGATTGCTTTTAATAGCATACACAGCAAACATGATTCCTTTTAATAGCATACACAGCAAACATGATTGCTTTTAATATCATACACAGCAAACAGGATTGCTTTTAATAGCATGTGAAGCAAACAGGATTGCTTTTGATAGCATGTGAAGCAAACAGGATTGCTTTTAATATCATACACAGCAAACATGACTGCCTTTAATATCATACACAGCAAACATGATTGCTTTTAATATCATACACAGCAAACATGATTGCTTTTCATCTCATACACAGTAAACATGATTGCTTTTAATATCATACACAGCAAACATAATTGCTTTTAATATCATACATAGCAAACATGATTGCTTTTAATATCATACACAGCAAACATGATTGCTTTTAATATCATACACAGCAAACATTATTGCTTTAAATATAATAAACAGCAAACATATTGCGTTTAATATCATACACAGCACACTTATCATTGCTTTTAATACCATACACAGTAAACTTGTCATTGTTTTTAATACCATACACAGCACACATACCAGTGCTTTTAATATCATACACATCACACATATCATTGCTTGTAATATCATACACAGCACGCTTATCATTGCTTGTAATATCATACACAGCCAACTCATCATTGCTTTTAATATCATACACAACACACTTATCATTGCTTGTAATATCATACACATCACACATATCATTGCTTGTAATATCATACACAGCACACTTATCATTGCTTGTAATATCATACACAGCACACATATCATTGCTTGTAATATCATACATAGCAAACATGATTGCTTTTGATATCATACACAGCAAACATGATTGCTTTTAATATCATACACAGCAAACATGATTGCTTTTAATATCATACACAGCAAACATGATTGCTTTTAATATCATACACAGCAAACATGATTGCTTTTAATATCATACACAGCAAACATGATTGCTTTTAATATCATACACAGCAAACATGATTGCTTTTAATATCATACACAGCAAACATGATTGCTTTTAATATCATACACAGCAAACATGATTGCTTTTAATATCATACACAGCAAACATGATTGCTTTTAATATCATACACAGCAAACTACTTTTTATATCATACACAGCACACTTATCATTTTTTTAAGATCATACACAGCAAACTTATCATTGCTTGTAATATCATACACAGCACACGTATGACTGCTTGTAATATCATTCACAGCAAACTTATCATTGCTTTTAATATCATACACAGCAAACTTATCATTGCTTGTAATATCATTCACAGCAAACTGATCATTGCTTGTAATATCATACACAGCAAACTTATTGTTTTAATATCATACACGTATGATTGCTTTTAATATCGTAAAACCCTTTTGGGGTAAATTATCATTGGTCCATAACCTTTCTTTTCCTTCCCGGTCTCCTCGGTTTTGGTATGGTCTGTGGTGGTTCAATATTAAACGTTTCGTATACTATATCAATTGAATCTTCCTGTTCCTCAGGTTTGTCATGTTCGTTGTCCTTCCTATGACGTTTTCTGAGTTGATTTTGGTGTCTTTTGTGTATCCCTTTTGGACCTTTTATCATGTAGACCAAGTCGCCGATATGTTTATCTACCGTACCCGACTCCCCATATGGCATATCATTTTTAAAACTATTATATATACCTGATCACCAGATTTAAACCTTTTACATGATGTGTGTGTGTCGTTTTATATATGACTGCTTGCTTTGGTATTAATTTATCAAATGGTGATTTTATTTTTCTCGCAAACATTAATTCTGCTGGCAATAATTTCGGTGTATTTGGTTTCTCAGTTATCCTGTATATTTGCAGGAACTGTTGTAATGCTTTATCCGTCGGTGTCCCTATCGATTTTCTAAGGGCACGCTTTATCATATCTACAAACCTTTCCGCTAATCCATTTGATCGAGGATGGAACTGTGGTGTAATTACCTGAAACGATTCACAAAAATCCTGGAAAACACTTGAAGTAAATTGTGTTCTGTTATCTGTGACTACAATGTCTGGTACCCCAAAACGTGCAAATATTTCATGCAGAAAACTTATTGCGTTATCTGTCGTTGGGTTTTTGACCCGCTTTACTTCCGGCCATCTGGAAAAACTATCTACTATGATTAGGTAGTATTGTCCCTCGATCGGTCCAGCAAAGTCTATATGAATGCGTGACCATGGATGGTCAGTTTTTTTCCAAGGTTTATGAACTATCGGTGGTGCCTTAGCGGCTAACGCACAACCTTTACATTGGTTTACTGTTAATGCAATATCCACATCCATATTATGCCAGTAAGCATAACTCCTCATAAGTGTCTTCATCCTATTTATACCCGGGTGTCCTGCATGAAAATCACATAAGATTTTTTTCTGCAAGGTTTTCGGTACAACCACTCTTTCATTATATAATAATACCTCATTGCATAAGGAAAATATACTTTGCGTTTTTCCGTCATTTTCCCTTAATTTTTTCTTTATGTCTTTGATGATGTTGTCATTTTCAGGCTCCCTTTTTATATCGTTAAGCGTGACTGGTAATTCTCTTATATTCACCACCATGTTTTTTTCCTCATAATTGGAACGTATAGCTGCAATTACTGCCTCTTCAAGGGTTTCATCCCTTTTCGGTATAAGCCTTGACAATCCATCCGCATGACCTATTTTTCCCCGAACATAGATGTTTTATTTGAACATCATAATTTAGCAAGATCGTACCCCAACAGAGTAACAGATTTGCCGTATATACTGGTAAGCCCTTTTTTGAGCCGAACATAGTCACTGGGGGTTTGTGGTCTGTTTCCAGTATAAAATGTCTCCCGTACAGATAACGGTGTAATTTCGTCACCGCGAAAATAATGCTTAATGCTTCCTTTTCTATTTGGGAGTAAGCCTTCTCTGACGGAATTAGGGTCCTTGACGCGTGCGCTATAGGTGTCTTCATTCCATCTGGCATAATATGCTGTATACATGCTCCTATACCATACGAGCTCACGTCATTCGCAACAATTATTTGTAATTTTGGGTCGTAATAAGTTAAGAATAAATCTGACGTCAAAGTCTTTCATTTCCTCAAATGAGTCTTGACATTCTTTTGTCCATATCCATGGTGTTTCTTTCTTTAATACTTCGTTCAGTGGAGCTCTTAGGTCGTGCATACCTTTGATAAATACTTGGTAGTAGTTCGCGAGGCCTAGGAAGCTTTGTAAAGTCGTCACGTTATGTGGTGCTGGCATGTTCTTAATTGCTATCGCTCTTTCTGGATCAGGGCGTCGACCATCTTTACTTATTATTTGTCCTAAATACTTGATTTCGTCTAGACAAAACTCACATTTGTTTTCTTTCACCTTGAATCCGTACTCGTTTATTCTTGTGAACACTTGTTTTAAATGCTCTATATGTTCACATGGATGCGCTCCTTATGATTATGTCATCCAGGTATGCACAAGCACAATCTAAACCGTTCAGCATTGTGTCCATTGCTTGCTGGAATATCGCCGGCGTGACTTTTATCCCGAATGGTAATCGGTTATACTTGAATAACCCTTTGTGTGTTAATGCATAAAATCTTTGAGCATTTTTCTTCTATCGGAATTTGCAAATAGGCGTCGGACAAATCTACTTTTGAAAAAATTTTCCCACCATTTAGTTTGGCAAAAATCTCTTCCTGGCTTGGTAAAGGGTAATGCTGATCTTGTAGCATATTATTTAATCCGGTTGAAAAGTCTCCGCAGACTCGAATTTGTTCCGATTTCTTCTTTACGTACACCATAGGCGCTGCCCAAACGCTAGTTTCGATTTTCGATAAAATGCCCATTCTTTCAAGTCTGTCTAATTCGCTATCTATTTTGTCTAATCCGGCGAACGGCACGTTCTGTTTTTTCTTAAATACTTGTGTTGCATCCTTTTTTAGCTCGAACGAAGCTTTAAATTTATTACATCTTCCCAGTCCGGTAGTAAATATTTCTGGGAATTCGTTCTTTAGTTCATTTTTAATATTTTCTGACGTTGTGGTGCAGCTGGTTATTTTTTTATAAAAAGCGTTCATCGGTTTATCCCAAAGGTTGAATTTTTCAATAAAATCTGTTCCCAATAAATTCTTGTTTTCTTTAATTATGAAGATTTTCAATTTCTTCGTCGTGCCATTTAAATTAATGGGCAGGACGACTTCTCCTTCGAATTTGATTTTGTCTCCTATCATCGTTCTTGCACCCTTACTTGACTTTTTAAGAGTCGGTTTATCCAGTTTTTTCCAAGTGCTAACGTTTATTACCGACAAATCTGCTCCAGAATCAAGTTGAAATTTTATTTGTTTGTCGAAAATATTAACCAACACATATTTTCGTAAATTGTCTTTCTCATTGTCGTTTGTTCTCATTTGGTGTACTCTATATTTTGTTCTGCAACAAATACTCTTATGTCCGATTTTGCCGCAATTGAAGCATCTGATATTTTTGTAAAGACAATCCTTTCCCCAATGTTTTTCATCACATCTTCCGCAATTATTACTTGGCCCTGATTTTTTATAGTTCCTTTGACTTGAATCGTAATTTCGTTTTCTGTAATTAGAGTTTGAGTATTTATAACTCGCGTAATCTTTTGGATTTTGACGAGTCTCACACTTTCTTTGCCCTGTGTTTCTGCCAGATTTTTTAATCTTCCTTATGTATGACACTCCTGCTTCTTCTATATCTCTGGAGTTTTTTTTTTAGTGATACTGCACTTTGACAATCTTCTGCTAACTTTTGCAGTGTCAGACCTTGTTCTGTCTCTAATTTTGAGAGAATGCGTCTTCGGATCTCTGAATTTTTTGTAGAAACTAGCCCCTGTGCAAAAATTAAACATTTGAAGTTGTCCACCGTAACTTCCGATAATTTAAAATTGTCACAGTGTTTATTCACTACTGACACATATGTCAGGTAGTCCTGCTCCTCCATTTTCTTAAGGTTCATACACGACCATCTCTTGTGAAAAAGAGACATGTTTGGTCCAAATAACTCCTTAAGAAGTTTTACGGTCTCAGCGAAGTCTAACTGATTCGTTCTCCTTGGCAATATGAAATCAACAAATTTGCAATGTTCACTGGTACCAAGCTTTCGAAGTAATAAACTTACTTTCTTTGCGTTTGACCAGCTTTTGCAATCGGTTTCGAAAAAATCTTCATACCTCTTGAAGTTTTATCCTCTTCTGGTAGGTATGTGAACACATCTATGCTATTCACAATTGTTGCGTTGGAAAAAGTTGTATTGCTTGCCTGTGCAGAATTAGTCATTAATCTTTTCAACAAATCTTTTTGACCAAGTTGCATGTGCTCTATACATTTAAGAAGCCGTTAATTCTGTCTTTCGTCTCTTTCTTGTAGTTCTTTTTTCTGCAATTCGTCTCTTTCTTGTAGACGCCTTCTCTGTACTTTGTCTCTTTCTTGTTGACGCATTTGCATTTCCGCGAATAACTTGATAAGATCCTCCATTTTGTTTTTCAAATTAGTAAATCAGTCACTTTTACAATTTCCTTTCTTTAATACTACGAACAACCAATTCCTGTATGTTACGTTATTAATTACGTACAAGAAAGAAAAAAAATCCCTTCTTAGTATACTGAGAAAAAAAAAATCACTTTTTCTTTCAAAACAGTCTATCTAATAAGTTCACGGTAGTGAAACAATTTTTTTTTTCTTTTGTGTGCACTTTGCAGAAAGGGTTACTGTAACTTTCAAGTTTTTTTTTTTCTCGTAGGCACTTTGAAATAAAGTGCTTGCTGTTTTTTTTTTTTGTTTTTTTCCAAGTGTGTCAGGTTTTGAATTTCCTTTTCAAGTAGTCACAAAAAAAAATCTTGGTGTTTTGCAAGTATCCAGTGCTCGAATATCGCGTTTGACAATTTAGTAGTTGCTGCGTTTTAAACATTGAATTCCCAAGTGATTTTTTTTTCCCAATCTTTGATGAGTAAGTATTTCCCGAATACCACTGTTGAGTTTGATAGTGTATTTTCTCACGTGTAAATCTTTTTTCGAAATCCCGTCGCCACTGTTGTGTCTGTATCAATAACAACACGAACGCAGAAAGTAAAGGTAAAACAAATATATTAAGACGAAAATATAATACATATTTACAAAGCTGCAGTTGTACTGCAGTTGGAAGATTGTCTGGCAGAGGGCGTGTTAAAGTCTTTCATGGAGCAACCGGCACATGCATCTTGCCTATCCGGCGTTCGAACACAGCTCTCCGGTCTTGCTGACTTGATACCTTTATCTTGTTCACCCACGTATGCTAATTAGTGGGCGTCTCCACAACACTTACCATTGCTTTCCATATCATACACAGCAAACTTATTGCTTTTTCATATCATATACAGCAACCTGATCATTGCTTTTAATATCATACACAGCAAACTTATCATTGCTTTTAATATCATACACAGCAACCTGATCATTGCTTTTAATAATATGACTGGATAGATGACCTCTATCTAGTCACGACTGATGAAACAAGAGTATGCTACCCCTATGAAGTTTATTTCTGCTCAAAATTTTTACAAATTCTCGAGTTCAACAAAAACATTCGTGAGTTCAAAAGATACACCTGAAGAAGGTCAGAGGTTACATCGACAAAAACGTTGTGAAAATCACATTCAAGATGAGAACAGTAGTCTGATGAATCCAAGTAATACAAATATCACGATAGCTAACTGATACAGAACTCTGAAAATGTGACAGTGATACATGTTCATTCTCACAATTCTTAGGCAGCACATTTAGGGCTGCAAAATACAATGTGAAAGGAAATTGTCAGTACATCTCTGAGTAAACACCTGTGTGATTATGCAGAAAGTGTAATGTGAATGTTGAAGGTTTGGTCTGTTCAACAGTAGCACAGGGCGGTATTTAAGCATTGCGGTGGGGTAAGAACCTTGAAATAATCTGCAGGCAACAGAAACAACTATTACATCCGGCGAGTAAACAGCAATCTAATCCTAGCAGATTATATACTACTGACAGAACAGGGTCGTGGCAGGGAATATGCAATGTATACCTGATGACTCAACGCTGTACACACTCAAGAGAATCAGAGAACACTTTGCCAACTCTGGCGAACACTAGGGATCCGTATTTCAAGTGGGGCTGAATCATTGCCTTATAAAGTTTAATTAGCAAATGCCATTCATGAGGAATTTGGTAGCTCAAAATTTGCAACATGTAAAGCTCCTCATTAATCCTATTGGATATATAAGACAAGTGGTCATCAAACCTAAGATTGCTACATATTATTACTCCTAGATAGTTATGACATTTCGAGAATGGCACAGATATGTCTTGAAACCAAATCCCATGGAAAGAAATAGGAGAGATACTTAGAGGACAATAGCACAACTATTTTTGCTGGGTTGAACACCGTGCCCCAGTCCCCCATCCACTGAGATGCAAAAATAAGCAGTGACTGCAAGGATACCAATGCTATGTAAGGCTCTGGGCGTGACAAAAATTTGTGTCATTGGCATAAGAGCTTAGGAACACAGTCAAGTCATCACAGTTAAAATGAAATGTTGCATTGTCCATTAATGGCAGCAGGTCATTGATCAATAGTAAAAATAATGTTGCCGCAATAACACTTTGTTGAATCATTCAATAGACTACTTATAACCGCTAAACGAAGGAGAGAGAATGCCAGAAAAAAAAATGTATATATATATATATATTTGTTTTCACAAGTGACGTCATGGTCCTTAACAGATTCGTCCGCACAATTTCGAACACCACCGCCAAATCAACACGCCACAAACAAATACCGTTGAATCGACATGTTCCCAAGCAGGACCGAACAATTTCGCCGAATTGGCACATAATGATACAAAAATGCAATAACACGAGACACATTATCAAAAAAGTGTATTTCAAAACCCACAAATCACTTATCGGCTTGTTCTTTTCAGAGCCGTTGGGCAAAACTAAATCATCACTTTGGGGTAAGATGGGTGTAGTTCATTAGTGGATTTGATTTGTAATCGAAAGGTCCCAGGTTCACTTTTCACCACATGTAGACCCAACTCATACGCTTGTGCGCTTCCACGCATGCTCAGCACACTTCTCCCTGATCTCGATATCACATAGATGACAATGCTGTGCAGGCCATTTCCTCTTGGTAACTCACCTTAAGGGTAAAGGCTCAGGAGCTTCCTCAGTGGTGCTTGCAACTACTGCATCATTAAACTCTCCCTGCTCTGGATCATTGGGTGCGTCATCTTCTGAGGAGCTTTCTTCATCTGGTTTTTCGTACAGTAGTGAGGCTTCGTCATCTGATAAGGTGAGTTTGCCACTAATTACGCAATTATGTAGGCACATTGGGCGCACATTCTTTATATGGCGTGGTGTTCCATCAACTGAGATCGAGTGTTGGGTATTTATTTTTGTCACTGTTCCTGTGCCGAACTGCATCGTGCATCTTCCTCACGGATTCTTCATCCAAACCTCATCTCCTTCCTTGTATGGATTAGCAACAATCACTTTATCGATACCCTTGACACGGATCTTATAATTGTATAGCACATTCGCAGGTGTCGTCAAGACCATATTGTCATCCTTAGGTGTGACGTGCCAGTACACTGCTTCTAAGATTGTACAGTTTGTTCTTGCTGCAATGTGCTTTATTGTGTGATGAGAGCTCTCAATTATTCCGTTTCTGTAGGGTATATGGGTGCACTAAAATCGAATGTGTAAAGTCAGCAAATGTTTTTCCATAAAATACAGCGCCATTATCAGTAAGCAATTAGGTCAGCGGCTCCCCTTTCACAAAATATACTTTGCAACTGCTTAATGACACTAGCAGAATCCTATCAGTGCAACTGCCTCCAAATGGCATAATGGCTAGGGCCACAGTCTATCAACGTCAAGTACAACTGAGTGCCGAAATGGGTTATATCTATAGTAACCCTGCTCCAGGTTTCTGGGACATCAAGCCTACCTGGCTTCCAATGCACTGGGGCTGGATCTATGGATTGGCATTCTTTACAATCCCACACCACCGACTGCACTTCAGTTTTAGTTATTAGTGAATTTGCAAATTTAACAAAGTACCATGTCCTTTTCACACCAGGATGTCCACTAGACTGAAGAATTGTCTGTATCTGAGACAAGTGTGCATGTTCAGCGTCCACAGCACAAACAAGGTCTCTGGGTTCTGCCGCTTTACAGATCTCATTTAACCACTGCTGTGGTACTCGAGTAAGTTGGTCAGTTTTGTTATCGTGAGACTTAACGAGCCCTACATCGATTGTTCGTGCATATTTTGAGGCAAAAACTCGAGCGTGGAGAGGTGACACACAATAAGCATTTCCAAGGCTGCTTTGGTGTGCACTCTCGTCTGTCTAGACAAGGTGTCAGTCATCCACCGATATATACAGGCAGAGTCCGTTCGTAGTTGTATGGTTTTGGCTTTCCAATGTAATGCAAGGTTGACGCCTCGCAGCACAGTATCAAGCTCAGCTAAATTTATGTTTGTCTTCATGCACTGCTCGGAGACAGCTTGTGTGCTCTGCCACAGAACCATTGCTTTCCACAACCATGCCTGTAGCAATGGAACTAGCGTCCATCCACACTGTAACATCTTCCAGTCACCTTTCATTGAATCATCTTGGGCTGCTAAATGTGTTCGATCATCCGTGATAGAATAGGGTCTAGCACTTTGTCATCCCATCCAGTTTTCATCAAATTTGCTCTTCATTTTACAAATGCTGTGGTGACATGTAACCAGCCACATACCAGGAAATGACCAGTCAGTTCCCCGCACACTAAAAATACAATTCAGCGAGTAAGTTTATCGGGCACTGCTGGAAGGTTACTTCCACGTCGCTATAACAATTTTCCATGCTCCTCCTGGACATTTAATCCCAATATACATGAACCTAGTTTCAGCTGTTCTGAGGTCTTGCTTTCCAGACCAAACTTCTCCAAATGTTCCTTGACACAGGTCGCAGAACACATACTTTCATTCACAAAAATGTTGTCAATATACGAAGACGTAGCCGCGTTTATAGTCTTATCCTGGCTAAAGACGGCATTGACAATGGCCCGTATTATTAAAGGGGCAAGATTAAGCCCAAATCTGGAGCGGGTGAGACAATATCGCTGTCCCTTGATCTCTACTGTTTGGAACGGGCACAGATATTTGTCAACATGTACTTGCAAATAGGCTCAGCGTAGATCCAACACTGCAATGCTTGGTCACCATTCCTTCAGTTTTTGTATGAACATCCACATACTTATTTAGCTTTTGATAATCCATAACGGGCGCATTTTCTGTTTGTTCTTCTGCACAATAGCCATGAGGAGAATTAAACCTTTATGGGGGTGAAGTTCGTCCTCAGGATATGACAGTAGCCAACCATTATCAATCCACATCTGCAGTTTGCGATCATATTCCTCACGAATTGGTGTTGGGGCTGGATACTCTGCAAGTCTATTTCTCAACATTAAGTGGAGGTTGTTCGCCAGCCCATTTTCATGATGTGGTCCACTTCCAAAGTGTTCTGTTCATACTCTGCGGAGAAGTCAGGCTCGGTGATGGTGATAGCAGCAAAATTAGTCTTGCTGAAATGTGGAATGGTCACCTCACCTTCACTACACACAGCTACTCCTCCCAGTCGCTTGATTGCATCCAGCCCAAGCAATAAATCAAATCCCAGCAAGTATCCATCCATAACTAAGACTTCTACACTAATGCTCCACATTACACCAAGGTTCACTTGCATCGTTCCATAGCAGATAAGTGTGTTTCCATCTGCTGTGAGCACCAGAGTCACTTTCCTCGTCCATTCCTTGCAACATGACTTGCGGACCAGTGGATGTGTGCATCCAGTATCCACTAGAGCTGTACGTGGTAGTCCATTGATGTGAACAGTGATAACCGGCAATGCACAATTTACATCAGTTTGGGAGATGAGATTGGTGCTGAATTCTCGTCACCTTGCTTGTTTTCCAGACAAAATCTGGCAATGTGCCCTGACTGCTTAGATCGGTAACACGTGATAGGTTGTCGATGCTTGACACTAACATCTCTTCTCCTCACATTATCCAGTAGGCAATCGCTTGCTCTATGATTGAGTCCATTACACTTGTAACACTGCTGGAAGTCTCCATCTCCTTAGTTGTAATTTGTGTAGCTAATGCAGCTTGCTGTGGAATTCCTGCGCAGTTCTTTAAAATGGCATGAGCGCGTGCCAGCACGTGTGTTAGATCTAGGTTTTCCATCTGGGAGGACGCTCGTAACAAGTCTTCCATATGCTCCGGCAATCCAGCACATTGAAGGCATTAATCCGACACACCACCAAATAAGAGTGCAAGCCTGCGTAGTTCTGCCAAAAATATATTGACGGTTTCACCTGGTTGGAGGTGTGAAGCAAAATGTAGTAGGCAAAACAAAAAACAAAAAAATCAGAAACACAGATAGGAAATAGTCAGTATCGCCCACCTCTAGAAGAGAAGGATTTCTTGTCTGTAATAACAGTGGAGAAAGAAGACAAAAAAAACTCACTTCTCGCAGACACATGGTTCGTCACAAAGAACAATCCAATCGCCAGAACTACCTACACACAATCTGCAGGACGCCCCCTGACTGCTTTCCAGTGACCTGCTTTTATAGCGGCCGCGAATTATGTATTTGCATAATCGCGCAAGAGCAGACTGATTCTATGATAATTGTATAGGGTAAACGCTAATAAAAACCCATGGACACCATCTTGGAACTCTTTCTTCTGCTCAGGCCGAAACACAAGACGTATCCGAGGTAAGCTCTCTATCTCCCCTCATTTCGGTTATTACTAATTCTGCTACACTCCCCCCTGATTTCATGATCACAAATGGGGCAGGGGGGCAGTCATCTTTGTCGGGTACTTCTTCGAAGAACCGGAGGCACCACTTCCTTCTTGCCATCTTCCAGTCTGTTCTATAGGCGGTGTTTCACAATCGGGGGGCAATATCCGTCTTTGTTGGGTACTCCTTCATAAAGGCAAGACAGGTGGTCGCTCTTCCGCTTCTTCAATATGTGCATTATATGGCTCAAAATCCTCTCATCATACTCTCTGCATCATACTCTCTGTCCTATCAGAAGACATTGTACTGTCTGAGTATTCCTCTTCCTCCGATGTAACAACATAATGGCGAGGGCACAGATCTTTCACATGGTGTGGCACACATTCCACCAAAATCGATTGAGGGCAGATTACCTTAGTCACTTCACCCTTGCCGAACCTCGTGGTACATCGATTTTGCAGTCTTTTGACCCACACGTGATCGCCAACCTGGTAAGAGCTGTTCTTGGGACCTGGAGACGCAGTTGCGAGATTGGTCTCCTTTACTCAAACTACATATCGATAAATCCTGTTGGCAGGCGCAGTGAAGGGAGATGTGTCGTCTCTTGGTGTGATGTTATACCAGTAGACAGCCTCCTTTATGGGACAGCACATTCTAGCCACTATTCATTTCATTGTATGATGACATCGCTCCGCTATGCCATTCCCGGCTGGAGCGTACGCACAACGGAATCGCAAGTGAACTCCCCATTTATGTGCAAATGCTTGGAACGCGTTGCTGCAGAAAGCCGTGTCATTGTCTAAAAGGATTTCATGCAGTGAGCTACGTTCAAGGAACACTGCCTCCAACTGATGAATCATGCTTACTGAGTCCTGCCTTGCCAATTTCCTCCAAATGGAGAAACGCGATGGACCACAGTCTGTTGGAGTTAAAAAGTGGAAGGTGCCATAATGCGTGATATCCATTCCAATTCTCTGCCAATTCTCGTTAACTTCCAGCTTTCCCTTTTCCCACCTGACTGGTGCTGGGTCAATGGACTGAGATTCCTCACATTTCCGTATGACCGTTTTAACGGTTGCTTTTGTCGTGGTTGGGCAACTTCTCCTGACAAAGTAGGTAGTGCGTCGCACCCTCCGGATGTTCACTACCTTTGTGAATAGCCATGATTTGACTCTCATCCAGCTCGTCTGTGTGAACGGCGCCTATCACCGGATCAAGCCCATTTTTCTTTTTCATTGCCTCAAACCACCGCTGTGGTACTCGTGTCAATCGGTCAGCGATGTTTCGTGCTGATGTAACCAGCATCACGTCCACTGTTAGCCCGTACTCTTTCACGAGCTCCTTGAGAGTGCTTAGTCATCTCCTAATAAGCATCTCGCTTGCTGCTTTGGTGCGTACTCGCGCCTTTCCAGTTAGCGTGTCCGAGACCCAATGGTATACGCAGACAGAACCTGTCTTTATGTGTAGCACTTTGCTCTGCCACTGTAGAGCCAAATTGATGCCTTTTAATACGGCATCCAGTTTGTCTAAGTTGATATGTTGAGAATCATCTTCAGATCGCAGCCAACATGCATCTCCAAGACTGCACCAATTGCTAGGGAGCTAGCATTGATCCATACATTCAGGTCTTTGCCATCCACACACCAATTTCCCCGGGCTGGATCGTTCTGCTGCGCAGATTCTAAGGTTTCGAACTTCATACAATGCAGTACGGCGTCCCTTGCTTCATTATCCCAGCTCTTCGTTACTGAACTTACTCTCCTTCTGAGTATTCCACAAGCCAAACAAAGCCAACT
The DNA here is from genome assembly GCF_053919585.1 of Euprymna scolopes. Lineage (NCBI taxonomy): Eukaryota > Metazoa > Mollusca > Cephalopoda > Sepiida > Sepiolidae > Euprymna > Euprymna scolopes. The sequence continues at coordinate 49,138,197 of NC_136494.1, forward strand.
GCATACCGGAAAGTGCCCAACAAGTCGACCACACAGGGAAAACGTTCGTTGCATAACAATGCTAGGAGGCTCTGGAATTGCATTTCCTCGCTTCCACCGCAGTTCACTGCGTTCCATCCTGACTGCGAATCCCAGCACCCGTGCACCGTCCTTCAACTGCTCCGGGTTCTTGCACTCCAACTCGAACTGCGCTAGGTGTTCTCTTTTATGGGTCGCAGGCACCACGTCTTCATTGACAAAAATGTCATCAATGTAAGCAGATGCTGCGCAGCTTGCAACTTCTTCCTGAGATAACATGCTCTCATTATCAGGGGAGCCACATTCAAACCGAACCATAGACGGGTCAGACAGTATTTTTTTTCTGTCGATTTCCACAGTCTGGTATGGCCACAGTGTCTCATGGACCCGGACTTGTAGGTATGCTCTCCTGAGGTTCAGTAGAGACACGTTAGCACCTTTTTGTCTCCATTCGCGCAGCTTAGCCGTACAAACATCTGCGTTGCCCGTAAACATGTCTTCGTAATGATTTAGCTCTCGGTAGTCCATCACCAGGCGCACTTTGGCTTTGTTCTGCTGTATCAAAGCCATCAGGGGAATTAAGCCTGGGGGGGGGGTCCCAATCCTTGGTGGGTGGGTGGTGGGGGTCCCAATTTATCCTCTGTGTATGGCATGAACCAACCATTATCTATCCAGGTTCGGAGCTCCTGCGTGTATTCTTCACGGATTTTTGCCGGCACTGGGTATTCTGACACTCGATTGTATAGCCTTTCAGGGACGTGGTCCTCAGACCACTTCCACGATGTGGTCCATGTTCGGCTTTGATGGTCAAAGGTGGCAGTGAAATCCGGTTCATTAATAGAAATGGCTGCACATTTAATATTTTTCCTGCCGCCCAGCCGCACTGATCCTGTAGGCTTGACAATGACACCTCCCAGAGCTTTTATGGCGTCGATCCCTAGAAGTAAGTAAAACCCCAGCGGTTTGCCACGCACCACCAACACATCGATTCTGGCAGACACACCTTCATCAGTGGACACAGAGACCGCTTCAACACCGCAGCACGCATAGGACATTCCACCAATTGTTTTGACATTCACATTCGGCTTTCTCCAAGATCGGCACCGGTCTGCATGTAAAATCATCCTAGAGCATCCTGTATCAATAAGCGCCAAACATTGCTTCCCATCAACATGGATGCTTATCACCGGGAGCGTTGTGTTCACATCTTGGTGTGGAAGGAGACTGGCGCTTATGCGTCCTCCCCTTGCTCGTTTCCCGAGCAGTTCCGAGCCCAGTGTTCACTCTCACCGCAACGGTAACACCATGTTCCGCGTTTTCGACAGTTCTTTGCAAGGTGGCCTTTAACATTGCATTTGAAACAGGTCACACTAACAGGAATATTCTGGGCCCTGTTGTTGTTGGGTGAGCGTGTGGCTGTAACCATGTCCTGATTTTGTTCCCCAGTTGTCGTCAAAATTCTCGCTCTCGACATTAGCTCCCCCATGGTCAGGGCTTTGATGTTTGGCACCTGTTGAAGAGCAATTGAGATGGCGTCAGAGAACCCAGTGACGAAAGTCAATTTTGTGAGTCTCTCTAAGCCATCTCCTGTGAATCCGGCCAATCCAACCAACTGCCTGATTTTGTTGGCGTAAATATCCACACGTTCGTCAGCCCATCTAACCATAGTTATTTTTCTGTATGCTGCAAATGTGTCGTCGGTAAATGCCTCCTTTAATCGGGCCTCAATCTGGTCTATTTCTCTTTGATCGTCCTCCTCCATTTCCATGTAGAAGGCCAGTGCATCACCTTCCAGATATAAAGGTAGCAGACTCGCTACATCATCCACCTGCTGAAGTTGTGCGACAAGTCTCACTTTTTTCAGCCATGCTACAACATCTCCCTCGCCAGAGAACGGCTTGATAATATCACTGCTTATCTGCACCTTCGCCATAGGGGCGTGCCGAAATAATTGTAATGAAAATTTAGTAGGCAAAACAAAAAAAAAATCAGGAACACAGATAGGAAATAGTCAATATCGCCCACCTCTAAATGCACGATTGGATCGGTGGCACGAGCACTTCCGTGAACTCCTGAACCACCAGCCTCCACCTACAATACCAGGTCAAAACACCCCCACCGCTGCAGACCTCTACGATTGCTCGTCGAATACCCCCAGCCATGAATAAATCAGAGCCGTCATTGCCAAGTTGAAGAATAACAAAGCTCCAGGCGAGGACGGTATCCTGGCTGAGGTCTACAAGACCGGAATCGATGAATTAACCCCTCGCCTACACCAGCTGATTTCTGGGATTTGGAATAGTGGGGAGATTCCCCAAGATTGGAGTGACGCCATCCTTCTTCCCTTTTTTTAGAAGGGTGACAAACGGACATGTAGTAACTACAGAGGCATCAGCCTTATAGATGTCGCTGCCAAAGTCTTCACTATCCTCATTCTGAGACGGTTTCAATACGAAAGGGACAGAAGGACTCGTCCTAACCAATGCGGATTCCGACCTGGCCGCGGATGCGTCGACCAAATATTCACGCTGAGGCGAGCCTTGGAACAGCGCTGGTGCTACCAACAGCGTACAATCGTATGCTTTATCGACTCGGTCGACCGCGGTACCCTGTGGAGAGTGATGGAAACAGATGGTATCCCCCCGAAGCTACTCAACTTGATCAAGGCCTACTACCATCGGACACGCATGTGTGTCCGCTGTTATGGCCAGGACTCCTCTTTCTCCAGTGTCAGCAGTGGTGTCCGCCAGGGATGCGCGCTCTCGCCCACCCTTTTCAATTACACTATTGATTGGATCATGGAGCAGGCGCTGCCTGGATATCCTGGCGTCGTGGTGGGGCGTAACTTTCATCTCACCGATTTGAACTACGCGGACGATATTGCGGTTCTCGGGGAGAGCTACAGAGACATACAGACGGTGCTGAACCGATTCCAGGAGAAGGCAGCTGCCATCGGCATGAGAATCAACGCCAGCAAGACGAAGATTCTATCGGCTGGCATCCCCCAAGCAGAAAGGTCCTCCGTCACTCTCAACAGGGAAACCCTCGAGGAGACGGATAGCTTCAAATACCTGGGCTGCACGTTCATTGGTACCGGTCAAGGCATGAATGAGATTGAAGCGCGCATTAATGCCGCACAAGCTGCCTTTTGTCGCCTCCAAAGGCGATTATGGTCACGGCCTGAAATACGTCTGAGGACAAAAATACGAATCTACCAGGCCCTCGTCCGCTCAATACTTTTGTATGGATGTGAGACCTGGCCCATACGGAAAGCGGATCTACGACGCGTAGAAGCTTTCGACCACTACAATCTCCGCCGCATTCTCCATGTCCGTCCCTTGGATTTTGTTGCCAACAAAGAAGTCCGGCGTCGCTGCAATCTCCAGGCAATTACTGACCTACTGCGGGCCCGACACCTTCGATGGTTCGGCCATGCCTCTCGCTGTGATGCAGGGGTCTTTATCCACGAGGCTATCTCCCCACGTCCTCTACCCGGCTGGAAAAAACGTGTCGGTGGCCAGCTAAGAACGTGGCTCGGGACTATCAAAGCCGATGCTGAGCTTATTTCGGGCCCGCTCATCTATGGCCTGTCTCGTTGGAGACGTGACTGGCTATTGCTCACTCAGGATCTTGCCTCCGATCGCCGGGCTTGGGCCGCAGCGGTACGAGATGTGCATCTTCATAAAGCCGACTCAACTCCTCCAGGGTGAATGTCGTTTCAAGTACAAGTACAAGTACAAGTACCTCTAAAAGAGAGATTTCTTGTCTGTAATAGCCATGGAGAAAGAAGACAAAAAAAAAACTCGCTTCTCACAAAGAACAATCCAATCGCCAGAACTACCTACACACAATCTGCAGGACGCCCCCTGACTGCTTTCCAGTGACCTGCCTTTATAGCGGCCGCGAATTATGTATTTGCATAATCGCGCAAGAGCAGACAGATTCTATGATAATTGTATAGGGTAAACGCTAATAAAAACCCATGGACACCATCTTGGAACTCTTTCTTCTGCTCAGGCCGAAACACAAGACGTATCCGAGGTAAGCTCTCTATCTCCCCTCATTTCGGTTATTGCTAATTCTGCTACACTCCCCCCTGATCTCATGATCACAAATGGGGCAGGGGGGCAGTCATCTTTGTCGGGTACTTCTTCGAAGAACCGGAGGCACCACTTCCTTCTTGCCATCTTCCAGTCTGTTCTATAGGCGGTGTTTCACAATCGGGGGGCAATATCCGTCTTTGTTGGGTACTCCTTCATAAAGGCAAGACGGGTGGTCGCTCTTCCGCTTCTTCAATATGTGCATTATATGGCTCAAAATCCTCTCATCATACTCTCTGCATCATACTCTCTGTCCTATCAGAAGACATTGTACTGTCTAAGTATTCCTCTTCCTCCAATGTAACAACATAATGGCGAGGGCACAGATCTTTCACATGGTGTGGCACACATTCCACCAAAATCGATTGAGGGCAGATTACCTTAGTCACTTCACCCTTGCCGAACCTCGTGGTACATCGATTTAACAGTCTTTTGACCCACACGCGATCTCCAACTGGGTAAGAGCTGTTCTTGGGACCTGGAGACGCAGTTGCGAGATTGGTCTCCTTTACTCAAACTACATATCGATAAATCCTGTTGGCAGGTGCAGTGAAGGGAGATGTGTCGTCTCTTGGTGTGATGTTATACCAGTAGACAGCCTCCATTCATGAACGTCATCTTGGAACTCTCTCTTCCGCTCAGGCCGAAACACAACAGACGTATCCGAGATAAGCTCTCTATTTCCCCTCATTTCGGTTATTGCTAATTCTGCTATAAGGTGGCATGCTGCAAACTGCTTCCATTCAGCAAAAGGATCCAAAGCAAATACTGTATACAGTGTTTTCTTTATACACTCAAAATCGACCCGCTTTTTGTCACTTAATTGCTGGTATGTAGTATATGCGCTGCCTGACAAGTGCATCAGAATGACGAACTTGATGCGCTTCACCCCACTCAGCTGACATATTAGTTCAGCTTTCTCCAACTACTTCACTACTGATTTTCCAGATTCACTGCCATCAAATACAGGTATGAGCTTCGGGTCGAAGGCCATGATAGCCGAGATAGCTTGTCGCTACACAAAGGAGAGAGAGCGCAAGAAAAAAAATGTGTGTGTATGTATATATATATATTTGTTTCCACAAGTGACAGCATGGTCCTTAACAAATTCGTTCGCGCAATTTCAAACATCACCACCGAATCGACACCCCACACCACGAACAATTACTGTTTAATCAACACATGTTCCCAAGCAGGACCAAACAATCTCACTGAATCGACACGATACGAAAATGCAATAACGCGAGACCCATTATCAAAGAAGTGTATTTCAAAACCCCCAAATCACTTATCGGCTTGTTCTTTTCATAGCCGTTGGGTGAAACTAAATAGTCACTTTAGGGTAAGATGGGTGTAGTTCATTAGTGGACTTTATTTGTAATTGGAAGGTCCCGGGTTCGCTTTTCACCATAGGTAGGCATGACTCATGCGTTTGTGCGCTTCCGCAAATGCTCGGCACAGATAGCACTATCTTTTTAATTAAATTGAAATATGTGAATAACTCTAATCAATTTTTGACAGCTATTTGCAAAACACATATTTATAATAGATATCATTGGCTGATTGTGTCAGGGTTTTTTCATGAAAGTAAACAGTACATCTCCTAGTTATACATCAGATCAGATATAGTCTGTAATCAGCGAAAAATGTTCAATCTCTTTCATTATGCAAATAATACAAATTGAAAAGTTTGTAATTCCCTCACCAGAAAAAAAAAACAAATACCAATCTGGCAGATGCAACAATATTTAAATATGTTTGTGAGAAGTTCACATGAGTTTTAGCAATCTTTACTTGGAGTTTCTTGTAAAAATTAAAATGTGTCAAATAAAGAAAAGAATAGATGAAAAAAAGAAATGAAATTTCATTTAATAAAAAGTGAAAAATACTGAGCACGCTAACCTCGGCATTGTTTCTTGACAGTTTTTAAAGGATCAACCCATCGCTGAAAAAACAAAAGATAACAATTAGATAAAAAGAATACCAGAATGTTATATAAAATAAAATTAAAACTGATGATTGAAAATGGCTTTTGATAAAAGAATAAGAGTTTTTGATTTAAGCTAAGAAGTGTTTCAGTTAGTTTTATACCATATATGGAAAGTTATATTGTAAAGCATGGCAAAAACATCAGCAAGTTACGAAGGTTTTGCTTTTTCTACATTATTACTAATACAATCATTTAAAATGTCTTTGTTGTCACATGACAATTGTGGTATCAAAATGAAGCTTACACTGAATCCCCAAAAGATATAGAATATTGAATTTTTCAAATCTACTTCTCTCAAAACCAAAAATATTAAATTAATAATAATATATATATGACCACTAGGGAATTGCATTCTTAAAATCATGCACACACAATCACATTGTCTCGTTGAATGATCAATAATTTGATAAATGAAAATGCCACATAATATACACAATGTATCTTCAAAGTTAAACAAACTTTTATACAAAAAAAAAAAAAAAAAACTAAGACAAAACTTTACAAAATTCTCTTGATAAAATTAGAACATTGACGGTATTTCAGAAAAGTATTGTAATACCTAATAACTATTACAGGATTCCAAATTGAATTTTTTTAATTTTCAACATACCAAAAACTGTAGATATGCATATATAATGCTTCAAGATATCCAACAAGGACCAAATTTATTTTGGTATCTCAATTAGTACTTGAGTTATGATCAAATTTACTCAGACACTGCACGTGATACTGAATAATAGGAGGTCAACTTAAGCGATATATAACTGAAGATAAAAGCTTCAAATAATTAAAATCTCTATGTATATAACGCCATGGTTCATTAAAATAAAAGGTATAGTTGGAATTAATAATTCTTAGATACATCCAGTTTTAAACATTGATGAAAAACACATGTCACAAAAATTGTGCAAAAATTTATACAAAAGAGCAACTTCGAGTGTTCATACAAGTTTTAATTTAACAGCTAACACGTTAAAACTTATGATTCACGACATCATACAGATTAACCTATTTTTTCATTAGTAAATTTATAAACCCTTTTTATTTCTAACATGTAAACATGTCCCAAAGTTGGGCAGAAAAATAGATCAAATTTAAACTTTATAAAACCCTTTAAAAAAATTGATCTCTAATATTCGAAGATTTTGTGCACTGATAATGTGTAAAAAAAAAAAATAAATAAAACGGGATTGACATGAAAACCTTGAAAATTGCTTTATAAAAAAAAAAAAATCAGCAAATTTTTAAACAAAAGCTTATTATAAAGTGTTATTTAAATTTTAAAATAATTTTTTTAATTGCTAAATTTCAAATGTGTAAAAATAAAATATATTTATTGAATAATATAATGGAAGACATTACTGGCAATTTCAATCATCTTATGTAGGTTTAATTTGGTTATACACTTCCGTTAAAGACAATTTATACGGGAAGTTATCATAATCATCTATCACTTAGTTGACAATATTGGGAAGATCATTTATGATGCCACAACGGATAACATCATTGATTAAAAAAGATCATCAATGACCAATGACTCAAAAAATTATGGGTTATACATTATATATAACACAGACCTCATTAATGAAATAGTTTTCAAAATAAAAATCAGATAAAATAAGATTGATAATATTTGGATTATTCAGACTCCTGTTCTCATCTTGAGTGTTATTTTCATGTTTTGGTCGATGTAACCTCCAACCTTCTTCAGGTGTGTCTTGCCAAACTTGGAAATCTTTCTGTAGAATTCCGTAATTTGCATGGAATTTTGAACAAAACCTTTTATTTAAACCATGGGTGTAGCATGCTCTCATTCTGTCAGCCATCACTGACGAAAATCTAAACTCCAACTCCTATCCACATGATATCTAAACTCCAACTCCTATTCAGATAATGTAAAAAAAAAAGAAGGAATTGTCTATTGGCTACAATACCAAGCAAAAGCATTAAATGTAAAGCAATACATATTAAGATGGGCAGTTTAAGAAAAACCCTCCACCAAAACTTTTTCGAAAGCATGATATCAGCCTAAAAAAAACTGGACCAAACACCAAAGGACACCACCAAAAAATTCACCACAGCTTGCATACAATAAAGTGATAGTCCACTATTTCATTAATGCTAAACTTGCAAGCCATATATGAAGAGCTTATCAATAAAAAATCAGAGAACACTTACTCCATATGACATCAGGACAGTATTCAATAATAGCTCCACTTTCTGAAAGCATCTTGTGCGAATCAAGCCCAATACAGAAAAAATCATGACCAAGAACTATGATTTCATATAAATGTGAAAAACTGGACAAGGATGGGACATGTCAATGACTAAACGTAAAGTTAGAAGAACATTAAAAAGCTATAATATGTGGAGATATTGAAAAGTCAGGTATGACTGACCACATATGGGGGGGGACACAATCACAAATTACTTAGAACTTCTATTGGTATGGATCAAAATTCTGTGCAAATTCCCTAGTTTGACAGAAAGATTCTTGAGTTCTTCACAAGAACAAAAATGATATTGTTAGAAAGAAAATTATTTACATACTAATTTAATAGATATAATCAGAAAAATAACTCAGACATTGGAAGTTAAATTTTATGAAAATGTCACGGTTTTTACTCATTTATGCAGCATAACATAAGGGTGGTGGTTTATGAAAATTAGGACTAATAAATGTCTGAAGATGAACCCATAGGGAACATCCACAATAATGACATGTTTAAATGTATGGTTATCAAAGACAACCTGGATCTTTCTTTTGGCTAAGAAAGATATAATTATATTCAATATTTGTTCATTAATACTGTAAAATTTATTTTCATGAGATATTTATGCCAGTCCTTGTTAAAAGCTTTATATATGTATATATATATATATATATATATATATATATATATATATATATATATATACTAGAAAAAGTACCAGTCGTTGACTGGGTTCAAAAACAGCGTACAGAACATGTACTCTGATTTATGAAAGTATGATAGGTTATGAAAAGAATGGGCTGGAAAGAGATAGCTTCAAATTTGGGGGTATCAAAACCAAAGCAAAATATGATGAAAGTAAAAATAAAATAGATAAACCTCATAATTTATTATACCATACCCATTCACACTGAAACACTTATCACAATATTCTGTGGATCTATATTAAAAAATCTTGTTAAACTTTGTGACATATTTCCATTCTATGGAGGTCAGGTGCGAATGAACACCCCATAATTTTATTATACCATATTTCTTCAAACTGAAACATAATTATCAAAGTATACTTGCGCAGATAGATATGAAAAGTCTTTATTAAAGTGTGTCCCTATTTCCATTCTATGGAGGCCAGTCAAGAACACAGACCCCACAATTTTATTATACCATCCCTATTTAAGTTAAAACATACATAGTATTCTGATGTACATCTATATCAAAAACACATGTAAGCGTTTTTTTTTTTGTTTTTTTTTTATTTCCATACTTTGTGGACAAGGCGCGAATGCAGACCACACAATTTTAATGAACCACCGTGCTGCCAGATCGAACATACCCATTCCTGTGTCTCAATACATCTTCTATCATTATATGTAATCAGTTTTTTAAAATAGTCAACCATATAGGAGCCTATTCGTGACCAGACACACACACACACATTCAACTTTATATTATAGATATATATAATCAATGTATGTCAAATGCATTTCAAGATGATTGTTAAAATATCTGCAGTAAAACAGTTTTGCCTAAATCTATACTGATGGTCAGAAAGAAGATGAGCATTAATGAAATAGTGGTCTATCACTGTATTGATGAATAATTCAAAAAGTTTAACTATGAACAGTAGAACACTGACATAATTTTGCAGGTTAGTTCTTTTACCAGAATACCATTGAGGCATAATGATTGGAAATCAGAGTAATAGTAGACCACTCATTATTCACCACACTATTATAGATTTTCCAGAAACCATGAGTTTCTAATTTCTGTGACCCAATACATTTTCTGGTCATCTCGGTATATCTACTCTTAGCTGCAGCTATTTAATTCTTGCAAGGATTTCTTGATGCTATAAATTTTTGCCTATTTGCATCAAGTTTATTGTGGTTGAGATGACTTGATATTTATGTAGTACTACACACGGACAATAAAACGCTTTGAATAATCACAGATTTCAATGTAGTTCTACTAAAATAGACATATTTTTTAAACCAAAGCACTTCAAGTCTTCAAAATACTACTGTTTTGTTCGGAAATGAATATACTTTCAAATGAATTGATAAATATGAATGTACATTATGTTTTAAGAGTTTTAAGCAAATAAACTGATACAAATGTGAACGTCATAAAATGGCGTTTTCGGTAATGACCCTCCCCCCTCTGATTTCTAAAGGCTCGTACCATGATCATATGAAGAATTTCGTCATGAAATTTGGGAACCAATCAGAAGAGTTGTTACTGTCAAGTGTCTGAAATAATTTTGACCATTTCTTTTTTTGTCATGTTAAAAATAAGACTTTAATATGACGAGTATCGAACATTAAAAAAAAAATTTCTTCGGACACCCACTAGCCAGTAAATCAATCTTTTTACTATCTTTATCAATTAAAAGTATTATTGTATGTTGAGTAAGACCGCGGTAATTGATAATAATTTAAAAGGATCTACTCAAAAAAAAAAAACCTTCTATTTCGAGTTAGGACAAATGATGTTAGTATTAGCAGTGTTCAAGAACGAAATTTTTATTCAAGAAGAAAAATGAAAATATGTTCTTACATAATTAGAGCTATTTTGTTATCAGAATTACAGTAGTTCAGAACTATTCGGTTTTCAGAATATTTAATAACAATTCCAACCAATTCGACATTATGAATCCGTTGCAATTTCTCACATTTCTAGTCAAATTTAAAAACATGGTTAAAAAAACAAAATAAACTTTTGTAGATATATAGCTTGCATACACTTTTATTCATTGCATTAGTTTTGAACAGCGAATTAAAACAATGTTTTACTGAGAACAGCCACAAATGTTTTTTCAAAATTACAAGATGTATGACAATCTTGTATCACACTATAACAGAAATAGAGTAGATCATCATCACACTATAACAGAAATAGGGTAGATCATCACTCTATAACAGAATTAGGGTAGATCATCATCATGCTATAACAGAAACAGGGTAGATCATCATCACGCTAAAACAGAAATAGGGTAGATCATCATCACGCTGTAACAGAAATAGGGTAGATCATCATCATGCTGTAACAGGAATAGGGTAGATCACCATCATGCTATAACAGAAATATGGTAGATCATCATCACGCTATAACAGAAATAGGGTAGATCATCATCACGCTATAATAGAAATAGGGTAGATAATCATCATGCTATAATAGAAATAGGGTAGATCATCATCACACTATAACAGAAATAGAGTAGATCATCATCACACTATAACAGAAATAGGGTAGATCATCATCACACTATAACAGAAATAGGGTAGATCATCATCACACTATAACAGAAATAGGGTAGATCATCATCATGCTATAAAAGAAATAGGGTAGATCATCATCACGCTATAAAAGAAATAGGGTCGATCATCATGACGGTATAATAGAATTAGGGTAGATCATCATCACACTATAACAGAAATAGGGTAGATCATCATTCAGCTATAACAGAATTAGGGTAGATCATCATCACGCTGTAACAGAAATAGGGTAAATCATCATCACACTATAACAGAAATAGAGTAGATCATTATCATGCTATAACAGAAATAGGGTAGATCATCATCATGCAATAACAGAAATAGGGTAGACCATCACGCTATAACAGAAATAGGGTGGATCATCACGCTATAACAGAAATAGGGTAGATCATCAGGCTATAACAGAAATAGGGTAGATCATCATCACACTATAACAGAAATAGGGTTGTTCATGACGCTATAACAGAAATAGGGTGGATCATCAATATATAACAAAATAGGGTAGATCATCACGCTATAACAGAAATGGGTAGATCATCATCACGCTTTAACCGAAATAGGGTAGACCATCACGCTATAACAGAAATATGGTGGACCATCACGCTATAACAGAAATATGGTGGACCATCACGCTATAACAGAACAAGGGTGGACCATCACGCTATAACAGAAATAGGGTGGATCATCACCACGCTATAATAGAATTAGGGTAGACCATCATCACACTATAATAGAATTAGGGTAGATCATCATCACGCTATAACAGAAATAGGGTAGATGATCACCACGCTGTAACAGAAATAGGGTAGATCATCATCATGCTGTAACAGGAATAGGGTAGATAATCACCACACTATAACAGAAACAGGGTAGATGATCATAATGCTATAATAGAAATAGGGTAGATCATCATGACGCTATAACAGAAATAGGGTGGATAATCATCACGCTATAATAGAAATAGGGTAGATCATCATCATGCTATAACAGAATTAGGGTAGGTCATCATCACGCTGTAACAGAAATAGGGTAGATCATCATCACACTATAACAGAAATAGGGTAGATCATTATCACGCTATAACAGAAATAGGGTAGATCATCACCACGCTATAACCGACATAGGGTAGACCATCACGCTATAACAGAAATAGGGTGGACCATCACGCTATAACAGAAAAAGGATGGATCATCACGCTATAATATAAATAGGGAAGATCATCATCACACTATAACAGAAATAGGGTAGATCATCACCACGCTATAATAGAATTAAGGTAGATCATCATCACGCTATATTAGAAATAGGGTAGATCATCATCACACTATAACAGAAATAGGGTAGATCATCACGCTATAACAGAAATAGGGTAGACCATCACGCTATAAAAGAAATAGGGTGGATCATCACGCTATAACAGAAATAGGGTGGATCATCACGCTATAATAGAAATAGGGAAGATCATCATCACACTATAATAGAAATAGGTTAAATCATTATCACACTATAGCAGAAATAGGGTAGATCATCATCAAGCAATAACAGAAATAGGGTAGATCATGATAATGCTATAACAGAAATAGGGTAGATCATCATCACACTATAACAGAAATAGGGTAGATCACCATCACACTATAACAGAAATAGGGTAGATCATCATTACGCTATAATAGAAATAGGGTAGATCATCATCACGCTATAATAGAAATAGGGTAGATCATCACGCTATAACAGAAATAGGGTAGACCATCACGCTATTACAGAACTAGGTTAGACCATCACGCTATAACAGAAATAGGGTAGATCATCACGCTATAACAGAAATAGGGTGGATCATCACGCTATAACAGAAATAGGGTGGATCATCAGGCTATAACAGAAATAGGGTAGACCATCACGCTATAACAGAAATAGGGTGGATCATCATCATGCTATAACAGAAATAGGGTAGATCATCACGCTATTACAGAACTAGGTTAGACCATCACGCTATAACAGAAATAGGGTAGATCATCATCACGCTAAAATAGAAATAGGGTAGATCATCATCACACTATAACAGAAATAGGGTAGATCATCATCACGCTATAATAGAAATAGAGTAGATCATGATCATGCTATAATAGAAATAGGGTAGATCATCATGATGCTATAACTGAAATAGTGTAGATCATCATCACACTATAATAGAAATAGGGTAGATCATCACACTATAATAGAAATATGGTAGATCATCATCACGCTATAACAGAAATAGGGTAGACCATCACGCTATAACAGAAATAGGGTAGATCATCATCATGCTATAACAGAAATAGGGTAGATAATCACGCTATAACAGAAATAGGGTAGATCATCACGCTATAACAGAAATAGGGTAGATCATCATCACACTATAACAGAAATAGGGTAGATCATCATCACACTATAACAGAAATAGGGTAGATCATCATTACGCTATAATAGACATAGGGTAGATCATCATCACGCTATAATAGAAATAGGGTAGATCATCACGCTATAACAGAAATAGGGTAGATCATCACACTATAATAGAAATAGGGTAGATCATCATCACGCTATAACAAAAATAGGGTAGACCATCACGCTATTACAGAAATAGGTTAGACCATCACACTATAACAGAAATAGGGTAGATCATCACGCTATAACAGAAATAGGGTGGATAATTACGCTATAACAGAAATAGGGTGGATCATCAGGCTATAACAGAAATAGGGTAGACCATCACGCTATAACAGAAATAGGGTGGATCATCATCATGCTATAACAGAAATAGGGTAGATCATCATCATGCTATAACAGAAATAGGGTAGATCATCACGCTATAACAAAAATAGGGTAGATCATAATCATGCTATAAAAGAAATAGGGTAGATCATAATAACACTATAAAAGAAATAGGGTAGATCATCATCATGCTATAACAGAAATAGGGTAGATCATAATCATGCTATAAAAGAAATAGGGTAGATCATAATAACACTATAAAAGAAATAGGGTAGATCATCATCATGCTATAACAGAAATAGGGTAGATCATCATCACGCTATAACAGAAATAGGGTTGATCATCATGCTATAACAGAAATAGGGTAGATCATCATCACGCTATAACAGGAATAGGTTAGATCATCATCACGCTATAACAGGAATAGGGTAGATCATCATCACGCTATAACAGACATAGGGTAAATCATCATCACACTATAACAGAAACAGGGTAGATAATCACCACGCTATAATAGAAATAGGGTAGATCATCATCACACTATAACAGAAATAGGGTAGATCATCATCACGCTATAATAGAAATAGGGTAGATCATGATCATGCTATAATAGAAATAGGGTAGATCATCATGATGCTATAACTGAAATAGTGTAGATCATCATCACGCTATAATAGAAATAGGGTAGATTATCATCACACTATAATAGAAATAGGGTAGATCATCACACTATAATAGAAATATGGTAGATCATCATCACGCTATAACAGAAATAGGGTAGATCATCACACTATAATAGAAATAGGGTAGACCATCACGCTATAACAGAAATAGGGTAGACCATCACGCTATAACAGAAATAGGGTAGATCATCATCACGTTATAACCGAAATAGGGTAGACCATCACGCTATAACAGAAATAGGGTAGATCATCATCATGCTATAACAGAAATAGGGTAGATAATCACGCTATAACAGAAATAGGGTAGATCATCACGCTATAAAAGAAATAGGGTAGATCATCATCACGCTATAACTTAAATAGGGTAGACCATCATGCTATAACAGAAATAGGGTAGATCATCATCACGCTATAACAGAAATAGGGTAGATCATCATCATGCTATAATAGAAATAGGGTAGACCATCATGCTATAAAAGAAATAGGGTAGATCATCATCACGCTATAAAAGAAATAGGGTAGACCATCACGCTATAACAGAAATAGGGTGGATCATCACGCTATAACAGAAATAGGGTAGATCATCACGCTATAACAGAAATAGGGTAGATCATCATCACGCTATAACCGAAATAGGGTAGACCATCACGCTATAACAGAAATAGGGTAGATCATCATCACGCTCTAACAGAATAAGGGTAGATCATCAT
Organism: Euprymna scolopes; assembly: GCF_053919585.1. NCBI lineage: Eukaryota > Metazoa > Mollusca > Cephalopoda > Sepiida > Sepiolidae > Euprymna > Euprymna scolopes. The sequence goes on from NC_136494.1 coordinate 49,153,937, forward strand.
CAAGCTATAACAGAAATAGAGTAGATCATCATCAGGCTATAACAGGAATAGGGTAGATAATCACGCTATAAGAAAAATAGGGTAGATCATCATCACACTATAACCGAAATAGGGTAGACCATCACGCTATAACAGAAATAGGGTGGACCATCACGCTATAACAGAAATAGGGTAGATCATCATCATGCTATAACAGAAATAGGGTAGATCATCATCACGCTATAATAGAAATAGGGTAGATCATCATCACGCTATAATAGAAATAGGGTAGATCATCATCACGCTATAACAGAAATAGGGTAGATCATCACGCTATGATAGAAATAGGGTAGATCATCATCATGCTATAAAAGAAATAGGGTGATGATCTACCCTATTTCTGTTATAGCATGATGATGACCTACATCACGCTATAACAGAAATAGGGTAGATCATCATCATACTATAACAGAAATAGGGTAGATCATCATCACACTATAACAGAAATAGGGTAGATCATCATCACACTTTAATAGAAATAGGGTAGATCATCATCATGCTATGACAGAAATAGGGTAGATCATCATCATGCTATAACAGAAATAGGGTAGATCATCATCACGCTATAATAGAAATAGGTTAGATCATCATCACGCTATGATAAAAATAGGGTAGATCATCATCACGCTATAACAGAAATAGGGTAGATCATCACGCTATAATAGAAATAGGGTAGATCATCATCATGCTATAAAAGAAATAGGGTAGATCATCATCATACTATAACAGAAATAGGGTAGATCATCATCACACTATAACAGAAATAGGGTAGATCATCATCACACTATAACAGAAATAGGGTAGATCATCATCACACTATAATAGAAATAGGGTAGATCATCATCATGCTATAACAGAAATAGGGTAGATCATCATCATGCTATAACAGAAATAGGGTAGATCATCATCATGCTATAAAAGAAATAGGGTAGATCATCATCATGCTATAACAGAAATAGGGTAGATCATCATCATGCTATAACAGAAATAGGGTAGATCATCATCACACTATAATAGAAATAGGGTAGATCATCATCACGCTATAATAGAAATAGGGAAGATCATCATCACGCTATAACAGAAATAGGGTAGATCATCACGCTATAATAGAAATAGGGTAGATCATCATCATGCTATAACAGAAATAGGGTAGATCATCATCATGCTATAACAGAAATAGGGTAGATCATTATCATGCTATAACAGAAATAGGGTAGATCATCATCACGCTATTACAGAAATAGGGTAGGTCATCATCATGCTATAACAGAAATAGGGTAGATCATCACGCTATAATAGAAATAGGGTAGATCGTCATCATGCTATAACAGAAATAGGGTAGATCATCATCCCACTATAACAGAAATAGGGTAGATCATCATCGCACTATAATAGAAATAGGGTAGATCATCATCACGCTATAACAGAAATAAGGTAGATCATCACGCTATAACAGAAATAAGGTAGATCATCACGCTATAATAGAAATAGGGTAGATCATCATCATGCTATAACAGAAATAGGGTGGATCATCACGCTATAACAGAAATAGGGTGGACCATCACGCTATAACAGAAATAGGGTGGATCATCACGCTATAATATAAATAGGGAGGATCATCATCACACTATACTAGAAATAGGGTAGATCATGATCACACTATAACAGAAATAGGGTAGATCCTCATCATACGATAACAGAAATAGGGTAGATCATCATCATGCTATAACAGAAATAGGGTAGGTAATCATCATGCTATGACAGAAATAGGGTAGATCATCATCAAGCACTAACAAAAATAGGATAGATTATCATCTCGCTATAACAGAAATAGGGTAGATCATCATCACACTATAACAGAAATAGGGTAGATCATCATCACGCTGTAATAGAAATAGGGTAGATCACCACACTATAATAGAAATAGGGTAGATCATCATCACACTAAAACAGAAATAGGGTGGATCATCACGCTATAATAGAAATAGGGTAGATCATCACGCTATAACAGAAATAGGGTAGACCATCACGCTATAAAAGAAATAGGGTGGATCATCACGCTATAACAGAAATAGGGTGGATCATCACGCTATAATAGAAATAGGGAAGATCATCATCACGCTATAACAGAAATAGGGTAGATCATCATCACACTATAATAGAAATAGGGTAAATCATTATCACACTATAGCAGAAATAGAGTAGATCATCATCAAGCAATAACAGAAATAGGGTAGATCATGATCATGCTATAACAGAAATAGGGTAGATCATCATCACACTATAACAGAAATAGGGTAGATCATCATCACACTATAACAGAAATAGGGTAGATCATCATTACGCTATAATAGAAATAGGGTAGATCATCAGCACGCTATAATAGAAATAGGGTAGATCATCACGCTATAACAGAAATAGGGTAGATCATCACACTATAATAGAAATAGGGTAGATCATCATCACGCTATAACAAAAATAGGGTAGACCATCACGCTATTACAGAAATAGGTTAGACCATCACGCTATAACAGAAATAGGGTAGATCATCATGCTATAACAGAAATAGGGTGGATCATCACGCTATAACAGAAATAGGGTGGATCATCAGGCTATAACAGAAATAGGGTAGACCATCACGCTATAACAGAAATAGGGTGGATCATCATCATGCTATAACAGAAATAGGGTAGATCATCACGCTATAACAAAAATAGGGTAGATCATAATCATGCTATAAAAGAAATAGGGTAGATCATAATCACACTATAACAGAAATAGGGTAGATCATCATCATGCTATAACAGAAATAGGGTAGATCATCATCACGCTATAACAGAAATAGGGTAGATCATTATCACGCTATAACAGAAATAGGGTTGATCATCATCACGCTATAACAGAAATAGGGTAGATCATCATCACGCTATAACAGGAATAGGTTAGATCATCATCACGCTATAACAGGAATAGGGTAGATCATCATCACGCTATAACAGACATAGGGTAAATCATCATCACACTATAACAGAAACAGGGTAGATCATCACCACGCTATAATAGAAATAGGGTAGATCATCATCACACTATAACAGAAATAGGGTAGATCATCATCACACTATAACAGAAATAGGGTAGATCATCATCACGCTATAATAGAAATAGGGTAGATCATCATGATGCTATAACTGAAATAGTGTAGATCATCATCACGCTATAATAGAAATAGGGTAGATTATCATCACACTATAATAGAAATAGGGTAGATCATCACACTATAATAGAAATATGGTAGATCATCATCACGCTATAACAGAAATAGGGTAGACCATCACGCTATAACAGAAATAGGGTAGATCATCATCACGTTATAACCGAAATAGGGTAGACCATCACGCTATAACAGAAATAGGGTAGATCATCATCATGCTATAACAGAAATAGGGTAGATAATCACGCTATAACAGAAATAGGGTAGATCATCACGCTATAACAGAAATAGGGTAGATCATCATCACGCTATAAAAGAAATAGGGTAGATCATCATCACGCTATAACTGAAATAGGGTAGACCATCATGCTATAACAGAAATAGGGTAGATCATCATCATGCTATAACAGAAATAGGGTAGATCATCATGATGCTATAATAGAAATAGGGTAGACCATCATGCTATAAAAGAAATAGGGTAGATCATCATCACGCTATAAAAGAAATAGGGTAGACCATCACGCTATAACAGAAATAGGGTGGATCATCATCACACTATAACAGAAATAGGGTAGATCATCACGCTATAACAGAAATAGGGTAGATCATCATCACGCTATAACCGAAATAGGGTAGACCATCACGCTATAACAGAAATAGGGTAGATCATCATCATGCTATAACAGAAATAGGGTAGATAATCACGCTATAACAGAAATAGGGTAGATCATCACGCTATAACAGAAATAGGGTAGATCATCATCACGCTATAAAAGAAATAGGGTAGATCATCATCACGCTATAACTGAAATAGGGTAGACCATCATGCTATAACAGAAATAGGGTAGATCATCATCATGCTATAACAGAAATAGGGTAGATCATCATGATGCTATAATAGAAATAGGGTAGACCATCATGCTATAAAAGAAATAGGGTAGATCATCATCACGCTATAAAAGAAATAGGGTAGACCATCACGCTATAACAGAAATAGGGTAGATCATCACGCTATAACAGAAATAGGGTCGATCATCATCACGCTATAAAAGAAATAGGGTAGATAATCATCACGCTATAACTGAAATAGGGTAGACTATCATGCTATAACAGAAATAGGGTAGATCATCATCACGCTCTAACAGAATAAGTGTAGATCATCATCAAGCTATAACAGAAATAGAGTAGATCATCATCAGGCTATAACAAGAATAGGGTAGATAATCACGCTATAACAAAAATAGGGTAGATCATCATCACGCTATAACCGAAACAGGGTAGACCATCACGCTATAACAGAAATAGGGTAGATCATCATCATGCTATAAAAGAAATAGGGTAGATCATCATCATGCTATAAAAGAAATAGGGTAGATCATCATCATGCTATAACAGAAATAGGGTAGATCATCATCACGCTATAACAGAAATAGGTTAGATCATCATCACGCTATAATAGAAATAGGGTAGATCATCATCACGCTATAACAGAAATAGGGTAGATCATCACGCTATAACAGAAATAGGGTAGATCATCATCATGCTATAAAAGAAATAGGGTAGATCATCATCACGCTATAACAGAAATAGGGTAGATCATCATCATGCTATAACAGAAATAGGGTAGATCATCATCATGCTAAAACAGAAATAGGGTAGATCATCATCATGCTATAAAAGAAATAGGGTAGATCATCATCATGCTATAAAAGAAATAGGGTAGATCATCATCATGCTATAAAAGAAATAGGGTAGATCATCATCACACTATAACAGAAATAGGGTAGATCATCATCACACTATAACAGAAATAGGGTAGATCATCATCACACTATAATAGAAATAGGGTAGATCATCATCATGCTATAACAGAAATAGGGTAGATCATCATCATGCTATAAAAGAAATAGGGTAGATCATCATCATGCTATAAAAGAAATAGGGTAGATTATCATCATGCTATAACAGAAATAGGGTAGATCATCATCATGCTATAACAGAAATAGGGTAGATCATCATCATGCTATAAAAGAAATAGGGTAGATCATCATCATGCTATAACAGAAATAGGGTAGATTATCATCATGCTATAACAGAAATAGGGTAGATCATCATCGCACTATAATAGAAATAGGGTAGATCATCATCACGCTATAACAGAAATAAGGTAGATCATCATCATGCAATAACAGAAATAGGGTAGATCATCATCATCATGCTATAAAAGAAATAGGGTAGATCATCATCATGCTATAACAGAAATAGGGTAGATCATCATCATGCTATAACAGAAATAGGGTAGATCATCATCACGCTATAATAGAAATAGGGTAGATCATCATCACGCTATAATAGAAATAGGGTAGATCATCATCACGCTATAATAGAAATAGGGTAGATCATCATCACGCTTTAACAGAATTAGGGTAGATCATCATCACGCTATAACAGAAATAGGGTAGATCATCACGCTATAATAGAAATAGGGTAGATCATCACGCTATAATAGAAATAGGGTAGATCATCATCATGCTATAAAAGAAATAGGGTAGATCATCATCATGCTATAACAGAAATAGGGTAGATCATCATCATGCTATAACAGAAATAGGGTAGATCATCATCACGCTTTAACAGAAATAGGGTAGATCATCATCATGCTATAACAGAAATAGGGTAGATCATCACGCTTTAACAGAAATAGTGTAGATCATCACGCTATAACAGAAATAGGGTAGATCATCATCACACTATAATAGAAATAGGGTAGATCATCATCACACTATAACAGAAATAGGGTAGATCATCACGCTTTAACAGAAATAGTGTAGATCATCACGCTATAACAGAAATAGGGTAGATCATCATCACACTATAATAGAAATAGGGTAGATCATCATCACGCTTTAACAGAAATAGGGTAGATCATCATCATGCTATAACAGAAATAGGGTAGATCATCACGCTTTAACAGAAATAGTGTAGATCATCACGCTATAATAGAAATAGGGTAGATCATCATCATGCTATAAAAGAAATAGGGTAGATCATCATCACGCTATAACAGAAATAGGGTAGATCATCATCATACTATAACAGAAATAGGGTAGATCATCATCACACTATAACAGAAATAGGGTAGATCATCATCACACTATAACAGAAATAGGGTAGATCATCATCACACTATAACAGAAATAGGGTAGATCATCATCACACTATAACAGAAATAGGGTAGATCATCATCACACTATAATAGAAATAGGGTAGATCATCATCATGCTATAAAAGAAATAGGGTAGATCATCATCATGCTATAAAAGAAATAGGGTAGATCATCATCATGCTATAACAGAAATAGGGTAGATCATCATCATGCTATAACAGAAATAGGGTAGATCATCATCACGCTATAATAGAAATAGGGTAGATCATCATCACGCTATAATAGAAATAGGGTAGATCATCATCACGCTATAATAGAAATAGGGTAGATCATCATCACGCTATAATAGAAATAGGGTAGATCATCATCACGCTTTAACAGAATTAGGGTAGATCATCATCACGCTATAACAGAAATAGGGTAGATCATCACGCTATAATAGAAATAGGGTAGATCATCACGCTATAATAGAAATAGGGTAGATCATCATCATGCTATAAAAGAAATAGGGTAGATCATCATCATGCTATAACAGAAATAGGGTAGATCATCATCATGCTATAACAGAAATAGGGTAGATCATCATCACGCTTTAACAGAAATAGGGTAGCTCATCATCATGCTATAACAGAAATAGGGTAGATCATCACGCTTTAACAGAAATAGTGTAGATCATCACGCTATAACAGAAATAGGGTAGATCATCATCACACTATAATAGAAATAGGGTAGATCATCATCACGCTATAACAGAAATAGGGTAGATCATCATCATGCTATAACAGAAATAGGGTAGATCATCATCACGCTATAACAGAAATAGGGTAGATCATCATCATGCTATAACAGAAATAGGGTAGATCATCACGCTTTAACAGAAATAGTGTAGATCATCACGCTATAATAGAAATAGGGTAGATCATCATCATGCTATAAAAGAAATAGGGTAGATCATCATCACGCTATAACAGAAATAGGGTAGATCATCATCATACTATAACAGAAATAGGGTAGATCATCATCACACTATAACAGAAATAGGGTAGATCATCATCACACTATAACAGAAATAGGGTAGATCATCATCACACTATAACAGAAATAGGGTAGATCATCATCACACTATAACAGAAATAGGGTAGATCATCATCACACTATAATAGAAATAGGGTAGATCATCATCATGCTATAAAAGAAATAGGGTAGATCATCATCATGCTATAAAAGAAATAGGGTAGATCATCATCATGCTATAACAGAAATAGGGTAGATCATCATCATGCTATAACAGAAATAGGGTAGATCATCATCATGCTATAACAGAAATAGGGTAGATCATCATCATGCTATAACAGAAATAGGGTAGATCATCATCATGCTATAACAGAAATAGGGTAGATCATCATCATGCTATAACAGAAATAGGGTAGATCATCATCATACTATAACAGAAATAGGGTAGATCATCATCACACTATAACAGAAATAGGGTAGATCATCATCACGCTATAACAGAAATAGGGTAGATCATCATCATGCTATAACAGAAATAGGGTAGATCATCATCATGCTATAACAGAAATAGGGTAGATCATCACGCTTTAACAGAAATAGTGTAGATCATCACGCTATAATAGAAATAGGGTAGATCATCATCATGCTATAAAAGAAATAGGGTAGATCATCATCACGCTATAACAGAAATAGGGTAGATCATCATCATGCTATAAAAGAAATAGGGTAGATCATCATCATACTATAACAGAAATAGGGTAGATCATCATCACACTATAACAGAAATAGGGTAGATCATCATCACACTATAACAGAAATAGGGTAGATCATCATCACACTATAACAGAAATAGGGTAGATCATCATCACACTATAACAGAAATAGGGTAGATCATCATCACACTATAATAGAAATAGGGTAGATCATCATCATGCTATAAAAGAAATAGGGTAGATCATCATCATGCTATAAAAGAAATAGGGTAGATCATCATCATGCTATAACAGAAATAGGGTAGATCATCATCATGCTATAACAGAAATAGGGTAGATCATCATCATGCTATAACAGAAATAGGGTAGATCATCATCACACTATAATAGAAATAGGGTAGATCATCATCACGCTATAATAGAAATAGGGAAGATCATCATCACGCTATAACAGAAATAGGGTAGATCATCACGCTATAATAGAAATAGGGTAGATCATCATCATGCTATAAAAGAAATAGGGTAGATCATCATCACGCTATAATAGAAATAGGGTAGATCATCATCACACTATAATAGAAATAGGGTAGATCATCATCATGCTATAAAAGAAATAGGGTAGATCATCATCATGCTATAAAAGAAATAGGGTAGATCATCATCATGCTATAACAGAAATAGGGTAGATCATCATCATGCTATAACAGAAATAGGGTAGATCATCATCATGCTATAACAGAAATAGGGTAGATCATCATCACGCTATAATAGAAATAGGGTAGATCATCATCACGCTATAACAGAAATAGGGTAGATCATCACGCTATAATAGAAATTGGGTAGATCATCATCATGCTATAAAAGAAATAGGGTAGATCATCATCATGCTATAAAAGAAATAGGGTAGATCATCATCATGCTATAACAGAAATAGGGTAGATCATCATCATGCTATAAAAGAAATAGGGTAGATCATCATCACGCTATAATAGAAATAGGGTAGATCATCATCACGCTATAATAGAAATAGGGTAGATCATCATCATGCTATAACAGAAATAGGGTAGATCATCACGCTATAATAGAAATAGGGTAGATCATCATCATGCTATAAAAGAAATAGGGTAGATCATCATCACGCTATAACAGAAATAGGGTAGATCATCATCATGCTATAAAAGAAATAGGGTAGATCATCATCACACTATAACAGAAATAGGATAGATCATCATCACACTATAACAGAAATAGGGTAGATCATCATCACACTATAACAAAAATAGGGTAGATCATCATCACACTATAATAGAAATAGGGTAGATCATCATCATGCTATAACAGAAATAGGGTAGATCATCATCATGCTATAAAAGAAATAGGGTAGATCATCATCATGCTATAAAAGAAATAGGGTAGATCATCATCATGCTATAACAGAAATAGGGTAGATCATCATCATGCTATAACAGAAATAAGGTAGATCATCATCACGCTATAATAGAAATAGGGTAGATCATCATCACGCTATAATAGAAATAGGGTAGATCATCATCACGCTATAACAGAAATAGGGTAGATCATCACGCTATAATAGAAATAGGGTAGATCATCATCATGCTATAAAAGAAATAGGGTAGATCATCATCACACTATAACAGAAATAGGGTAGATCATCATCACACTATAACAGAAATAGGGTAGATCATCATCACACTATAATAGAAATAGGGTAGATCATCATCATGCTAAAACAGAAATAGGGTAGATCATCATCATGCTATAAAAGAAATAGGGTAGATCATCATCATGCTATAACAGAAATAGGGTAGATCATCATCATGCTATAACAGAAATAGGGTAGATCATCATCACACTATAACAGAAATAGGGTAGATCATCATCACGCTATAACAGAAATAGGGTAGATCATCATCACACTATAACAGAAATAGGGTAGATCATCATCACGCTATAACAGAAATAGGGTAGATCATCATCACGCTATGAAAGAAATAGGGTAGATCATCATCACGCTATAACAGAAATAGGGTAGATCATCATCACGCTATAACAGAAATAGGGTAGATCATCATCACGCTATAACAGAAATAGGGTAGATCATCATCACGCTATAACAGAAATAGGGTAGATCATCATCACACTATGAAAGAAATAGGGTAGATCATCATCACGCTATAACAGAAATAGGGTAGATCATCATCAATACGCTATAACCGAAAGCTAGATGAATCCCATGGATTTTACTAATTCTAAGATTAATCAGAAAAGAAAAAAATGGTATTCACAAACAAACCATTAAAAGAAACAATGCTGACATTTGTTTTTATTAACAAAGGAGTCACCACTTATGAGGCCACTCGAGAATAAGGGTTAAAGAGAATAAGAGAATGAGTGTTAAAGAGTATACTGTAGTCAATAGGAAAATATCATAGTAATCATTAATAGTGAAAATTTGGTAAATTGGATTACTTAAGGGGACGGCTCATCAAGAATCTCTTCAGGTGGGACTTTAACACAACCATATTGTAGTCAGTTGGAAAGCAGGAAAACAGAACAGAATTCCACAGGTATGTAGTTCTAAGAAAGAAGCTTTGTTCATGGAATCTGCGTTTGAGTTTAGGCACAGATAAAGAGTGGGGGAAATTATTGATAGTAGTTTCAGTTAGACAAATATTTTTCAAGAAAGTCAGGCCAAGAAGGGGAAGGACTATACATTGGAGGTCAGATGAGTACTTGCCATGAAAATAACAATAAAGCAGAGACAGGCTCACAACGTCTCTTCTGTGGGAAAGAGGTTACTAGGCTATGAAGTCTATTTTGAACTCTGTCAAGGCAAGATAAGATATTTCTAGCAGCTCCTGCCCAGATGTGATAACAGTACTCTATCATTGGATGTACTACACAGGTAGGGAATTGCATAAGCAGTGAGATATCTACTGGAGTGGTAGAACGATCCCACCATTTTTGCAGTAGCCTTGTAAACAGATTTGATGTACATGCTCCATTTAAGATTAGGAGTAAAAGTCAGACCTAGAAGTTTGTCAAAACATGGAGCCTATCCAAGACGAGAGCCATTCATTTCGATTGATGCCAGACCGGGATCAGAGTGTTGATGATGTAAAGATAGAAGCTTGATTGTAGATGCATTAAAACTAACCAGCCACCTCTTTCTCCATTGCACCACATGATCAAGATTAGAGGAGAGAGAATCAGAGAGAACTTGGTTGTTTATGACCTTTGAAGTGTTGCCATAGATGGTAGTGTCATCAGCATTAATCTTGTGAGCTTCTGATTTCTGCCCATCAACCACTACTCTTATGAACCTATCAGAGAGAAATGATTTAATAATTGAAAAGACATTTCCAGCTATACTGTGACTGGAGATATTGTGGAGTAGACCTTTATGCCATACCCTATCAAAGGCCTTTGGTATGTCAAGGCAATTTGCCCATGAAAGGAAGCTTTCGTTGAGAGATTCGCTAATCCTATGAGATATAACTGTAAGCACATTTGCTGTAGATGTTGCAGAATGGAAACCATATTGCATGTCACAAAGATTATTTTTGCCAAGGTAGTTGACTACTTCTCAATTTAACAGTTTCTATGAACTTACTCACGACGTACAGGAGACTGATTGGTCTGTATTGAAAGGGAGATGAGTGATCACCTTAATTTTTAAATACGGGACATACTGATGAGGTTTTTTAGGATGTTGGGAAGCAATTCTCCTTAAGACAATGCTTAAACAGTTTTGTAAGTATGGGAGCTAGTTCTGGTTGAAGCTTTCTCAGCACTATAATAGTAATGCCATCAGGGCCAGTTGCTTTACTGGAATCGAGGTTTTTGATTAGCTTGATGACATATTTGTATGTCGCATGGCATATTTTCAGACACAGGAGAAAATATAGGGGTTTGGCGGCCCTGATCGCATAAGGTAAAATTAGCTGCAAAGTTTTTAGAGTTTGGCTTTGTCTGATGCTGACAAGATTACCTTAGGTCCATTGATGATGAGTTGAAATAGAGCACACATTTCTATTCAGGACCCTGTATGTTATTTGCCAAAATTGGTGTAAACCAAGCCACTGCTCAGCTTCTTTAGACTTGTCGGACTGAGCATACAACTTTTTTGCATTCTTTATTACTCTTTTACAGTGGTTGCTGGCAGTCCTGAGAGCAGCTTTAGTCTCAGTACATCTATTACGATGAAAACAATGGAAATAGTGATTTCTGTGCACAATGGCAGCAGCACATTCTGAACAGAACCATGGCTGGCTGTTAGGTTTTTGCTGGAATTCTTTGGAGGGTATGAAGCAATTTATACTTACAATTAACCATTACATCAGATCTGATACTATGGAGGACACATTCTTTTAAACATGGTATCTAAAGGTAGATAAATGTACGAAAGCTATCCCAGTCAGCCATAGAAAATCAATATACTGTCCGATGGAGAAGTATGTTGAAGGACTTTTTACATTTCGTTTTTATCTTAACTGAGACAACCAAGTGGTCGGAAAATGAACATAGCATAATAAAGAATCCAGATATCGAAAAATTCAATTGTTGATTCATAATATCAAGTAATTTGATCACAAACACAAAAAAACACAATAAATGTAAATTTCATCCTTCCCACAATAACAAAGCAGGACAAAATATTAAATCATATAGACAATGCCTTAAAAAGAAAGAAAAAAATATACTCGGACTTATAAATATTTGTCACTTAATTTTTCAAAAGTAAATAACATTAACATGATCTACTTCTTTTCTCCATTTCGTCCCATCTAGAGAGCATCTCCACTTAGAGACTGTTGTGCAGGACCTCAGGTTCCTTTACAAACCGAATTGAAACAGGTGGTCTATCAACTAGACGAAGTTGGGAGGGTCCTACTAACCACTTTTGTATTTTTTCTTCTCCTGCCCTCAACATAAATGAATTATTGTATCATTATTGTTATCTTTTTTGTTTTTACACATCAATAAAAGTTCCTTTACCCCCCCATCAGTAGTGTCCTCTTCTCCTATTCCCCAGAAGGGCAACCCCAACAAAAAAGGAGAGGAAGAAGACAAATCCGTGACACTGATTAACGCCACAATAGTCTATTAAGGAACTCTTTGGTGAACCACCAACACCTAAGGCCCCTCTGGTGCTACCAGATCAGGCTGTCTAGTGGCTTCCTGAGATGAAATGCACCTACATTGATGTTCTTTTTTTGTTTTCTATTCTCTTTTGTAAAATTTAATTATGTTCTGCAAAAACAAAAGCCTTTCTTTTTTTTCCTTCCCTATTTTTGCTCAACACAGTAGTATGTAAATTGTATAGGAATAATTATTTAAATTGTTTAGGATTGATTTTAAATGTAGGGTTTATATTATGTAAAATGAGTTTTCCTGGGGGGTGGGTGAAAAAGCAATTTTGTTTAAGTTAAAAATGCAAAAATAGACTATTTTCATAGCACAAAGAGACTGACATCTGATGTTGATTTTCATTATAACTCATCAAACTGATCAGAAATTGAATAAAAATACTGTAAACTTCTTTGTTTTGTGGTTTCAGATAGTATCCTTCTCTTTCAAATGACATTTTACATGTGTGATATAAAGTTTATTATTTTTATCAATCAAGGTTTTGGTAGATTTTAGTGTGTAAAATATTTTATTCTTTTTGATCAGAGAATTTTTGAATCTTGCATGTGTTAGCAAACTGAAAGAGTAAATTTTGAGCTTTATATCACTAGTTATATAAAGTAATTTCAAAATCATTATTTTCTAATGTAATTATTCGTTTATAACTAGAATTATTAAAAACTGACTTCATGATAATCATAAATAGGACAATTATTTTAAGGCTAAAAATTAAATTTGTAATTTTTCTTATTTTGCTTTAAATATTTTTACATTCCTTTAATCAATACTAGTTGTATAATGTGTATGTATATTATTCATTGGTTACATTATACCTTTATATCTTTATCTGAATTCTAATTCATTTGAATCCAGCTCTTATTGACTGAATAAAACTCAGCTGTACTTTGAAATGAATATAACTAACTCCACTGTATAATTCATCAATCAATGGACAATATTTTATTTAAGGTTTCACATGTAGCAGACACAGTGAGATGAAAGAATGAAAGACTTAATCTGATTTAAGAATTTGTTTGTAATACTTGTTATCTGGTTCATTTCTTATTGCAAATTGATTATTTAGCAATTTTTCTCTGGCGATGTCATTCTTCACTCAGTTGTTGTTGTTTCTTTCTTATATCCACATTTATGAGTGATCTAGAATGTAACATGTAAACATCTCCCTGAACAATTAAAACTAGTTTGACTAAATTGAAAATAACTGATCTATGGGGTTGTAGTAACTTGTTGTGGTAACGTGTTATGCTAACTTGTTTAAAATTTCCCACAGAAGAGACGTTGCGAAAACACTCGTCTAGCTGAAATCATCATCAATAATTTCCCCCAATCTTTATCTATGCCTAAACCTAAACATAGATTCCATGAACAAGCTTCTTTCTTAGAATTGCATGCCTGTAGAACTCTGTTCCCTTTTCCTGCTTTCCAACTGACTACAATATTGTTATCTTCAAATCCATCGTAAACAAATTCTTGATGAGCCATCCCCTTAAGTAATCCAATTTACCACATTTTTGCTACTAATGATGACTACGACATGTTCCCCTTGACCACTGTACACTCATTAACCCTTGTCCATGAGTGGCCTCCGGCCTTGATAAGTGGTGACTCCTATGACAAAAAAAAAACATATCAATATGTTAAATTCAAGTGGGAAGGAATATTTGTTTTATATATCAAGAACAATCAACAGCTTTACCACTACTGACATATTCAAATTTGGTCAAGTTGATGATATTCTATACCGATGCATTAGAATTTGTTTGCAACAGCCTCGTCCATCAAATGATAACCTAAAGAAAGAAATTTCAATCTTTTGTCCAATAAACTATCACCAATAAAAAAGAGATTGATACTTGAGTAATTCATTTTCAAAAGCATTATTAGAATCTGGATGGAGCAAAATAAGTAAACAAAATCATAAATCATTACAGCATCAGTTTATTGGTTGAATAAACTCAAAGTAGGCTAGAATTATATCATAATGAATTTGTCTTGAAAAGACAAAACTTGTAAATGTTTATTATGAATTCCAAAGAAATTCAAAGAGAAAGAGGAAACATGAGATACACATCGACGTTCTCTATTCGCATGTCTTCGCCTTTTATAATGTTTCGGGCACACCCAATTTGATATACTTATCAAATTAATGTGCTAAATTCTTTGTATGTTAAATAGGAAAAATTAACCTAAGCATGAAACAATAATGAAAAAGTATCAGAATAATTTTGAATGTAAATAAATTGGAGATTAGCAGACGTGAAAGATAAACAAATACCAGATAATAAAAGTGGATTTACTTATGTACAATAATCAAGATTCTATGATGAAATTATATTGGTCCAGGGGATTGCATTCTCAAGTCTTACAAAAAAGATAGGACTCATAAGTATAATGAGGATTGTTTAAGAATTTTATCTGTAAGAATCTTATCCAAAAAGGTAGAACAATGTTTTTTTTTAAATATCATGCATAAAATTTAACAACTACAATTGATTATTAAAACAATAATTTAGAAAATTATATAATTCAACAGTTTTTGTAAATATAAAAATAATCCAAATTAAATTCTAAAATTTAAGCAAAGTATGTGTTCATTAAGGGAGAAATTGTATTGGGATGATTATAATCAAATTTGGACTAAAAATAATATTTACCATTCCTTCAGGTGTTGGAGTAACCTCTAAGAATTGAAGACCAAAGTAATCCTTCTCTATAAGTTCAAGATGGTCGTAGACTTTATCTAACAATGTTTGTGCTTTGCTCCTTTTCTGAAAAATAAACAAATGCAAATTTAAATTTTAAAAATAAGGGGAAAATATATTAATTTGATCACAAATTTCATTAAAAAATGAAAATAAAATACTGGGATGATTAAAGGTTCTGTTTTTACTATTAAATCACACTAATAATTTTAAATTATTTCAAGACATTAAAATTATTTTTACTTAGCATAATTTGGATATCTTGTAGATCATTGTATTCGGTTTTTGTTTTACATGCAACGTATCAATGTCAAATCAATTTTTCCATGCAATATACGTACTCAACCATCACTGTCCAGAGTTCATTTCCATATGTCATTAAAATGCATACACATGCTTAGTTGATAATGGTAATACTCTCCTGGTTAATAATGATGGCAAAAGTTCCTTGAATTTACTCCACCCACTCCTAATTCTTGCTATCACATTAGTACCTCGAAGGCGGTTTTGCAGTCTGTCAAGGCAGGAAAGATACACTTAGGAACTCCTCCTCAGATGTGGCAACAGTACCCCATTTGAGTAGGTATTTAGCTCTTGTACAGATAGAGGATTGTCAGGAGTGAAATACTTTCTGGAGCGGTAGATGATCCAACCATTTTTCCAATGATTTTGGCAACGAATCTGATGTAGATCTTCCATTTCAGGTCCCAGAAGTTAATGAAAGTAGGGTACTTCCTTAAGATGAGAGTATAGGAGCTAGTTCTGGTTGAAGTTTTTAGAGCACTATGATTGTCAGAACCAGTTGCTTGCTGGAATCAAGGTTCTTGATAAGTCTAGCAAAGGCAGATATATGTATGTTGCTTAGAGTATTTTCAGTCCTTGAAGGAAATTCAAGGAGTAGACGGTCCTGATCAGACAGTTAAATGCAAAGTTCTTAGCGAAGAGTTTGGCTTTGTCAGATGCCGACATAATTGCCTCAGGTCCGTTGATGATAGTTGGTATGGAGGATATGCATCTGTTCAGACCCCTGTTTGCTATGCACGAAAACTTGTGAGAACCAAACCGTTGCTCAGCTATTTTAGACTCGATAATCAGAGCAAAGGACTCTCTTATGTGTTCTATAACTCTTTTGTAGTAGTTGCTGACACTCTTAAAAGTGACTTTAGTTTCTAAACATCTATTTTATTGAAAGCAATTGAAATAGTGATTACTGTATGTAATGACAGCAGCACATTTAGGGGTGTACCATGTCTGGCTATTTGGTTTCTGCTGGAATTTTTTGAAAGGCATGTAACTGTCTATACTGACAGCCAAATGAAGTTGGATGTGATAGAGGACGCATCTTTTTTTAACATAGAGCAAAAGGTATTTCTGATATGAACATTCAGAAACTGTCCCAGTCAGCCATTGCATGGAGAGGAATATCAGGTTTTATTACACTTTGATTAAATCTTGAGAAAACCAAGTGATTGGAGAAATAAAATTAATGATGGTGATATCATTTTTAACTTGCCTGATAGTCTCAAATATATCATTGAATAAAGTTATGTGGGTTCATCGACAATCTGGGTTAGATTGTAAGCAAAAAAAGAAATCATCACAGAATTTCCCTTCACCATTGTTTGAGTGGATCAGCCATTCAATATTATGAACATTGAAATCTCCACACACACGAATGTTAGCAAAGGAGTGAGCAAAGAAAATATGATCAATTTTTGCAGTGATACTCTCAAAATTAGTACTCCATCATGATGGGGACAATATAGGGCAAATATGAAAGCTGTGCTGTGAGTAATAATAACAAAGGATATAGAGTACACTGAACAAGGCACATTCTGCAACTTAATTTGACAGTCATAGTTTTTAAATCAGTAATTTATTGATTTCTCCTACATCAATCAATATAAAATTTATATGACAGAATTCAAAATAAAATTTTCTTTAAAATGGCATTTTAATATTTTTGTTATGATTTGTATATTCCAGGAAATTGCAATTTAATTCCACCTATTAACAATAAAACACGCTGCCATGGCGTGTCTGTGAGCGATAGATGATTTTTCGGATGCCCGCATTTTAGATCTGCTCATATAAATACTTGACAAGTTCTACTAGTCAATGATGTTTCATATTTTTAAAACAATAAGAGAAAAGAAATGTCTTTTTCACAGAATTTGAACAAAACACGTGCAACATTCCAGTCAAAAGTTAGAACATCTTGAAGTTAAGACTTTCTAATATAAAAGTAAATCAAGATAGAAACTTCGTTCAAAGAATATGTAATAGCTAATATATTTTTGTTATAAAATTTGAAAAGAACTGGTTAAGAACTTTTTATGTGTACATTGATAGAACTGATAGCGAGCGCCGATATTTGACTATTTTGTTTTTTGAGTGCAGTCCGTGATGTGTGATGCCGTCATGTAAATTCATAAAACGTTGCAGCAAGGGAGGATACATTTTTATTTTTTTATTATTTAGAAAATATTATTTTTTATTATTTAGAAAACATCAGTTTTTGATTATGAAAAGGAAAAGAATAGTTTGTATCAAAAGTCTTTGTCTAATACAAAGCAACAAAACTTTTCAGTTAAAACGTCAAGCAGAGGTTTACTAGTCACAAGTTGAGTCGAGTAGAGTCTGTTGTTCACAACATGAGATACACGTCGACATTCTCTATTCGCATGTCTTAAATGCTTCTCCCAGCGACTCGCCTTTTATAATGTTTCAGGCACACCCAATTTGCATATACCACACGAGACTGCTCGAGATCTACGCGTGACCGGAGGTTTTAAAAGACAACAGCCGGCATCTTGGGCCTCTTTTTTTTTCTTTTTCTGTCTTTCAGTTGCCGAAACAGATTCTCACCCGTTTCTGAAGTAGGTCCTCTCTATGTCTATCACACTTCTTCCTGATCTCATGATCACAGAAATGGCAATGGGGTGGGGATCGCCGTCGCCGGGTGCTTCTCCAAAGGGAAA
Source organism: Euprymna scolopes (assembly GCF_053919585.1). Taxonomy (NCBI): domain Eukaryota; kingdom Metazoa; phylum Mollusca; class Cephalopoda; order Sepiida; family Sepiolidae; genus Euprymna; species Euprymna scolopes. The sequence continues at coordinate 49,172,935 of NC_136494.1, forward strand.
CGATGCATGCCTCTTCTTTGCTTAAGCTCTCATCCACAGACTGGGGGTTGAAGAATACCGCTTCCGCTAGGAAGGCTACTGATATCAGAGTCACCTTCTGAGGGAGCTCCTGTGAACTAGAGCGATGTCTCACTGATCCCTGACTCGAAGTCAGATTCGCTCCCGTTGTTCACGGGTAGCCGTGATTGTGTTGTCGGCCGTAAGTCCTTAATGTGACGGGGCACACTGTCGACACACACTGCTTGTTTGCTGATGACTTCAGTGATGCGCTCAAGTCCACACTGAGTGGTACATTTACCGCACAGGTTCTTGATCCAGACAACATCCCCTTTTTCCGGTTTCCCTCCAGTTACTTTCGTCTCAAGTACTGGGTTCGTTTCTATGCTCTTCACTTTAACGTGATACCCGTACAATGTGTCGACCGGCGCTGTAGAGGGTGATACAGCATTCTTTGAGATCACATTGTATAAATAAACTGCTTCAGACACCGCACAGCCTGTTCGGCAGCGATAGTTTTAACAGACCTATGGTTCTTCTCAATAATCCCATTCCCGCTCGGTACGTAGGCACATCAGAACCACAGATGTACTTCCCAGCCATCGGCAAACTTTCTGAATTGTTCATTGGTGAAAGTGGTGCCATTGTCAGTTAGCATCTCCGTTGGGGGCCACATTCGAGGAAGATGCCGTTTAGTTAACGGATGACAGCTGCCGTATCTTGCCAGCGGAGCGGCCGCCATATCTCAACCCTAGATGGGCCGCAGTCAATGAGCGTTAGGTAATCCTCGCCATTGTGGTGAGTAACATCTATCGCCAGCTGGCTCCAGTGGTTCTTTACGTCCAGTTTTCCTTTTTCCCAGCGCACGGATGCCGGGTCGATGGATTGGCAAGCTACGCGGCTCTCAACCACTCTTTTAACATCTGCTTTTCGTATTTCAGGGTCATCCGACTTAGCGAAATACAAGGTCCGCTTGATCCCTGGATGTCCACTTTGGTGGTGGACTTCTTTGATTCGATCAAACTGAGCAGAACACGCGGCTGCGGCATAGGCTGGTTGTATGGGTTCGATGGTTCTTCTAGTGGTGTCAATCCATTTGTGGGGAACTCTTGTTAAACAATCCGCCTTGTTCACACACTCAGGTCCCGGCTGTCGATGCACCATCTGCCCTGTGCAGAGTCCTCCAGCATTGTGTTGAGAGGGGCGCCGTGTATCACATCGTCCCATTCAGTGGTGACCTCAGACATTCTCCTCTTTCTGAACGCCACCGCAACATGAAGTCAGCCGCCCACAGGGAGGTGTCCAACCAATTTTCTGCACCAAGAAAATATGTTTCTTTGCGTGACATCGCGGGGCATGTCTGGAACTTCATTTCCCCGTTTCTAATGCAGGATGCCGTCTTCTTCCCGGACCTGTAAACCGAGGACCTGTGTGCCATCCTGTAGTCTCTCCGTCTCCTTACTGAGGTCCAAAGTTGTGGAGATTCTCCTCTACACGCGTCGTGGATACAACCCCTTCATTCACGTAAACGTCATCAATATATGCAGATATTGCCTGCCTTATGCACTCATCCTGAGCTAGAATGGTGTCAACAATCGTTTGCATAATTGATAGCACCACGTTGAGTCCAAACCCCATAGGGATTAAGCAGTATCTCTTCCCTTTAACCAGAACTGTCTGATAAGGCCATAGTGACTGGTGTACACACACTTGAAAGTACGCCTTCTAATGATCAAGCATGCACACATTAGACCCTACTTGCCGCAATTCTCGTAATTTATCAGCGCACACATCTGCGCGAGCCGTAAAGGGGTTCACGTGTTTGTTTAACTCCCTATAATCGAGCACTGGCCTCACTTTTTGTTTGTTTAGCTGGACGGCCGTCATTAGTGGGATTAAACACTTTGGTGGCTTAAACGCTTCTCCCACTCCTCCCAGCGACTCGCCTTTTATAATGTTTCGAGCACACCCAATTTGCATATACCACACGAGACTGCTCGAGATCTACGCGTGACCGGAGGCTTTAAAAGAAAACAGCCAGCATCTTAGCCTCTTCTTTTCTTTTTCTGTCTTTCAGCTGCCGAGACAGATTCTCGCCTGTTTCTGAGGTAGGTTCTCTTTATGTCTATCACAGTAATGTTCTATTTTAGTGTTGGAAACAAAGTTTTTAAAAATTATTCAATTCAAGCAAAATATTGAATAGCAGAAAGTTTGGTGCTTATGCACTTAGGTAATCATGCTATTTTTTTAAAATAGCATTTTCAAATTAAATTCAAGTTTTACAATATCTCTATTATTATTATTAAATTGTGATGTGAAAATACTGTATAATTACAAAACACCCTCCCTCTCATGTTAAGAATAGATTTCTAAATAATAACATTATTTCAGCACGATACCATAAGTGTATAAGTACCAAAAGTTTATTTGTATCTTAAATAGAATGAAAAATGTGTCCAAACAGGATAGTACAACAAATGATGCATCCAAAAATATCATTTTTATATATTATATTCTGTTACTTTTAATTAAAATTGGTTGATTTCCTGAATTTTGGATAATTTTTTACTTGAAGGAAGGGGGGGTGCAACTTTAAAACAGAGTCCCCCAAATTTCTGCAGTGCTTTATTTAGAAACCCATTCTTAGGATAGAGTGTTTTGTAACTATTCTGTACTTTCACCAAACAATGTAATAAAAAAAAGATATTGTAACTTGAAAATAGGATAACAAAAATAACACTAATTTTGTTTTATTTCGTTAAAAAAATTGTTTTTGTTTAATTTTAATTCAAACGGCTTCACTTGACAACATTTTTTTTTTTTTTTTAACTTTTTTAAAAAAGGCATTTAAATGAGTTAAAATACACAATCCACTGATAACATTTACTGGGTTTTAAAAAGTGGTCCCAAACCAAATATGACAAATAAATGTTACCAAAGGCAAGCTAAGTTACTCTTCTACCTACCGTGATAAAATTTTGGTGTTGTAAATGTTTATTCTGTTTAAAAAACAAGTAGTGTCGAGCATTACAGGAGAACAAAAAATGGTCTCAAGGTCTTTTGAAATTTTTGAAGTCTCGACAATGACTTAAGAATAAAAAGTATACAAAATAGTAGTAGAAATCTACCCAATAATTGTCACGGCAACTTAAAGTTGTTAAAATGAAACTTAATTATGCTAATCAGTTACTTGCAAACATAATTGTAATCTGTGCAAAACTTTCTTTCATTTGATATGCTACAAGCCATATTTCTTTGAATTGTATCGTCAACGCCATCTGGGATTTCCCGGTCGCCATCTTGGTTCTTCATGGTGTAATAATGACAAAATTTCCATCAGAATAATATTTTGCAAGATGATAAAGCTTTACCTTCCATTATTTTTTTTAGCTGTTTTTATGATGTTTCCACTTAAAGATGTTAAAATGAAACTTAATTATGCTAATTAGTTTAATGTACTTGAAAACATAATTCTAATCTGTACAAAATTTTCTTTAATTTGATATTTTGCAAGCCATATTTTGTTAATAATTTCTTTGAATTGTGTCATGGTGGCCATGATGAATTTCCTGATTGCTATCTTGGATTTTTCATGATGTGACAATGACAAATGATAATGGTCATCAGAATAATACTTCATATTATGATAAAACCTTACCATGTTTCTTAGCTGTTTTTATGATGTTTCTACTTAAAGACATTAAAATGAAACTAAGAATATGTTCAATATTTTATCCTAGTATCTTAAAAAGACCTGAATTTACAGCTTTTTTTTTGTAAATTGTACAAATTTCCTACCATTTTCAGTCACAAGCTTATATACATTTGAATAGGACTGACTTGAGATAAAATGTACAGTGAACCATGCATTTTTTGATACCCCCCTCAAAAAAAACAAAAAACAATCCGTCAAACAAAATACATGCAAGTCAGGGATATCATTGCTTTTTTTTCTTTTTTCGCTTACGATAATACTGAGCAAACTGACAACGGTGCTATTTCTTTTTTGTATTTTGGTTTCGTTTTATTTTATAACAGGCCGTTTCCTTCATACGTTTTTCTTTATTTACATTTTTTTATACCTACGACATTGCGACTTCAAAGTTAACAATGTGGAATAGCTAGCCCACTCAAACAAAACAGATGATGAGGGGAGGTTCTGTCACAATTTTTTCATTGCTTATAACCTAACACAGATTGTTCACAAACACACCAGTGTGCATGACACTGATGGTCCATATGCAAGTGTCGTAGACATTTTTCTCACGACTTGCCCTAAGCTATATTCATCCTCTGTTCTCCCACTGGGACTTTTTTATCATTCCGTTTTCTCAGTTAAAATAAAAACAAAATGTAATAAGTCCTGTGATACATCTTTCGATTGTATAGTATATCAGTACTCTATGGCTGACTGGGATAGCTATCATACATTTATATCAGATCTACTTCCACGTTCCATGCTTACAAAGACTGTGTCCCCAGAATTCACAGAATGGTTAATTGTGGGTATAGGCTGTTTCATACCCTCCCAAATATTCCCGCAAAACCTAGCAGTCAGCCATGGTTCTCTCCAGAATATGCTGCTGCCAATGCGCACAAAAATCACTATTTCCATTGCTTCCAACATAATAGATGTACTGAGACTAAAGCCGCCTTCAGGACTGCCAGCAACCACTATAAAAGAGTAATAAACAACACAAGAGAGTTGTATGCTCAGTCTGTCAAGTCCAAAGTAGCTGAGCAGCGGCTTGGTTCCGACTAATTTTGGCAAATAATAAACAGGGTCCTAAATAGAAATGCGTGTTCTATCTCAATCATCATTAATGGACCTGAGGTAATCTCATCAGCATCGGACAAAACCAAAAACTTTGCAGCTAATTCTACCCTCCACCAAACCCACTTATTTCCTCCTGTGTCTGTAAACATGCTATGTCACATATAAATATCTGTGCGTGATAGTGCCGAGCTAATCAAAAACCTCAATTCCAGTAAAGCAATTGGCCTTGACGGCATTCCTATTATAGAGCTCAAAAAGCTTCAACCTAAACAAGCTTCCACACTTAGAAAGCTGTTTAAGCATTGTCTTAAGGAGACTTGCTTCACAACACTCTGGAAATCTCATCAGTATATTCTGTATTTAAAAATTAAGGACATCGCTTATCTTCCTCTCAATACAGACCAATCAGTCTCTTGTGTGTCATGAATAAATTGCTGGAATCTGTTAAATAGAGAAGTAGTCAACCACCTCAGCAAAAATAACCTCCTCAATGACATGCAATATGGCTTCCGTTCAACTAGATCTATAGCAGATATGCTAACAGTTATATCTCATAAGATTAGTAGATCTCTTGATGGAGGCTTCCTTTCTAGAGCAATTGCCCTTGACAGGGTATGGCATGAAATCTACTCCACAAAACCTCCACCTGTGATATAGCTGGAAATGTCTTTTCAATTATTAAATCATTGTCCTCTGATAGGTTCATAAGAGTAGTGACTGATAGCCAGAAACCAGAAGCTCACAATATTAATGCTGGATTCCCTCAGGGGACCATCCTGGGCCCAACTCCCTTCCTGATCTACATTAATTATTTACCAAATCACATCCAAAGATAATTTGTAGACATTTATGCTGAAGACACTACCATCTATGGCAACACTTCAAAGGCTGTAAATGACTGTTCTTTCGGTTTCTCTCTCCTTTGATCTTGATCTTGTAGTACAATGAGGAAAGAGGTGGCTGGTTAATTTTAATGCATCTAAGACCAAGCTTCTATCTTTTTATCATCAATGCTCTGATCCCCATCTGGGATCAATTGAAATGAATGGCTCCATGCTCTGACAAACTTCTAGGTCTGATCTTTACTCCCGATCTGAAATAGAACACATACATCAAACCCGTTGTCAAGGCTACTGCAAAAATGGTGGGATCGATCTACTGCTCCAGTAGATATCTCACTGCTGATGCAATTCTCTACCTGTATAAGAGACAAGTACGTCCAAGGATGGAGTACTGTTGCCACATCTGGACAAGAGCTGCTAGAAGAAGCTTATTCTGTCTTGGCAGAGTTCAAAATAAACTTCATAGTTTAGTGGAAGATGTCCTTTTCTCTTCCTTGCAACCTTTTTCCCACAGAAAAGATGTTCGAGCTTGTCTCTGCTTTATCATTATTTTCATAGCAAGTGCTCGTCTGAGCTCTAATCTATGCCCCCCCCCAGCCTGACTATCACAAAAAAAAAAAAACCCCTAGTCTAGCTGAAATCACTATCAATAATTTCCCCCAATCTTTATCTGTGCCTAAACCTAAACATAGATTCCATGAACAAAGCTTCTTTCTTAGAATTGAACGCCTGTGGAACTGTTCCCTTTTCCTGCTTACAACTGACTACAATATAGTTGTCTTCAAGTCTGAACAAATTCTTGATGAGCCATCCCCTTAAGTAATCTAATTTACCAAATTTCCACTAAATGATGACACGACATGTTCCCCTTGACCACTGTACACTCATTAACCCTTATCCTCGATTGGCATCTGCTTCGTAAAAAAATATTAAATGTCTCCTCCAAATGTTAAATCTAAGATGCATTCTATCGGTGCAATAAACTCAGCCACATATCAAAATACTATTTGGGAAACAAGACAGGTGATGCAACATCAATACCAGTCCAACATCTACCTAGTAGAGGCATTTGAAAGAGACATTGAAAGGTGCACAGGCCTCATGCTAAGAACTGTTTACTCCTCCATACTGTGACATACGAGATTTATTTACTCAGTTATTTCAATATTTTTTTAACAGAATTATATTAATGAAAACATAAAACTGTTGACTCAATATAATCCACAGTTCAGGATAATGTTTTATTTTTCAGCTTCAAATGCTTATAATTTAAAAGTTATGAATAAATTTTGATAATTTAAAACTAAAAGTCTACGATCAGTTTATGTTTCATTCAAATTCTATTTTTTATAGGAAAATCTAGAATTAAAATATTTACATAAGAGACATTCCATGCCAAATCATTCAGGCCACTTCACCATCCCCATCAGAATTTTTTATCCTTTTGACCCCTGTAAGATATACATAAGTTATGATGAACTGCCAAATTTTACACCCAGCAATCAATGAGAACCCTGTTTTTGAGCCGAGCCAAAATAAGGCCAAGAAGTCGAAAAAGGACTGTTGCGATGTGTTGAAACAGGACTATCCATCGTTACAAAATTGTAAATTTTTTGAAAAGTATTTAGTTTCTGGCACCTATGAGGGTTTTTTTTTTGGCCAAAGAATCTGAAAATCAACCTTAGAAAACCAGGGGAGTTCGGCTTGTGGGACTTTTTTGCCCATTTATATGCCGAGGCAGCTTCTGCAGGAACCCCCAAAAGGGTATAACTTTGTGGGTCAAGAAAAGACAACTCTAGGGGTCAGAGGTGATATCTGTTTTAATATTTAGAGAGCCAAAAGATAGAAGTTTCAGAATATATATATATATATATGTTCATACTTGATATTTTATTCCTTCACATTGAAATTTAACGCCAAAAGTTGAGAATTTTCAAAAAATCGTACTACCTCCGGTCGGAAATAGTTGGTGCAGAATTAAAGCTGTCCGCGTTTTAGGTTTTGTCACGCACCATTTCAATGTTTTAGGGGGTAACTGGTAGTACTTAAGAGCATGCTTAATTGAAAAAGAACAGTTTTCGTTCTAAAAGTCATTTAGAGTTTAATCTATGCACATTACTTTGTTGACTGTTATATAATCTATTTTTAAAAATATCCGCAGTGGCTATATAAATATGGAAAATGTAGTTGATGCCAATATGGAAGGTAAAAACAGAAGTGATAAGAGAGAATTGACAAATTCAAGATGAACAGCAGTTCTGCAAGCGTTGCTACAAAGGTCTAAAGGGTGCATCCTAGAACGAGGTGCAATCAAAGATGTTGCCACAAAATTTGGTATAGGAAGAAATACTATAGGCAGAATTTGGTCACGAGCACTAGACAGCTCATCCGATATATTGGTGTCAATGGATTCTTTGAGCCCTAAGTTTCTCTGTGGCCGAAAAAAGAAGGACTATAGTTCACAGTTGGCAAAAATAAACATCATTCCCTTGAGAAAAAGAACCACTTTGAGGTCTACTGTTCAAGCATGTGGAATACCTAAGACAACGTTGATTGCAAGGATGAAAGATGGCAAAATTCAGGCACATTCAAATGCTGTAAAACCACTTCTCACGATAGAAAACATGAAATGTTGCGTTCATTTTTGCCGTTCGCAGTCGGATTTAAATCGAGGAACTTTTAGAGAAATGTTTGATGTCATACATATTGATGAGAAATGGTTTTACATGACCCAAAATGCAAGGAAATTTTATCTAGGCAAAGACGAACATGACCATTTAAGAACCACTAAAAGCAAGCGTTTCATTACAAAGGTAATGTTTCTTGCTGCCGTGACTTGACCCCGTTGGGATCCACATCGCAAATGTTACTTTGACGGGAAGATTGAAATTTGGCCATTTGTCAAACAAGAGGCGGCTAAACGTAACAGCAGAAACAGGCCTGCTGGAACAATGGTAACTAAAGTCATGGATACAATCACGAAAATTCAGATTCGTGAATTCCTTGTTGAAAAGGTCCTTGTTTCCACATGGAACAAATGGTCAAGTGGATCCATTGCACAACGAATCATAATTCAACAAATCATAATTCAACAAGACAATACTAAGCCACACATACATCCAACGGACCCGGTGTTCAAACAAGAATTGGAGAGATTAGGGATGAACATTGAACTGGTTAACCAGCCTGCAAACAGTCCGGATCTGAATGTGCTTGACCTAGGTTACTTCAATACAATCCAATCAACACCAAAAGGCTCGAAAGAATATTGATGAATTAATTGAAGCAGTTGAAACCAGCTTTCAAGAATTAGAAAAATCAAAGTTGAACAACATTTTCATGATATTGCAGGAGACAATGGAACAAATAATTTTGGCTGATGGTGGCAACAATTACAGGCTTCAACATATGTCAAAAGCACAGCTAGAAAGAAAAGGAAAACTTCCCACTTCAATTTTGATATCAGAAGAATTGAAAAGTAAATTAACACAATTGAATAAATAGATGTTTTAGCTTTTTGCATTATTTTTTTGTATATTTATTTAATCATACATTGTAAGAATGTACGTTCAACCAATTGTCAATTTAATTAAGTATAATTATTTGGTTAACCTCTATTTCCTTTCAAAAGTACTGCCTTATAAAAATTGAAACTTTTATGCACCAAGTATTTCCAACCAAACTGAAAATTTTTGTGCACCAACTATTTCCAATCAGAGGTAGTAGTTGAAAATGCTCAATTTTCATCTAATGTTGATAAATATAAGAAAGTTTTATGGATTCCTGGGTGTAATTTAGAGGTATATATGTGTTTATCTTATTTCATATTTCAGATATTAGATAAAATTTCAATGTTTTTTCTTCATTTTTATAACTAAATTTGAACGCTTGATTAAAGTTATGTGAAACCTTGTCCAAAAGATACCAAACAAGCCGCGCATGCATAGTCCCTCTCCATGAGTGCAGACTGTTTTTTGAAAAATAACTAAGTCCAGATTTTACATGCCTCAAAACATAAGTCCCCCGCAATAAATCGGGGGACTAACAAGTCTACTCTATATCTGGAAAATTGTTGTAGAGAATAATGAACTAAAATAATGAACACAAAAGAATAATGACCACAAAACTAAAATGTTACATATTTCTAAATGTATTGTTTACATGCGTAAAATGGTTTTCATTTATCTTAAATTGTCATCCACTATTTGATGTACAATTGGGTGGGTCCATTTTCATAATGAATTTTCCAAACGGCACCCATGCATTATCCTCTCTACATGGCCAGTGAAAGTTATTGTTCTGGGTTGGACCATGAGAATCTATGAATTTGCATGTGACGTCTTTATTTTGCAAATTCACTTGATCAATAAGGACTATCCACCAGTACCCATCAAACAGGAACGCTGCATAGTCGTTTGGTTGAAGGAACTTCTCCTCTGATGTAGGCATCGTCCAGAAAGTATGGTTCTTGATCAAGTACTCTCATCATCACTGACAGCTTTGAGTGCCTGACACTGTGTCTCCTTCAGCATATCGCTTTTCCATCCTCTCCCAAACAGCAACCATATCTTTTTTGTAAATTGAAAAGAAGAGGATTACCTTCAGCTCCTCCTGACAGAACTTCTCCACTGCCTTGAATGTCAAGTTCTGGTCATTAACAGGACTCTGTAAACTTGTTCTTGCCATCTTCCGTTTGACTGTACCTCCTATGCCATCGCAAGGGGACTTCCCATGGCTAGTGGCAAAGAAGGACCACAAAGCTTGGAATTCAAAGTCGACATTGTGATGACAGAAGTTCATAAAGTTTTTGTAGTTTTTGGGTACTCCTGCAGTATTTTACCCACCGATTTCACGATCTTAGCCGAGCGTTGATCGACATCCGTCGGAAAACGCCGGAACATGGCGAGCGGTACGATACTCTATCAGCCAATCAGGGCGCTTCAAACGAACGCGCAGCAGATGAATAATTTTCATTGAAATTACACACATAGCGTTTCATTTCAGTTATTTTATTGTTCAAAGTAAAAATACACAGCCTTTCATTTCAGCTATTTAATTTAGCGATAAAAAAAAAACAAAAAAACCGGGAGCTGTTGGAAACATATTTATGCGAATTTATGTGGAGACAAAAATTTGGACACAACCCTTTTGTCTCCATAATAAATCAAATCGCGGAAGGCTACCCGGTTTGGGAACGAGCTTCTTTCCACATCCTCTGAAAACCCTTTGCTCCCTACTTTGCCTCTACAGTCAGTAGAAAATCTTCCAGTTGGAACTAAAGATAAACAGTAATTGTTGTGTCCCCCCGCCTCCTACAAACATTACTGAAAAAAAAAAAAAAAAATTGTTACTGTTTAATAACGTTTTGTTAAAAACAAACAAAAAAAAAGCATTGAAGTGTTTATTACTGTTGCTTACCCCGCCCCCCCCCCAAAAAAAAAAACTATCGAAAAACAAAATGAACCAAAAAAAAAAAAAAAATATTCAACAAAATAAATTTATTTTACTTTAAAAAAACTTACGGTAAGTGTTTGTGATTTATTTTATCCAAATTTTTCTGTATTAATTTTATCCATTTTGTTGTGTGTGTGTGTAATATCTTTTCCTTGTAATGTTGTTGCTATTCACATACTTTTAGCGTTCTTGCACCGTCGGCGTAGCTCCGAATTCTCGGCTTTCGTCGGCGTTAACGCCGAAAGCGTTCGTCAACGCTCGGCTAAGATCATGAAATCGGTGGGTAAAATACTGCAGGAGTACCAGTTTTTGTACTGACCTGCACACTCATCACTAATTTGTGGAAATAGAAAGTAGGATCAGTGTTTGCACTAGCACTTTGAATGTTTTGGAAGAATAATGATGAGTCTACTACACAAAAATATCAAGATTAAGAAAATATCCTTTTTCTAGTGTTTTAGGCCTGCATAGCCCTTGACTGGGCCCCATTGAATTCTTGCGTGCATTTCTTTATACATGAATCACAATCTGGGAATTTAGTTATTGGAAACTGTGAGCTATATTCGAAGATAGCTGCAAAGTGTGATAGTGCTTAGAGCAGCTGCTCCATCAACAGTTGTATAATATCAGTATGATTGTAGTGCCATGTCGTGCATGGAAAGGGACCCTGCACTCATCTCCGGTGGACTTTCCTGAGGCCACAATCCTGTAGATGAGGAGTCAGCTAATAGTCTACTTGTATTACATGTCTAATATTCTGCGCAACCACTTGTCCTGAACCCTTGACTCACCCTAACTGAAACTTTTAAAATGAAATGATAATACAAGTAAAAATTACGTTTAAACCAGGCATAAACTCAAAGAAAACCAACCTGCCTCCTCCCTTGAGGTTTGCATTTACAAATATTTGTGGGCTTAGAACTAATTTAGATGATGTTGAAGCATTTCTCCAATAAACACCCCGAATATCTTAGCACTAAGTGAAACTAACCTATACTTCTCCATTCCCTCTAACCACTTTAACATGCCTGGTTATTTCCCACTGCCGTAAGGACTCAGACAGACATATGCACGGACTTGGAGTCTATATTTGTAACCCCACCTCCGACTAGAGAAACAAAACTCGAATCAGACGACCAGGCCTTTATGTGCTTTAGACTTAACATGCAACATAATATTAGCTACTAGTATTTTCTCTACCACTCTCTCTCCACCCAGGACTGTACCCTAATAAACAAAGTCTCTGACAGAATAGATATAGCACTCTCCCTTAATACTAGTGCACAAGTACATATATTTGGTGACTTCATTATCCACCACAGTAACTGGCTTGGATTCTCTACCTACACAGACACAGCTGGCAGCACAACACATAGCTTCTCTATATCCCATTCCTTATCACAGACGGTTACATTTCCGACACGTTTCCCAGACCAACAAGATCAAAATGCCTCACTTCTAGATCTATTTCTGACCACAGCTCACTCGGGAATGTTGATCACACTGTGATAATGGTAGAAATTGCCCTCAATTCTTGACCCATAACTAAAGAGCCACTGCTCAAAAGAACGAGCTATTACTAAAAGGCTGACTGGGAAGCCATCAGGGATATCATCAGAGATGCCTCATAGGGTAATATCTTTTCCCTTCTAGCTGAACAGTGTGCAAATGATACCACTAATTAGTTCAAAACTGCAATTGAAGCATATGTTCCCTTACATAGCAAGCCCCACTCTCCTCAATGGTTTATTTCTACTTGTGCAGCTGCCATTGTTTGAAGGCAGCATGCCTACTGCAGATTTATCCAACATAAGTCCAGTTCAAACAGACAGAATTATATAGAAGCTAGAAATAATTGGAAGAGAGAAATAGCGACAGCTAAGATAAAATACACTGAAACCACCAGCAAATGCATCGAAGCATAGAAATTAGGAACCCATGATTTTTGGAAAATCTACGATAGTGTAGTAAATAATGAGCAGTCAATGATTCCCTCACTATCAAACAATCATGAGGTTGTTTGCACGGCAACTGAGAAGGCTAAAAAGCTTGCCAGTCGGTTTGCCTCAAACTCCACATTGTACCCAGCAAACCACTCCCTCCCTGACTTTCCTTTGTGGACTGACACCACACTAGATGATTTGAAAATCACCCCTTCTCAGGTATATGGTATCATAAAAAACCTAGACACCTCAAAAGCATGTGGACCCAATCTCATCCCGGCAGTGCTATTAAAAAAATGCTCTGCTGCTGTTGCTCCGGTTCTCTCCAAACATTACAAAAATGCCTTAACGAATCTTGCTTTCCTGACTGCTGGAAAATTGCTTCTGTGGGACCAGTTTTCAAGAATTTTGGCAAAAGAACTGACCTATTAAAGTATCGCTCCATTAGCCTCCTCCCACTTTTCGCCAAAATATTTGAGACCATAATTAATTAAGCTCTCTGCTCCTGCTTCAAAGTGGTACTGTGCCTTGTTTGGGGTGAAAATTGAATAAAAAAATTTAAAAAAAAAAAAAAAAAAAAAAAAGCTCTAGTTCATCACTTTACAGCTGCTAAACTTCTGACTGACAATCAATATGGATTTAGGCAAGCCTGTTCCACAGCAAACATCCTAACTGTAATCTCTGAACGTATATACTATTCACTGGACAAAGCAGGTGAGGGTAGAACAGTAGCCCTAGATATATCTAAGGCTTTTGACAGAGTATGGCACGATGGTCTTCTATAGGAGAATCAGATCATATGGTATCACTGGAAGAATACATAAATAGGAGAAAGATCCAGGTTGTCCTCGACGATCATACATCTAAACAATATGATATAAGGAGTACCTTAGGGATCTATCCTGGGATCTTTATTATTCTTGATACTCATAAATGACCTCCCTGATAAAATTGTTTCTGAGATGGGTATATATGCTGATGACACCACTTTCTATAGAAGGCACAAGGGGAAAACAAATGAGCACATATCTAAGGAAATGGCAGAAACACTAGATGAAGACCTCCAATCTGTAGTGGAATGCGGACAAAAATTCTGCCAAGAGGAAGCTCGTTTGTTCAATAATTACAAGAAACCTTCTCTACCACCAATAGCAATGGCCAAAAACATTACCTGAAAGTACTTCCTTCAAACTCCTCAAAGCTGGTTGTTGGGGATAATAGGAGCACCTGAAACCTCCCTTCCAAAACGAAAAAAGCTTTAGTTCTTTACTATTTTATGGGGCTGCTGTATTGCCATTTGGTGAATGGAATCTGGACCATGCAGTAGCTTCTGGTGGGGCCTCTCGATGCCATACTAGTGGGTAATTGTTACGGCTTTACCTTATCATGTGGTACAAAAAAAAAAAAAAAAATTCTTCGTTTCTTTTTCTCTCTTAGTTTCCCCTCTCTGTCCTGCTCTAAGTAAATCTGTCGACCTAGTCCACAAATTCCAAAATTTCATCATGACAAGTTTCAAGAAAAAATACACGATTAAACCCGGTTCTCCAACTTCCAACGTAGACCCCCACTACCATGTCTCCTTCTCCAACATCAGGGGTCTACGTTCTAACCTTCCAGAGGTTGAAACCCAATTACAGGAGACTAAACCAGACCTTTTATTTTTAAGTGAAACTGGCATTGGACAGGCTATTTCCCTAGATGAGTTTGCAATTACAGGATACTCTAACTTAACTTCTAAATCTGACCCCCAAGATCGCCATGGGCATGGAATATGTGCCTATATTAAAGATAGCTTTCCATGTGGGAGGGACATCTCCAGGGAAGATCCTAACTTACCCTATATGTGCTTCCGGGTTGCTTTAGCTCACACTACTGCATTTATATTTACTCTCTATCGCCCCCACAACAGCGGAGTTACTATCTTTCAAAGCATATCTGAGAAAATTGACCAAGTCCTTTCTACTTATCCTTCAGCTAACATTCACGTATGTGGAGACTTCAATGTTCACAACGTCGAATGGTTGACCCACTCAAACAAGACCGATGATGAGGGGAGGTTCTGTCATGATTTCTCCATTGCCTATGACCTCACTCAGATTGTTCAGGAACCTACCCGTGTGCCCGATAATGACGGCCAGTATGCGAGCCTACTAGACCTTTTTCTCACAACTTGCCCTGAACTATGTTCAGTTTCTGTTCTGTCGCCTCTTGGATCTTCCGACCACTCTGTTGTATCAATTAAGATAAAAATGAAATGTAATAAGTCCCCAGACGTACCACTTCATCGTACAGTATATCGATACACTAAGGCTGACTGGGATAGCTTCCGTACATTTATATCTGATCTACCTCTGCATTCCATGTTTAAAAAGGATGTGTCCTCTATAGTATTAGACCTAACTGAATGGTTAATTGTAGGTATTGACCATTTCATACCCTCTAAAAAGTTTCAGCAAAAACCTAACAGCCAGCCATGGTTCTCTCCAGAATGTGCTGCTGCCATTGCGCACAGAAATCACTTTTTCCACTGCTTCAAACGTAATAGATGTATGGAAACTAAAGCCGTTTTCAGGACTGCCAGCAACCATTGTAAGAAAGTAATAAGGAACGCAAGAGAGTTGTATGCTCAATCTGTTAAGTCCAAAGTAGCTGAGCAGCGGCTTGGTTCCCACCAGTTTTGGCAAATAGCAAACAGAATCCTGAACAGAAGCGTGTGCTCCATCCCAACTATTATCAATGGACCTGAGGTAATCTCGTCAGCATCAGACAAAGCCAAACTCTTTGTCAAGAACTTTGCAGCTAATTCTACCCTTTGCGACCAAGACCGCCAACCCCCAATATTTCCTCCTGTATCAGAAAACACGCTATGTGATATACGTTTATCTGTACGTGATGTTGCCAAGCTAATCAAAAACCTTGATTCCAGTAAAGCAACTGGCCCTGATGGTATTCCAATTATAGTACTCAAAAAACTTCAACCTGAACTAGCGCCCATACTTACAAAACTGTTTAAACGTTGTCTTAAGGAGAATAGTTTCCCATCTCCCTGGAAAATCTCATCAGTATGCCCTGTATTTAAGAATTCAGGTGATCGCTCATCCCCCTCTCAGTACAGGCCAATAAGTCTCCTGTGCGTCATGAGTAAGTTGCTAGAATCTGTGTTAAATACAGAAGTAATCAAACATCTCAACAAAAATAACCTTCTTAGTGACACTCAATATGGTTTCCGTTCTGCTAGATCTACAGCAGATGTCCTTACAGTTATATCGCATAGGATTAGCAAATCTCTCGATGGTGGCAATCTTTCTAGGGCAATTGCTCTTGACATATCTAAAGCCTTTGATAGGGTATGGCATAAAGGTTTACTTCATAAGATCGCTAGCTATGGTATAGCTGGAAAAGTCTTCTCAATTATTAAATCATTTCTTTCTGATAGGTTCATAAGAGTAGTAGTTGAGGGGCAAAAATCAGAAGCTCACAGTATTAATGCTGGTGTCCCTCAGGGATCCATCCTGGGCCCAACTCTTTTCCTGATCTACATTAATGATCTTCCAAATCATATCCTTACATCATTTGTAGACATTTATGCTGACGACACTACCATTTATGGTACCACATCTAAGACAGTAAACGAGCAAGTACTCTCCAATTCTCTCTCCTCTGATCTTGAGCATGTAGTACAATGGGGAAAGGAGTGGCTGGTTACTTTTAATGCATCTAAAACCAAGCTTCTCTCTTTACATCATCAACATTTTAATCCACATTTGTCATCAATTGAAATGAATGGCTCTCGTCTTCAGGAGGCCTCAAGTTTTGACAAGCTTCTGGGCTTGACCATTACTCCTGATCTTAAATGGAACACGTATATCAAATCTGTTGCCAAGGCCGCTGGAAAAATGGTGGGATCTTTCTATCGATCCAGTAGATATCTCACTGCTGATGCTATTCTCTATCTATATAAGAGCCAGGTACGTCCAAGGATGGAATACTGTTGCCACATCTGGGCAGGAGCTGCTAGAAAGGACTTGTCCTGCCTTGATAGAGTTCAAAATAGACTTCGTAGCCTCGTAGGAGATGTCCTTTTCTCCTCCTTACAACCTCTATCTCACAGAAGAGATGTTGCGAGTTTGTCTCTGATGTATCGTTATTTTCATGGAAAGTGTTCAACTGAGCTTCAATCTATGGTCCCCCCTCGCCAAACTTTCACAAGAAACACTCGTCTAGCTGTAAACACTATCAATAATTTCCCCCACTCTTTATCTGTGCCTAAACCTAAACATAGATTCCATGAACAAAGCTTCTTTCTTAGAACTGCACGCCTGTGGAATTGTCTTCCGTTTTCCTGCTTTCCGGCTGACTACAATATGGTTGTGTTCAAGTCTAAGGTAAATAAGTTCTTGATGAGCCGTTCCATATAAGTTATTAAATTTACCAAATTTTCATTACTAATGATTACTATATTGACCAACTTCTACTGTACACTCTTTAACCCTTATCCTTGAGTGGCCTCTGGGCCTTGATAATGTGGTGATGCCTTTGTAAAAAAAAAAAAAAAAAAAAAAAGCGCCTTTTTTCTTTCTTTTTTTTTTTTCTTATTAAGTTTGAAACACAAGTAGTGGCTAGTTAACTTAGAACAAGGGCGCATGGTGGAAATTCTTCAGGGTTTAAATGTATTGTAATGCTTTTATTAGGGTTCAAAAATGTTTTTCAGCTGCCATATTACTTCTTATTTACTTGCCTCCCCACGAAGGCAGAGTTAGACGGTTTTTAATGTAGAGAAGCATTTATTACTAAAAAAACGAAATGGTGAAATATAAAAGCAAGTTAAGCTAAAAGTAAAAAAAATTAAAAAAAATTTTTTTTTTTAATTCCAAGAATTAAAGAAAGAAAAAATTCAAAGAAATTTTGAATATATTACATAACGAACAAGTGAAAATAAAAAGCAAGATAAGTCAACGTAAACAGGAAAACAGATTTTTTTAAACAGCAAAGTTCAAATGTTTATTTGCATAAAACAGTTCCACATTTTTTTTTTTTTAATAAAGAAATATTTTTGTAAATAAAACAATTCGGAGAAGTTAATTTACTTTCTTTACCCATCATTCAAAGGGTCAATAATATTAGAAGAACCAGTGTCATATTTCACGTGACCTAACTGTTAAGATTTTTCAGAACGAGGCTCATCTGCTGGACCTACTTATCTCAGCTGCACCAATTTGACTTTGCTTGTTTTATTTTTTTTTTAAATATAAAGGTGGACAAGCCATTTTTCATTTACTAATGAGATTTTTCATTCATTCCTAATGGAATGAATGGAAGAGTGAAAAAAAAAATAAATAACTTGCCAACTTTTTTTAAAAATAAAAAAAAATAAATAACTTGCCAACTTTTTTTTTAAATTTGATTTTTTTTTTAGCTACCAGTTGGAAAAAATCACTGACTTTTAACATGATTTACTCACAATGCGAGCACTGTAAAATCTTTTTACCCTAAGGGTTAAGTATTCATCAACTTTTTCATGGACTTGGCATAGTTAGGCTGTTTTATATATAAATAAACTTTGCTCACAAATGAAAACAATGTTACCTCGCGGCCCCTAAAGTTTCAGTGCAAGTGCAAACAGATAACTAATCGTGGGCCTTGAAGTTTCAAAACAGAAAAACAGCAACTATGTATGTGACAGAATAAGAAAACTCATTAAGATAAAGATTACCTTTAAAGAAGTTAATACAATTCTTGTACATCATATTAAATATGTTATGAAAAGTTTTATGACGTTTTGGTACTTCTATATTTTATCGCCAAAACTGGAGACACCATTTTATTTCACGCACCTGTTGTTGAAATCCAAGGGAGACATAAGTATTTTAAACTATGACCGAAGCATGAAATAAATAACAAAATTAAACTAGATAATGATTTTTTGGTTTCATTTAAATTAATTTGTTGTTGACCCTTTAAAGTTGCTTTGATTAAAAAAAAAATGTTTTTAATGAAATTATTTGTTAAAAAAACAACAACAAAAAAACAAACTATTTTATAAAAATCCAATGTTGCTTTCATTACAAAATTGTTTCATTAAAATTATATTTTCTTACGCAAACTTTTCAATTTATGTTTTTACAATTATATTTTGATAAATTTTTATACAGTAAATATTTTGGTTTTTAACTGGCACTTGTCCAGTTTAGACAATTATGAATATGTCCTTTTCATTTTCTGTTTTTTAATAAAATATATATATATATATATATATATACACACATACATTTCATGAAAAACTTTCCCGTTTTCAATAATTAAATCGAAACATTTTCATTTTAACAATTATGGATATATGTTCTCTTTCACTTTCTTTATTTAGTTTTTTTTTTTTTTATAGTTCTTTCCGGAAGTAATTAATATCTAGTTTAATGTTTTTGTTATTTATTTCTAATTTTGATTTCTCCATTCCATTTCAATGACAAGCACGTGAAATAAAATGGTGTCTCCAGTTTCGGCGATAAAGTGTAGAAGTACCAATGTTTTTATCATAAATTTTTGACAGCATTAATCTCACTTCAAACAAACAGTTCAACTTAAAAATATAACAGAGAATCGTAATGAAAGAATCGTAAATCTAAGGTATTTTTTAACAATGCTATTCCAATTCCCATTCCCCCTAAAATACACAATTCTTACGATTAACAATTCTGATTCATCGTCCCACCACTAGTAAATACTCTCGATAAAACCCAACAAGCAACTAAATCCCACCCTTACACAGTAGAGATCCCTAGAGTTAAGAAACTCTTCTACTCCCATAGTTTCTTCCCCAGAACTGCTAGACTTTGGAACTCCCTTCCAGGATTCTGCTTTCTTAACTGTACTTTTCTTAACTTAAATGCAGAAATTCAAGTGTAATGTGAACAGACATCTTGCTACCCAAACTAGCCTAGTTTAGGATGCGAAAACTGGTAAATAAAGTCAAATTTCCTTTAACTTCAATTTGCGATATCTCTATATTTGGGTTATTTTGATAAAGTTTTGATTTAAAGAAAATTTAATCTTTTTCCTTTATAGATATACTCGCGGGGAGTACCCGGCATTGCCCGGGTGTTTGGAGGTGTGTGTGTGTTAAAAAAAAAAAAAAAAAAAAAAAGAAACGTTAAAAGCAGAAAAAAAAGTTTTAGCAGGAAGGTAGGATTGAACCCGAAGCCTTGACACGAAGGTGGAAATTATAGGGAAAAAAAAGCCAAACACCTAACCATCTAGGTCAAGAGGGCAGCAGAATTGAGAAGCTTGTTAAATGAAGGCTTAAAAAGTTAAAGAGGTTTGATTGACAGGTGGCCACTTAATGAGGTCATTGCTGGAGCATTACGATGACATGGCAGTTTTTTTATTTATTGCGGAGGGGGGGGGGGCAGTCTTCTGGTGTTTGCTTACTTTTCACTGTTTAAATGCGGGGGGGGGGGCACTTTTGGCTTCCCCAAGATGATGGTGGAGGGAAAACCAGCTCCCTATTTAAAGGGGATTGTCCAAATTGAATAGCAATTATCTGATATAAGGAGAAATTCCACATTATGTTTATATTCCTTTTGCTTTTATTATACGAAAAAAGCCCAATCCACAAGCGGTGATGGAAAACTGTTGAATATTTAGCTTTTCAAAGTCGGGCAAATTAAATAGACAGGCGACCCACCCACCCGTTATTAAGTCATAGATATTATGATTTAGATGGGATATAAAAAGTTTTAAGAAGAAGTGAGCCAACCGAGAAGCTCAGCAAAAAAAGCCTTTTGCAGACATACACAAAAAGTGAACACACACACACACACACATTTTATATAGATAATTCTTTTTCTTGTGTCTTCATTAGTTTTTTTTTTTTCCAGGCTACTTCAAGTTATGTCACTAACTTGGGTGAACGACACTTTATTTTTTTTACACAAAAAAAGTATTGATGTTTTTCAAATTTGATGCGCACGATATTGTGAGTCTCTAGGTATAAAAACATAGTATCATTTTAAAGAAAAAAGGTGGTGGGCTTAAAAAAGGGGTTTAAATTGTTTTTCACACAAAAAAATCCAACTTGAAAACTTCAGTGAAAGAAATATGAAAGAAATTCAGTTGAAAAAATTCTGAAAATCACACCATTTTGTAAAGAAATGTCTCCTCTTTAATAATCTGTTGGTGTCATATTACTATGCTCATAAATCAAGGAGCGCCACTAATAAAAGTGACTGTACCTACACATCAAGATTTACAACTTAATCCCAAGTAGGAAGTATCATCAACTGTCAGCACAAAAGAGCCTCACTACCAACTTGTTTCACTATGGATATATCAAAATTCTTAGAGGAGTTTGTTTTTGTTTATTTAAAAGTTATAGGAAGTTATTGTTTAAAATAATATTTTTAGTGCATCAATAAAAGAAATGAAAATTTACAATTTAAAAAATAATGTAAATTGTTTATTTTCAATATCTTTTTTCAAACTTTCAAATGTTCTTTGCTTTATCTTCTTTCGGTTGGATAAACTTCAGCATTGTTAAATTATCTTTTAAAAATTAAACTAGGTACAACTAAAATCCCAAAACCATTTTTAGTTGCGTGTGACTGTGACGGAAATTTTTTTTCATTTTTTTGTTTACTTATTTATTTCTCTTATGTTCTGTCGGGCGTTTTTGATATGTCTAACATTTTCTTAAATTATTTTTTATTAGCCTGTACAGTTACATTACTTAAAAAAAAAAAAATTAAAATATAGCTAAGTTTAAAGTTACGTGCAACAAGTCATGTATAAATAAAAAAATTAATTTCACGTAAAAATGTGCATTTTGTTGTTCTATTGGGTGTTTTTGATAAATTTGAAGATTTTGTTAAATTATTTTTTAATTACACTGTACATTACTTAAAAAATAATAACTGAAAATATTGTTATGTGCATGTGGCACGTAAATGAAAAAATCAATAATTAAAAAATAATAATTAATACTGATTTCTCCGTCGGATTTTACTGACAGCTGTGCGAAAAAAAAAATGGTGTTCGCATTTTCGACGATAAACTGTAGAACTACCCCCAAGACCTATATGTTCTATCAAGTGTTTTTGATAAACTTGAACTGAGATATCTCAAGGTTGTGTCAGGTGTCAAAATCACCACCAGTGAAAATAAAGTTCAACAGGAAGCTGCTTTCTCTGACTACTTGAGAAGAAATCCAGTTAATTTATTTCCACCTCCAAAGCAACAAAAAAGTCCTTAGTGAATCTGCTGAACATTCAGGTAATTCCTGCAGTTGTGATGAAGAACCATC
The DNA here is from genome assembly GCF_053919585.1 of Euprymna scolopes. Lineage (NCBI taxonomy): Eukaryota > Metazoa > Mollusca > Cephalopoda > Sepiida > Sepiolidae > Euprymna > Euprymna scolopes. Next base: position 49,195,243 of record NC_136494.1, read on the forward strand.
TCAGGATATCTTTAGTTATGAGCATCAAGGACAATGGGTTGCTGTCTACTATGACACCAACTTTTACATTGGCCAAGTCATTGAGGTTATATCTGCATCCAGCGCTGTAATAAAATTTTTATCGCAAAAATCGATGGCCTTTGTCAGATTACATTGCACAGGTAGAGTCAGCATTTGTTTACAGATGGGGTTTTGAGGTAATGCCAGTTTCAAGTGATGGTACGATTTGGAGTGTATATATCTACCATAGCAGAAGCCTATAAAAGATTTCTGAGAGAAAATCAATAAGGAATTGTAGTAAGACCGCTGCCTATAAAATATCTTACTTGTTTGTCTTTTAAGTTGAAAGTTTTTCAATGCTTGAAAAAAATGACTTGTGACTTTTTGTATAACAAATTTCTAAATCTTATTGTCAGCCCTTTTTTGGTGAGTTTAAATTCCTCAAAGTAAAAATATTTCTGTGGCAAAAAGTTTTGTTATTAGAAACATGGCAAACATTTTTTGAATTTAGTAAAGTTGCAAAGTTTTAAGCTTCTACCTCCAATGGTTACATTTTTACAGCAATTTCAGTAACGTATACTTTTGACTCATTTTTTAAACCCTTTTTTGCCCTTTTTACCAAATTGTCTGTTTGACTGCTTTTACATGGTCCACAATTGAGTGGTTTTATCGATTTATAATTAAAAGAAAAAATTATCTTGATCTCTAATGTGTTATTAATCATACTAAAAAGATTCAATATATTAGCTATTGAAATGAAATTGATATGAACAGTAAAGTTGCACTTCTGTGTCATATTTGCACTTTTTTCCCCGTTAGTAGTGGGATTTTGCCTAGTGTTTAGGTTGGTTTCATCTAATAATTATTGCTTTCATTAGTATCAATTTTCATTTACCACAAGATGACATTACATTTATAAGGATTTTTCACTTGTTAGTAACTTACATTTTTAGTTATATATTATGAAATTTGGGTTCTGGACCATAGTAGAAAATTTTCAACTTTCCGACAAAATTTGAACGACCATAACTTGATGGTTAATTGAGCTACCAAAATAAATTTGGTACTTTCTTTATGGTTTACAAAAGTCTATATGACCACATTAATTTTTTTTTTAGATATAATGAAAATAAAATTTTGGTTTGGGATACCTAGTATATATAGATATATTGTTCGAAAATGAACCAAAAACATTCATTCAAATTTTTAACGGCAGAGAAATGGGTTTTTTCCCTTTCTTTTTACTTGGACTAAAGTAGTATTGAAAGAAAAGACTTATTTATTGAGTGGAATTTTCTGAAATATTCTATTTTTAACTGTCTGTTCTAAAGTGAAAAAAATCTTTTTTCTTCCTCGTGGGGACAAGTCCCAAACACACACACATAAAAAAAAAAACCTAGCCATTTTAGTCAACTTCTGGACAATTCCACAATTATTTTTATTCTTTTGCAACTGTATTGTATCACAGTATATTTTTTTGTTTTTGTTTTTTGTTTTGCAAGTAAATTCTTTTTGTCCACCTAATATTGGGTTATCTCTAAGGTTTTACCAAGAAGCAAGGGATACATTGCTCCCTCCTCATACGCACACACTCCAGGAAAGGACATTTTCTCTTTTTTATTATTTTATCTCCCTTCTCCAGTCAAAAATGGAAATAAAACTTTTTTTCTCGTGCGCTTGGAAAAGCCATTACAAGATGGAGAAGGTTAAAACAGTATTAATGCAGTTAATCAAGGCCCAGATGGACCAGCAGCAGAAGGCTGAGGAAAATTTAAAAGAACATAATAAACAGCTCCAATTACAATTTCAAGAGAGGCAACAAGCGTTGGAGGAGAGCATGCTACTCCAACAAGAGCTATTGTTAAAACGCAGGGACGACAGCTTTGCTTTTTCCCAAAGTACAATATAGAACACTGTACAAACATTCAACTACCAATCGGAGTTCGATGGGACGTTTGATGCTTTCTATCGGAGATATGAGGATCTATTCACTGTGGACTATCAAGAGTGGAGCAACGCTAAAAAAGTTTGCCTACTTTTGAGGAAATTAGGGGCCACAGAACATAGCAGGTTTGTGGATTATATTCTCCCCAGGAATACAAGTGAATTGGAATTCTCTGGAGCGGTCAAACTTTAATCCAAACTATTCAGCCCGAATACTATGCGCTTTCATAAAAGATGGAAGTGCTTTAACCTGCAAAAAAGCGACGACAACGACCATCGCGTTCATGGTAAATAAACACTGCGATGATTTCCATCTGTCTGACTTATAGGCAGATGACTTCAAGTGCTTAATTTTTGCGCAGGGTCTAGTCTCATCCAAAAACACCGAGATTAGACGACACGTTCTCTCTAGACTTGAGAGCGAACAGAGCCTCACCCTTCAGAAGTTGGTCAACGGGTAGTCTGCGTAAGGAACAACTCAAGACACATCGAGGAATCAGGTATAACATTCATTAGAAGGACGACCTTCAGACCAGAAAAATACTCACCCCGAAAAAGCAAAGTTGGAAGTAAGAAAACTCAGGCTACACCTAATAAGTACCACCCAGTCACATAACCCGGATTCCCTATAAGCCCATGCTATCGCTGCGGCAGACAACATTGGTCGAGTCAATGTTTTTACAAAGATAAGTACTGCAACGAATGTGGCAGGAAGGGCCACAAAGCGATCCAGTGCAGGAAGAACAAGGACAAGAACAGCGTCTGACAAACTAGATCCGACTTGGATTTGGATAAGAACCGGCGCAAATATGTTACATCGCAAATAAAACTGAGCATCTACAATTGGACTCCAGATCAGACCTATCCATCATTGACCTCAAAACGTGGAAAAAGCTAAGGAAACCAACCATGCGGAAGACAAACAAATCAGCTCGAGCTGTGACAGGCAATAAAGTGTCATTTGAGAGAGAGAGAGCTCACACTCCCGATTACCTTAAATGGTGTTACTAAAAAGGTGAAAGTGTATGTACATAGGACATCCGAAAACCTCTTCGGTACTGACTGGATGGAGCGATTCGAATTGTGGGACCAACCTATGAATAAATTCTATCATAGGGTAGAAGACTCGTCTACGGAGGCGCAACTGAAGGATGAGTTAAAAGAGGAATTTCCAGAAGTATTCTCACCAGGACTAGGAAAATGTACAAAGGCTATAGCAAGATTCGAACTAAAAGAAAACACTCTGCCCGTTTTCAAGAAGAAACCAAACATCCCATTTGCAGCAACGGAGAAAATTGACAAGGAATTGGATTGGCTAGAAGAGGCCAGAATACTATCAAAAGTAAACAGCAGTGATTGGGCAGTCTATATGTGACCAAGAAAATAAACCAGATTCGTATGTGTGTGGATTTTTCCATGGGTCTGAACGCAGCCCTCAAAGATTACTACTATCCACTCCCCACACCAGAGAAGATATTCAACAAATTAAACGGTGGTAAAGTATTTTCTAAGGTGGATTTGAGCGACGCATATTTGCAGATCCCCGTCGAGGCGGAATGTTTAAAACTCCTCTGTATAAATACACACAAGTTTGAAAGGTTAGCTTTCAGAGTCAAGGTCGCACCTGCGATTTTCCAGCAGATCATGGACACCATGCTGGGGGGGGGGGGACTTGATTTTGCTTGCGCCTACTTGGATGATATTGTCATAGCCAGTTAATCCACAGATGAGCACAGAAAACACATATATGAAGGTTTTGAAAGAATTCAAATTTTCGTTTTAAAAGAAGCAAAGTGTGACTTCCTGATGAAGGAAATACGTTACTTATCACATTATTGATGAAGATGGTAGACACCCCAATCCTGAGAGGGCAGAAGCCATAAAGAACATGCTTGCTCCCAATAACATGCAACCACTACAAAACTTTCTGGGCCTAGCTAATTTCTACCAAGTCTTCATCAAGAATATGCATGATTTGCGCACCCCACTAAATAAACTGCTGAAGAAAGAGAAAGCCTAAGACTGGACGCCAGAATGCCAGAAGGTGTTTGAGAAGATCAAAGAGATGTTAACTTCAGATCTCTTTTTGACACAATGATTCAAGGTTGAGAATAATAGTAACGTGTGACGCAAGCTCATTTAGTGCGCGAGCTTGCATACTTTATATAATGCCTGACGGTACCAAAAAACCAATCGCAAGGAAACCGATCGTACATGCATCAAGAACGCTACTAACGGCTGAAAGACAGTACTCTCAAATTGAAAAAGAAGCCTTGAGTATTATATTTACTGTGACAACGTTTCCTAAGTATTTACATTGCAGAAAATTTACATTGCAGACGGATCATAAGTTGTTGCTCATGATTTTTGGTTCCAAAAAAGGCTTACCGACATATATGGCTAATAGATTTAAGACGGGGTACATGATTACTGAATTATGATTTTACCCTGGAGTACTTGTCTTCAAAACAAATTTGCCATGCGGATAGCCTATCTAGGCTGATACCATTGAAAAGGGATCCGTTTGAAGATTCCATCATTGCAACTCTTCAGACGGACGGGGAAATAAAAACGATGATGGACAACATAATCAGAGAACTTCCAGTGTCTCTACCAGAGATTAAAAGGGAAGCAGACAAGGATGACTTCATCTGTGACATAAACAAACAAGATCGCCATAAAGGGCGATGTTCTGGAAGTATTTTTGCTTTGGTTTTACTATATGGCGAGAGAGTGGTGATTCCCAAATGTCTCCAAAACCGAATTCTACAGGATTTTCACACAGAACATCCTGGGAAAAACCATATGAAGAGTTTGATGAGGAGCTATGTCTACTGGCCTAAAATGGACAAGGACATCAATGAGAGGATAGACTCATGCACAGGCTGTGCCCTTGCAGCTAAATCACCATCGATTACATTTAAACCTTGACCGAAGACTGACCAGCCATGGTCTAGGGTGCACACCAATTTTGCGAGTCCGCCTGAGGACAATTATTACCTAATCGTAGTCGATAGTTACACCAAGTGGCATGAGGTATTGAGGTGCAGAAGATCGACAACTGGAATGACTATAAATTTTTTACATGAACTGTTCACACGTTCCGGTGTAGTCGATTGCATCATAAGTGATAATGGAACCCAGTTTACGCGTGCTAAGTTCAAAAGTTTTTGTGATCCGTTCCAAATTAATCATATCACCACTCCCTCAATACCCTCATAGATCGAATGGGCAAGCGGAACGCTTTGTAGACACTCTTAAAAGAGCACTGAAGAAGGCTCAAGGGACCCCAACAGATGAAGCACTTCAACAATTTCAACACGTGTATATGATTACACCCAACCCAAACACACCAACGGCAGTCTCACCTGCAGAAATGATGTTTATGCAGAAAGTGAGATCCGTTTTTGACAAGCTCTTACCCAAACAGTCAATGTACCCAGTAAACGTTGTGACAGTACCCTCGGTTAGGGGTCTCCTAAGAAGATTCCAACACCGAGAGCGTGTCTTGAAAAAAATAAATATAGAGTGCCAGCTGAAAGTTATTCAGCCGAGATAGCACTTGTCCAAGTTCGGATCAGTGATATCGTCGTGGAATACTTCGGTGACATTCACGTTAACAAATGCAACGAAAAATGAGGAATACGACGACATTTATATAAGTGTTATAAACACGACAATATATTTATAAAACAAGGCTGGAGAGAAAATAACGGAAAACAAAACAGGGCAACAAGACAATAATTCAAACAAAAAAAAAAAAATCATGCAGACAATGTTATGGGATAAAAAAAGGGGGGGATTATGTGATACTTATAATTGTTCAAAGAATATCGTCTCTTATCCTCTTTTCCTTCCTTTTCTTTTTCAAATGGAAATCAATGAGATGCGTAAGTAATGTTCCAGGGGGGGGGGGGAGTTATGAGAAATTTCAAGAAAATAAAGATTGTCTCTTTTCACTACTTTTTGTTTTCTAGGAGTCAATAATAGATTGTTCATAGGCCGGCCAAAGGGAGGGTCCAGTGATGGGGAGAATTATTTAGAGAGTTGCTTCTTTATCTCTTTCTTTTTATATGAGGCACATAATAGTTCAACGTAGTAAGCTCTTTGTACGAGATGGGAGTTGCTGGTCCGTATTCCGACGACGTGAAGTTTCACTAATATTTGTTTCTTGCTTTTCATTTTTCTTTCCCTTTTGTTCGTTGATAAGCAATTCTCATGACTGACTTTTAAATTCCAACCATTGCGTGCCAAGGTATGACCATTGTCTCCTTATCGGTGCGATGTGAGTCGACTGGTGTTTTTCACCATGCGACCTGGGCCGCGGTGTCTATAGAAAAGAATCGCCACGCGTGTGATCGCGTCTGCGCTCTCAGTCCGACTGATTAAATTTCCCGCTTTTTCTTTACTTCCAGACCGGTTGGGGATGGGGATGTTGTATCAATGACATCCGCTCAAGGCTGGGGTGGGGGTGTGTCATCTCGATATACTGTTGCCATAACAACACGGAAAACTGGGTCATCCCGTCTGGTCTCGCTTTAACTACGACTGATTGTGATATGAGAGTGGGGGGGGGTTGTCTGCTTGATTAATATATATATATATATATATATATATATATATATATATATACATCAAAAATAAAGAGGAAGGGGGTATAGCCATTTCTCTTAACACCTTCCTCCATAAAAGAAAAAAAAAGAATAAGGGAGTCCTTCCTCCATCTTTTCCTTCATTTCTATTCTTTTTTTTCTTACAGCTACTCTACGAGTTTCCTTATTTTTCTTCCCTCTCCGCTTCGAATCTACGTGATAAGGCGTCTGCTATTATGTTATCTCGACCCCTTATATGTCTGATGTCTAGGTCGAATTCCTGCAATATGAGACTCCATGAGAGTAATCGTTGGTTTTTATTTTTCATTCTATTGACGTACACTAATGGGTTGTGGTCTGTGTATAGGATAGTCGGGCCATGTACTGAGGACACATATACTTTAAAATGAGATAAACTCATCACCAAGACCAATGCCTCCTTCTCTATTGTGGAGTAGGATTTTTGAAACTTGTTCAGTTTCTTTGAGTAGTAACTGACTGGGTGTAGCTGATCATCCTTTCCTATTTGCAACAGTACTGCTCCGATCCCGCTATTGCTGGCATCCACCGCCACACTGAAGGGTTTGTCAAACGATGGAGCCTTTAACACTGGCTCGCTGCTTAACATTAGCTTGATCTTCTCAGCTGCTTCTTGACATTCGGGCGTCCATTGAAATCGCTTGTGCTTTTACAACAGCTCCGTTAATGGCGCAGTGAGGCATGCAAAATTCTTGCAGAATCGGCCGTAATATCCTGCCATGCCCAGGAATCTCCTCAAACTCCTAACATTTTTTGGTATGGGATAATTCTTTATCTCTTGTACCTTGGCCTTTGCTGAAGTGATCTTCCCATGGCCAACTACGTGCCCTAGATATTTGACTTCGGCCTGGCAGAACTCTGTTTTAGCTAAGTTTATGGTTAATTTGGCCGTTCTTAATCTCTGGAACACTTTTTCGATTGTTTTGATATGTTCTATCCATGTGTCATTATAGATGACTATGTCATCGACATACGTATCCACGTTTTCAATCCCAGTCAGGCATGCGTTCATCAGTCTTACAAACGTTGCCTGGGAGTTCTTCATTACGAATGGCATCACGCGATATTGGTATGCTCCCTCTGGGGTTACGAACGCCGATATTTGCTTGGCTCTTTTGGTTAGGGGCACTGACCAGTACCCCTTAAGGTCGCACTTGGTGATGTATTTGGCATGGCCTATCTTATCTATGCAGTCGTCTATTCGAGGCATAGGGTATGCATCTACCTTGGTTATCGCATTCACTCTATGGTAATCCGTACAGAATTTCACCGTTCCGTCAGGTTTATCGATCAGCACGCACGGTGATACCCATTCGCTTTGACTCGGCTCTATTATCTCATGTTTGAGCATGTAGTCTATCTCCGTTTTCATTATCTCTAATTTCTTCGGACTTAAGCGATATGGATGTTGTCTAATCGGCTCGCTCTCCCTTAGCTCAACGTCATGCACTATTGCTCTTGTGCGCGTATGTGCGTCAGCAAATAGGTCGCTATATTCTGTTACCATTTCCTGTAACCTTTGCCCTTCTCCTGGTGGTAAATGTGCAAGTTTGCACCGTAAGTTACCCATTATCTCCGAATTCTTTAACTTAATGGGTGGGTCTTTTTCTACAGGAAGGTCTTCGGGATGCTCCTCACTTACAGCTTCGCTGTGACATGGTGCTGTCAGCACTGATTTTTCTCCCGCCCTCCTGAAATATTTCTTCATCATGTTAACATGACACACTTGAGTTTTGTTTCTACGCTTAGGGGTAGATATCCTATAATTCAATGGGCTTATCTTTTCAGTAATCCTGTACAGTCCCTGATATTTTGCCTTGAATGGTTGACCATTCAGGGGTAGGAGTATCAACACTTCCTCTCCCTCTTCGAATCTTCTATCTACGACCTTTTTATCATGTGGCCTTCATGACTCTCTGACTACTCTCTAGGTGAGTCTTAGCTAATTTCCGTGTTTCGGCTAAGGTTTGTCGCATCTTAGTGACGTAATCCGTCATATTATTTGGCAAGGGCTCATTGCTGACCCATTTCTCTTTTATCATCTTTAACGGTCCTCGTACCTGATGACCGAAAACTAGTTCAAAGGGACTGAATCCCAACGACTCTTGAACTACTTCTCGAGCTGCGAAGAGCACAAATGAAATCCCCTGATCCCATTTGGCATTGTGTTCCATACAATAGCCTCTTAGCATGGTCTTTAGAGTGGCATGGAAGCGTTCCAGAGCCCCCTGCGATTGAAGGTGATAAGCGTTGGATTTTATGTGGGTGATTTCCAGTTGTTCCGTAGCCTGCTTGAATAGCCCTGACGTAAAGTTAGACCCTTGGTCGGTCTGTATGGTTTTGGGTAGCCCCATTTTAGTGAAGAAATTTATTAAGGCATCCACTACTTTTCTCGTTGAGATGTTGCGTAGTGGGATCGCCACTGGAAACCTTGTAGACGCACACATTATAGTTAATATAAATTTGTGTCCTGTTTTGGTTTTGGGTAATGGTCCCACACAGTCCATAATTACCCTATTAAACGGTTCTTCCACTGCTGGTATAGGTTGGAGTGGGGCCGGGGGAATACTCTAGTTAGGTTTTCCAGTCTTTTGGCATGTCCCACAGGTTCTACAAAACCTCTTGACATCTCCCACGATTCCTGGCCAGTAAAAATGTCTGGTCAACTTTTCTAGGGTCTTGTTGACACCTAGGTGGCCCGCTAATGGTATCTCATGCGCTACTTTCATGATATCCTCCCGATATATGTCGGGCACCATTACTTGTTCCCACGTAGTCTCTTCCGACTCTTCCGTTGTCCTGGGAGCATTCCATTTCCTCATTAGTACACCATTATTTAGGAAATATTGACTTTTTGAGTCAGGAGAATACTCTTCTCCAACTCGACAGAATAAGGGTTTTAGGTCGCCATCATTCTGTTGCTCCTTGATCAGCACTTGCCGTGGCACGGATAAACAAGGTTGGGGTGCTACTACAGGTCTCGGTTGTTTATCACCTAACGACTTGTCTTCTATATTTCCCCTCTCTATCGCTCTACTTCTTGTGGTCACCCCTATGGGTTTTCATCTTGATATTTAGCGATGTCATTACCTAATATCATGGCTACGCCAGTCATTGGTAATTCATCAATTACGCCTACCGTGACCTCTCCTGAGCCCCAGTCTGATACAAGGTGGACTTTAAATAATGGGATTGTTATAGGTCTGTTTCCTATGCCCCTTATCGTCGTCGCTCTGCCTGCAGCTCTCGTTGCTTCTTTAGGCAGTTGTCTTCTTTTCACTAGGAATTGGGATGCTCCCGTATCCCTGAGGATGTTAATAGGTTCCCCTTGACTCTCTTCATCTCGTGCGATATATCCTTTCGATATGAAGGGTTCGTACGTTTTGTCCATTCCCTGAGATATCGCCCCTTGTGGTTTGCCTGGGATAGTCTGATTCATCTCCATGAATCGTTTCGCCTGGCACTTCACAGCTACATGACTCGGCTTCCAACAGTTGAAGCATACTATGGGTCTCGCTTCCCGTCCCAGTACTGGTCGGTTGGTTGTGTTGAGGGGATTTCTAATGGGTACCCGCGGATTGTCGTACAGTGCCTTTACTGTGCAATATTCCCTGACCTGTGACTGCATGGGTCCCTGTGGTTTTGCACTGCTTCTCTTGTGAGTTAACACGTATTCGTTGGCTGACGTGGCTATATCGATTGCCGTTTCAGCCTTTTTATCAGTCAGGTGTATCGTCATGTCATCGGGTATGCAGTTTTGAAATTCCTCAATTAACATGAGTTGTTTCAATTTGTTGAAGTCACCCTCTATGTTTTTGGCATTGCACCACCGATTGAAATAATTCTCTTTAAGTTTAATGAACTCTACATATGTCTGTCCCTCGCTTTTCTTTAAGTTTCTGAACTTCTGTTGATAAGCTTGTGGGACAAGTTCAAAACTTTTAAGAATTGCTTTTTTACTAATTCATAATCGGCACAGTCTCCCGCTGGAAGTGCCGCATATGTCTTTTGGGCTTTACCACTTAATGCTGTTTGTAAAAGCATTGCCCAACATTCTCTTGGCCAGTTCATATTTAGGGAGGTCCTCTCAAAGTGCGCAAAGTAATCATCAGCTTCCTTTTCTACAAATTTTGGGATCAGTCGCACTTGTTTAGTTATGTCGAATCTGTTTTGTCCGACTTGCTGTGGTTGATGAGCTATACTTAATCCGCTCATCCTAATCTCTTGCTCAATTGGAGCTTTTTCTATTTCTGCTTTCACCATTATTCTGGCTTCCTCTAATTCGATCATGAGTCATGGTCGTTTTCTCCGCTGGTAAATCTTCCAGTATTTCTTCATCGAAGACATCATTGTCTACCATATGCTCAGCTATTATTCTCATTAATTGGCTTTTCCTAATAGCTCCCCTAACCTCTAAGTCTAATTTCTTTCCTATTACTATTAGATCATCTTTTTTTAACCTATATAATTTATCTGGGGATGGGTTTTTAAGGAATTCGTCGGTGTCCGTCATTTTGCCTTATTGTCCGTGTACAATGTCTACGCACTCCAACGAGGATTTTTATTCAAGCAAGGAGACCACACTTGCTTGGTGTATGACTGATCTCCGGCGAGCGCCCATGTGACGGTACCCTTGGGTAGGGGGTCTCCTAATAAGATTCCAACACCGAGAGCGTGTCTTGAAAAAATAAATATAGTGTGCCAGCTGAAAGTTATTCAGCCGAGATAGCACTTGTCCAAGTTCGGATCAGTGATATCGTCGTGGAATACTTCGGTGACATTCACGTTAACAAATGCAACAAAAAAATGAGGAACACGACGACATTTATATAAGTGTTATAAACACGACAATTTATTTATAAAACAAGGCTGGAGAGAAAATAACGGAAAACAAAACAGGGCAACAAGACAATAATTCAAACAAAAAAAAAATCATGCAGACAATGGTATGGGATAAAGAAAGGGGGGGGATATGTGATACTTATAATTGTTCAAAGAATATCGTCTCTTATGCTCTTTTCCTTCCTTTTCTTTTTCAAATGGAAATCAATGAGATGCATAAGTAATGTTCCGGGGGGGGGGTTATAATGAGAAATTTCAAGAAAATAAAGATTGTCTCTTTTCACTACTTTTTTTTTTTTAGGTTGGTTGGTTGGTTGGTTGTTTTACGGCATATCAACCCTTTTCGGGTTATTTAATGCCGAATCCAAGGATTTTGAAGAAAAATTTTAACAGAATATATTTGTTGTTTTCACGTCGGTTTCTATTTAACCCATAGTTGGGACCCTTAGAGGTACTACCACTCCGGGTCAGAGTGGACCTGGGAGCAATGGTAATTATAGGGTGGCTCCACACTCCCCAAAGCCCACAAGCTGGGGCCTCACTGCTGGATATAGTTTAAGGTCATATCCAGGACCCCCATTGAGGGACTTTTACCCTCTGCAGGGGGCAGTCGGCGTATTCTAATGCCCCACCGACAGGGCCTTTTTTCTAGGAGTCAATAATAGATTGTTCATGGGCCGGCCAAAGGGAGGGTCCAGTGATGGGGAGAATTATTTAGAGAGTTGCTTCTTTATCTCTTTCTTTTTATATGAGGCACATAATAGTTCAACGTAGTTAGCTCTTTGTACGAGATGGGAGTTGGACAATTTGAAAAATGTACTTATCTTTCCTTTTTCTGGAGTTGCTGGTCCGTATTCCGACGACGTGAAGTTTCACTAATATTTGTTTCTTGCTTTTCGTTTTTCTTTCCCTTTTGTTCGTTGATAAGCATTTCTCATGACTGACTTTTAAATTAAAACCGTTGCATGCCAAGGTATGACCATTGTCTCCTTATCAGCGCGATGCGAGTCGACTGTTTTTTTTTTTCTTCACTGTGCGATCTCAGTCCAACTGTCTCGTGCCAAGGTATATCCGTTGTTTCCTTATCGGCGCGATGTAAGTCGACTGGTGTTTTTCACCATGCAACCTGGGCCGCGGTGTCTATAGAGAAGAATCGCCACGCGTGTGATCGCGTCTGCGCTCTCAGTCCGACTGATTAAATTTCCCGCTTTTTCTTTACTTCCAGACCGGATGGGGATGTTGTATCAATGACATCCGCTCAAGGCTGGGGTGGGGGTGTCATCTCGATATACTGTTGCCATAACAACACGGAAAACTGGGTCATCCCGTCTGGTCTCGCTTTAACTACGACTGATTGTGATATGAGAGTGTGGGGAGGGGGTTGTCTGCTTGATTAATATATATATATATATATATCACAAATAAAGAGGAGGGGGGTATAGCCATTTCTCTTAACGTTTCATGTCAGGTGAAAGACTGTTTTTCAAAAGTTATAAAAACAGCACATCATTCTGGGAGGTGGGTACAATTACTAAGAGAGTCAGTGACATGGTATATATTGTCCAAGGATCAACATATACCCACAAACCAGAACCAACTAAGATGTCGATCAGTTTAAACCATCGACAGTCCACCATTGGAAGATGAGCCGATAGACACTATCTTCAAAACTTTTGATCTTGAACCACCTCAACCAACACCTGAACTACGGCGGTCATTCTGTAAGAGAAAGTTTACCAAGCCATTGATGGTAAACCCTACAAGGAAGAGGTACTGACAGCTTTTACGAACAAAAAGCTTGGGAGGGGAGTGTTGGAGATGCCCCTCCATGAGATTAATGGACTATCTAAGGACATCACTTCCTCTGGTGATGTTACTTCCGGTAATGAGTACTGGTGCCCGACAGTCAGAGTTTAGTACGCGGCTAAGCAGGTCATGTGCAAACGCCCAACAATTGAAGAATGGTATTGCTCAACCCGCCTTGCTTTAATATATGTGAATACATGTTTGTTTCTAAGAGTCTTGTGTTCCTTTCGTTTTTATTACCATTTAACACCATAATAGTATCTTTTGGACAAGGTTTCGCATAAATTGCTTGTTCAACATCAGGCGTTCAAATTCAGTCATAAAAATGAAGAACATTGAAATTTTGTCTAAGAGCTAGAGAATTTATCCACTGAAATATAAAATCATAAGATAAACACATATATACCTCTAAATTACACCCAGGCAGCTATAAAACTTTCTCATATTTATCAATATTAGATGAAAATTTAGCTTTTTCAACTAAGATTTTTTGAAAATTGTCAACTTTTGGCGTTAAATTTCAATGTGAAAGAATAAAATACCAAGTATGAACATATATATATATATATATATATATATATGTATATATGAAAGTTCTATCTTTTGGCTCTCTAAATATTAAAACAGATATCACCTCTGACCCCCTAGAGTTGTCTTTTCTTGACCCCCAAAGTTATGCCCTTTTGGGGGTTCCCGCAGAAGCTGTCTTGGCATATAAATGGGCAAAAAAGTCCCACAAGATGAACTCCCCTGGTTTTCTAAGGTTGATTTTCAGATTCTTTGGTCAAAAAATAGGTGCAATTTTCTAGGCCAGAAACTAAATACTTTTCAAAAAATTTACAATTTTGTAACGATGGATAGTCCTGTCATGACGTGCCGCGACAATCCTTTTTCGGCCTCTTGGCCTTATTTTGGCTGGGCTCAAAAACAGGGTTCTCATTGATTGCTGGGTCTGAAATTTGGCAGTTATGTATATCTTACAGGGGTCAAAGGGTAACAAATTCTGGGGGGAGGGGGGGGATTTCAATCTTTTACTGGATGATTTGGCATGGAATGTCCCATAGACATTGCTATTAGAAATGCATCTATAAAATGTTTACAATAATTTCTAACAATTCTAAAATTTACAATAATTTCTAATTTCTTAAATTTCTAGTGTATTTTCCTTTTAAAAATTTTGATATTAAATAATTAAATGACTGATAAACACACAATCTACTGTTAAATGTAAAATCTATCAATATTTTAATAATAACCACACATCTCACTTTGTCGAAAGTTCACATAAAAATAATCATACATTTTTTAACATTACCAGAATAATATTTATATAAACAGAGATTAACCAAAGTAATATTCAATTTGGATAATTATCAAAATAATATTTGAAATATTGAAAACAAATTAACATTCATAATTCTAATATTTGTTACACAATCATGTATCAGATGTGACATCAAACACTACATAAGATCTTTGCCTCAATCTCTATCAATCGATAAAGTAAAGATCATTTCTTTCGTTGTATATCAACACATGTTTTATCATTCAAATAAGTGTTATTTATTATGTTTTATTATTTATTATGTTTATCATTCAAATAAGTGTTACTTACATCAATTTCAAAATACTCTTCAGTATCATCAAGAAAATGCACTAAACATGTGACTGTCTTTAGCTGACGATCGTGCGCCATTTCGGATGCCCGCACATTATAACTTCCGCTGGAGACCAGCTTAATGGACATCGCTTGCAAAGCTGGAAAAAAATAGAAAGTAAGCAAAAGACTTTGTTTACACAAGTTTGACATTTAGAAAAACTTTTTAATATTTTGTTAAAAATTAAAAGCAACAGAAAGATAAATGATTGAAGTGTATGAATCTCTTTCATAAATATATTTACCCAACAATCGGAGATAGAAAATAACAATAATGGGGATAAATACAAAATTATTCAAATACTTGTGCATTAATGTAAAATTAAAAATGCCAGTACCCTGGAATCAATGTCCATTAGAAATGCCTTAAAACACTTAATCATTTATATCTTATTCACATTAAATATTTTCAGATTGTTATAATTATATTGGATTATGACTTAAGAAATTGATTTCCAAACTAATCTATCTCTGCTCATGTCTTTATTCATCCTTCTTTTTCTCAATTCCACTTTTATCACTTCATCTCATGTTTTCCTTGGCCTTCCCATGGGGTTTATCTATTATCCCAAGATTCTTCATCCATTCTTTCAACATGGCCATCCTATTAAAGTCTCCTATTTTGCACACATCTCCCAATAATATCCATATTCAATCGTCTTCTAAGGTCATCAGAACTAAGCCTCTCTTACTGATCAAGTATTACTTTTACATATCGTCATTGTGTACACATGTTTGCTGATACCACTGTCGATAAAGGGAAGAGTCAAATGCTTTACTGATTAGTAAAAGCAGAAATTCCCTGAAATTATTCAATGCATTCCTAACTCTTGCAATTACACTAGCACTTGCTCCAACTTGTGCTCCAATGCTACCAAAACTTCTAAAAAAATTCAATAGTTTTGCCATCTAGATATACTGTCTCTTTATCTTTCTCAATTGCATACAAATTGGTTATTTTCCCTCAGTTTACCAGTAATTCCACTGCACTTGCTTACAGACACCACAAAAAATTGAATTGCATCAGACTTCCTTTCCACAAATTGAGCAGAGGAAGTTTTCTTTTGGGTGGGTGGGTGTGTGTGTGGGGGGGGAGCTTTATCACACTACAACTTCTGATCGTCATTTTAGTCCAAGTAACATTCACTCTCAGAGCTTTACTTGCCACATCATTTCTCAAAGATTTTAACTTTACAAGTAGGTTTTCCATCATGTATTCATTTTTTTGGCGGACTGTTATCCTCATCTTCATAGTTGTTGTTTCACCACTCATCCTCTGGCCTTCTTCAGGTGATTAACTATGATGGGATGTGATTAACTATGATGGGATAGGAATGCTGATTCTTCTAACTGTATCCCTAGTAATTACTGCCTTCAATAGTTAGCCAAAACATGGCAAGACAATTATGGAAGACAGTAATTACTGGGTATACAGCTACAATACTCAACATTCCTATCCTGTCACAGTTAATCACCTAAATGAGTTGAGAAAATTAGTTGGCCGAAACGTGATGAAACAACTATGAAGATGAGGATAACAGTCCACAACAAATAAATACACAAATTATGAAGCCTCATCCCAAAAGATTCCTATTGTCTCCCAGGCACATACGAAATCATAAGCATTCAGCATCTCTTCTGAACAACCCATATGAAACTTGCTGGACAATGCTTCTAAGAGATAAATTCAATATAGGACCCTGACATATTCCTTTAACATTAATTCTACACAACTTTGAGTATTTCTATACAATACAACCACAAATTTGACAACCTCTGTTGGCATTTCTGTCAAAAGCTTTCTCTAAATCCATAAGGGCAAGATATAGGTTCTTATTATTAAGGTACTTCTCTTGCATTTGCCTCAGGATAAATATAGTATCAGTTATACTTTCCCAGGCATAAAAACAAACTGCATTTCATCTATGCTTATTCTTATTGGCGACTTAAAGGATTTTTACAATGAATTTATTTAACTTCAAAATTAAGCTGAATTGGTTAGCTCGCCGTGAAGACATTTTCTATAATTTTTTTTTTTTCACATGTACAAATATTTTTTCCTTTAGGAAATTAATTTTAGTCTCTAATCTTTCAAATACAATCAAAAAGTAGTCGGAAACCTACAAAAAAATAGGATAAATCGGCTTTCAAAACTAGGTCCCCCTATTTTTATTCGCCCATTTTTGCCCGTATCTAACAAATGCCTATTTTATAATATCCATATATATGTCTCCTTTTGACTTTCTCCAAATTACAATAGGTGTTACTTTTTCTTCATTTATTACTTTCATGTGGTGGAACATGTTCAAAAAAGATCTTGGTCTATTTTAGTAATTTTGCTTTAACTAATGCCAACAAATACACTGATAATTTCCGGGCCTCATAATAAGAGGGATTAACATTCTTTTAATTTTAAACTCACTGCATAATTTTTTTTTTTAACTTTCCATTTTTATTCATTTTGATTTTATTAATTCAGTAAAATTTATGTTAAGTACAAGAGGTCTGATTCTTTTTACACAATGTGACAATTATTACTTCAAGTCTATCTGCTAACTTCAAACACCATTATAGCAAGTAAAAATATTTGTATGGAATTCAGAGGTGGAAGCATTTTCCTTGATAAAATAGTTATTTTTCCTAACAATTCTTTAAAAAAATGTTGATGCAAAATGAGAACAGCAAATTAACATGATGATTTTTTTTTATTTACATTTGAGCACATTTTTAAGGTCCTATCTATAAATTTGATGTGATGGATAATTTAATATATAATAAATATATTAGGTGTTTATACATGTATTTTAGGATGGCAGAAAGCTGCCTTTCTTTAGAATTCCTCTATATTATCAAGAAAATCAGATTATTAAATGAAACAAAAGACCAGTATATAAGAAAATTGCAATTTATTAAATTGTAAAATATTTTGCTATAGAATCTAAACTAAACTAGGTTTCATTTTTAAGTTAATAGATTATTTAATACATGGCCTAATTGTTTGGAAAGGAAATTATGATATATTAAACCACTCCTGTTTCACTAAATAATCACCATAACTTTCCATGGGTGTGGTTTCACCTATTTATCTGAATCTAGTCATTGTGCAGATATGAGTATTTATACCGGAAACTGTTTCGTTTTTTGTTTTTCAAACCTGAAATCATTTAAAATGCTATTACTACCAAATGATCATATCACAGCAGAAAAAAAAACCTTCAGATTTTAATGCAATTTAATTTTGATCAATATTTGTACTATTTCTAAAATGAAAGACTGGACAAAAACATTATATGAACATCTAATGACTACGTAATTATTCTTTACATTTTATCACATAATATATACAATTGAATAAAAAAAAACAAAAAAAAACATCAGAAAATAGTAAATGAGATTGCCACAACATTTATCAGAATGAAATGAACATCATATGATTGTACAAACATTTCACTTTAATCAGAGAGAGGGTGGGTCTCCAAGCTTCTATTACATAAGAGTAGGCACCGCCAAAAATCGCCGAAAAATCAAGTTGTTGTTGTTTTTTAAAACGAAATTACATTTATTAAAATCCATTATTTCTGAGTAACTTTTTTTTTTCCAGAAAGATAAAACCCTGAATTTTATCATATAGAGAACAGAATAATGTAAAACTTTTTCTACTATTTTTAATTAAATTTTAAATGTTAAATTTTCCAAAAAAGTTAACAATTGACATTTTTTGTCTTGCACAAAAAACGTACATAAATATTTAAAAAAAAAAGGTTTTTGAAATAATTCATTTATTTATTTGTTGTCTAACTAAGATTTAGGATGATTTTCTATGAGAATATGCAAAAATATTATAATATAAGTACCTGGATTTCAAATAATTCCACTTATTCATATAGGCAACCAGTTACTTTGCGTCAATCTAGAGTCTAGATCGACACTGTTTACGTTTGTATTCGATAAAAAGCAAACTATGGAAGATCAAACAGGCCAAAAATACTTATTTTTCAGTAACGAAAATTTCAATGTATTGTTAACGCTGAGGCTGGCCAGTACCAGATGGGTGACCATTTGTATGAGTTTGGTTTTTAATGTGTATGTGTGGGGGCCAGGCTCCCCAAAATGGGGGAGAGGCAATTTAAAGCAGAATAAAAAAAAATTATTTCAGCGCGTTTGGTCCACCGTAGTCGAAAGGCGGCAAACGTTTTCAAACGGGATCGAAAAAATGATGCTATTTTTAACACAAAGGGCACAATATTTATCGAATTTTTTTTTGTATCGATTCTTCAAAGCCTGCACTGTTTAATAATGGTCATGCATTATTCGGCTCGCTAAAAAAAAATTGTTAATTTATTTATCAAAGATTTTAAAATGGCTTTTTTCGTATAAATATTAAAAAAATTTTTTTTTGCTTTGCTTAACTTAAATTAATTATTTTACTTAACATATTCACCGAATTTCACACTTCAAAACTCAAAAGCGGGATAATTAAACACAATCGAAGTTCTGATATTCAGACGTCAAAATAAGGTATGCAAACAATTTTTTTTTTTTTTTTTTTTTTAATCTATATTTCTGTCCCTTACAACAACACAATATGTTGTGTTCAGTTTCAGATGATTATTTTAAGCATATTTGTACCACCTCAAAACAAGGGGGGGGGGTTGTAAGTAAAAAAAAAATATATATATAAATATCGTTTATGAAAAATAAGTACACTGTTATAAAGTTCATTCTTCTCTTAATAATCGGCGAAAATTTCGTATTGATCGAATAATTACCTGATTTTTGGTAGATTTTTAAAAAGACAGTCCGTCAAAAAGCACTTACCTGCCCCCCCAGTTTTGGCGGTGCCTACATAAGAGTATGGTTCAGGTTTGACTCTAGAACATCCACCCGCATATTCTTTTTGCACCTATCGAGAGTGCTCGTTTTTTTGGAGGTTAGATTTATAGGACCTAATCTTTCCATTGAATGTAAGATCAATTAACATATTTTGTAATAAAAGAATCAAATAGAAGGAAAACAGTCATATTTATTTCTAAAAATAATACATTTGAGTGATCTACACCATTGGGTGTAGGCTGCCAAAGGTTGAAACATTGTCACTGTAATGAAAAAGTGTAAGGAAAAATTCAAGATGGCGCCCGACTCTCTCTTTAACACGGTAAGATATCCTCAACACGGCACAAGAAGCAACAGCCACATGATTCCCCAGCCAACTCAATCGTCACTCCCACACGTCTTTCCCCTCACCCGCTTTTATCGTCGTTCTAGGCCGGCTAAATTTGCATATTCCGAGAATTCGTGTGACTTTGCGAGACATCATACTTTACAAAAGACGGTGGCCGCCATCTTGGTCTTTCTTTTCTATTTTTGGTCGGTAACGCTGAGCTGGTCTCGAGGTAAGTCTTTTTCCCCTCATCCGTCTCTCCCACGTACCCACAAAACACGCAAACACGCGGGCACTTATCTCCTGGATGCACGTTACACTCCCCCCTGATCTGATGATCACATAGAGAGCACTGGGGGGGTGGCCTTTTAGTGCGTGTGCTTCTGCGAAGAGGTACATTCACTGTTTCAGATTCGGGCTCTGGATCTGGTTCCGCCTCATCAGATGAAGTATCGCTATCAGTCTCTGGAAGGGGCTCACTGAATCCGTGCATCGGCAGCTCATCGCTAGACGCTTCACTGCTTTCTTCTGTAGTTGTGTGACGCACCTCGGTAGCTGGGCGAAGATCTCGCACATGTCGTGGGGTTCCATCGACCAAAACAGACTGCTGGCTAATCACTCCAGATATTTGTCCTTGCTTAAACTTGTCGGTGCACCGATTTCCTGGAGGCCGCACCCACACTGGATCTCCCACTTCATATCTGTTATATGTTCCCTTGTCGGTTGGCTGCGTAGTGTTGATTCCCTTCACTCTGACTCGGTACGTGTAAATAGCATTCGCAGGTGCGGTTGAAGGGGACGTCCCGTCC
Source organism: Euprymna scolopes (assembly GCF_053919585.1). Classification (NCBI taxonomy): domain Eukaryota; kingdom Metazoa; phylum Mollusca; class Cephalopoda; order Sepiida; family Sepiolidae; genus Euprymna; species Euprymna scolopes. The sequence continues at coordinate 49,216,093 of NC_136494.1, forward strand.
TTTGGTGTAATGTTGTACCAATATGTTGCTTCCGCAATAGTACATTGCTTCCTGGCAGCAATTCTCTTGATGCTGCGATGGCTTCTTTCAGCAATGCCATTTCCTGACGGCACATCGCAACCGTAGTCGGACGCCCCACTCATCTAACAACTGCCGAACTTGCTGGCTACAAAACGCTACATCATTGTCAGTCAGGAGCTCTTCCGGCGCACCTCGCTCAAAAAAAATGGATGATAGGTGGCGAACAACATTTGCTGAATCCTGTCCGGTCATCTGCCGCCACACCGCAAATCTCGTAGGCCCGCAATCAATGAGAGTTAGAAAGGGCTTGCCACTGTAATGGGTAATATCCATGGCCAGCCGCTGCCACACACTCTCAACTTCCAAGCGACCCTTCTGCCATCGCTCTGGTGCAGGATCAATAAACTGGCAAGCCTCACAATTTCTGACAATCTGTCTGACATCCATCTTGGTCACTGCTGGGTATGCACGCCTCACAAAATAAAGGGTCCTCTTGATACCCGGATGTCCGCTCTGTGCATGAATTTTTTGTATTTGACATGGGTCGATTGCAACTGCACAAGATCGAGCAGTAATTTCCATTCCCATCTTCGTGGCTTCATACCATTTGTGAGGTACACGGGTCAGTTGGTCAGCACAATTACAATGTGATGGCACCAGAGTGACACTCAGTGATAGCCCATACGCAGATACCAGGTTTTTTAGCGTGTCTAGCCTTCTCCATCTTGCTGCCTTGGTACGGATTCGTGTCCGTCCTGAAAGTGTGTCAGACACCCAGTGGTAGACACAGAGAGAATCTGTGTACAAGGTCAACTTCTTAGACTGCCACTGCAGGGCCAGATTTACCCCCTTTACAACAGCGTCCAGCTCTGCCAGGTTGATATGCTGAGAATCTGTTACGGGCCGCAGCCAACACGCATCCTCGAACACGTTTCCTCCTTGCTCCAACGATACTCCCAACGCCAAAGAACTGGCATCAACCCACACACCTACGTTGTCTCCGTTAACACACCACCGCCCACAGGCAGGGTCCTTCTTGTTCACTCTCTCCAGTGTCTCTTTAATCATCAGAGTTAGTAGGACATCATCGGATATGTCATCCCAACCCGTGGTTGTTAAATTTGCTCTGCGTTTAATCACACCAACAGCTGCGCGGAGCCAGCCACAGACCGGTAAGTGACCAACAAGTTTTCCACACCAAGAAAAAACGGTCCGCCTTGTAACGAGGTTGGGGATGCTTGGAATTTCACTGCCACGCCTCCATTGTAGGGTGCCATCTTCTTCATAAACATCCAATCCCAATACACGTGCTCCTTCCCTTAAACGTTCGGGATTCTTGCATTCCAGACCAAACTGAGCCAACTTTTCTTCGACACACGACGCAGACTGTACATCTTCATTGACGTATACGTCATCAATGTAAGCTGACGTTGAGTCCCTCATGGGCTTTTCTTGGGACAATACTGTGTTGACAATAGTCTTCATGATCTGTGGTGCCACATTTAGGCCAAAGCCAAGGCGTGTAAGGCAGTACCTCTGCCCCTGGAACGGCCACGTCTCATCAACTCGCACCTGTAAATAGGCTTTTCGCAAATCCAATATCGAGACATTAGTGCCTTTCTGACGCCATTCCCTCAACTTACTGGCGCATACATCAGCATCGGCAGTGTAGGCTTCAATATGCTTGTTAAACTCCCTATAGTCCAGCACAGGCCGTACTTTCGACTTGTTATGCTGGACTACTGCCATCAAGGGTATTAGACCCTTGGGAGGCCCAAGCTTGTCCTCAGGGTAGGGGATTAACTAGCCATTTTGGATCCACGCCTTTAATCCCTTTCGTATTCTGCTCGGGCCTCACTGGGTATAGGGTACTCTGCAACCCCATTCTTGAGTTTAGTCGGTGCCATTCCCTCGGTCCACTTCCAAGATGCAATCCAGGCCCTCTTGCGCGAGTCGTAGTCCACTGTAAAATCCGGCCGATCGATATGGAGCGCTGCACACACTGGGGCCTCTAAGAATCGCACCTTTCCATCCCGATAAATTGCGACTCCCCCCAGCGCCTTGATGGCATCGTATCCGAGCAACAGGTCAAACCCCAGGAGATTTCCTTGGGTCACGAGCACATTGATCTTAGTGGCTGCACCGGTGTCCGTGTAGATCTTGACAGTTCCAGCTCCACAGCATGTCTGGGTCTCGCCTCCTATCATGGTGACTTTGATCTTCCTCTTAGTCCAACTTGGACACAGCCTGATGCTTAGTCCAACTTGCGAACAGCCTGAGTCGAGAAGTGCTGAGCAGGGTATCCTGTTTACGTAGACGGTCATTACTGGTTGCGCCTTGTTCAAATTTTGCTCGGGGAGCAGGGCGGCGCTGACGTCCTCTCCCCTGATACGTTTCCCACACAGTTTTGGGCTAGATGCCCCAAACTGCCACACTTAAAACAGCGCACACGCCTCCTGTTGGTGCAATTCCTTGCAAAATGTCCGCGTCGGCTGCAGCGAAAACATTTCCCATTGCTTGCAGGGTTCTGATTCGGAATCTCCCGAGCGCCAATCTGGCCTGTCTGTGTCGCTATCACAACTGGTTCCCCCAGGTCCTCCTCATCTTTAATGATGGCTCGAGCACGTTCCATCAAGTGTTCCATGGTCGTTGTTGAAACGCTGGTTGAGGCTCTCAGTAGCTGCTTCACCCAAGTGGGAAGGCCCGCCACAAACGCGTACGCGAGCGTCCGCTCCGACACCCCTCCACCGAACAGAACTGTGAGTTTCTTTAACTCAGCGAAGAAAACGTCCACGCTTTCCTCCGGTAGAAGTTTTCGGGAAGCAAATTTTTCATAGGCCGTACAAGGATCCATGGCAAATGCCTTGTACAGCGCAGCTTTAATTGCGGTGACATCTCCGTTTTTGGCAGCACTGAGTTGCTGATATACACTCAAGGCACCCCCAGCCAATCTCAGGGGAATCACAGTGTGTACCCTTTTCACCTCACAAAGGTCGCACGTCAGCTCGACCCTTTCAACCCAGTCGACGATGGACGTAGACCCGTCAAACTCGGGTATGAGCTTTAAGTCAAATTTCGACTCAATCATAGTCCTAGAGGCCAAATGGCGGAAATAGCTTGTAACGAAAAAGTGTAAGGAAAAATTCAAGATGGCGCCCGACTCTCTCTTTAACACGGTAAGATATCCTCAACACGGCACAAGAAGCAACAGCCACACGATTCCCCAGCCAACTCAATCGTCACTCCCACACGTCTTTCCCCTCACCCGCTTTTATCGTCGTTCTAGGCCGGCTAAATTTGCATATTCCGAGAATTTGTGTGACTTTGCGAGACATCATACTTTACAAAAGACGGCGGCCGCCATCTTGGTCTTTCTTTTCTATTTTTGGTCGGTAACGCTGAGCTGGTCTCGAGGTAAGTCTTTTCCCCCTCATCCGTCTCTCCCACGTACCCACACAACACGCAAACATGCGGGCGCTTATCTCCTGGATGCACGTTACAGTCACAGCGGAGAAAGTAATAATAAAATAAGAAACATCTGCTGTCAACAGTCTTTAAGTAGTACATCTTCTAGTGGAGAATAGTCTTGCTTGGGGTCAAATTCACCTGAGCTAGAGAGATTTCTTTTATTGTAAACTAGCAAGGGGTACCCAGCGTTGCCCGGGTGTTTGGAGGTGTGTGTGAAAACTCTTGGGGGAGGGTAAAAAAAATGTTTTGGTAGATAAGTATGAGGATCGAACTCGAACCGTTGAGGCAAAGTTGTAAATTAAAGTGTGAAAAAAACAGTGCGACGGTTTTAACCATTGGGCCATCGCGAGATGCTAACGGAAACACGTTTGAATTTATTTAATTACTTGGATTTGGCAGGCGCACGTTTTAATGACTTAATGAGGTCAAGTTTGACAGCGGGATAGTATTTCATTTACTGCGGGAACGCTTTATTTTTATTTTCCCAAGATGTTATAGGAAAAAGACTAACCCACATGCGGCGAGCGACAAATGTTGAATATTTATCTTCCTGAAGTCGAGCAAAATAAACAGACAGGCGGACTTTGTTGTTAACTCTGAGATATTACGATTTATGTGATATAAAAAGTTTTAAAAAACTGTGAACCAACCGACCGCTTCTCTGAAAAAAGCCTTTTGTAGACATACAGAAAAAGCGAATACACATACAAACATACATACATTTTCGCTTTTATATTCATAGATGTTAGGAAGCTCTCTGTGACTGCTGAATAAATTCCAAAGGATCTGAAAGCAGTCATTCAAAGTTTTGGTTGACGCTTAGGAGTCTAATTGACCATCATTTGATTAAACCTCATTACAGGGGGCTGCTCTCAGAGAGAGGATAGAAATGTCAATGTTTATGATTGCCCAATATAAACTGATGCTATCTAAATTTGTGGCAGTTGAAAGTAGGTTAATGTATGTAGATAATGTGTAATGAAATGAATGGCAGCAAATGCAGAAATTACACTGCATGTGCATGACTGGACCAAAAGCAGGGCCTGTACTGATTTGCATATGTGTGTACCTTGAGGGCAAGAAAGGAAAAAAAAAAAACAAAAAAAAAACAATGAATTTTCTTAATATTCAGATTCCCATGCATTGTTTGTTTCCGAAGAAGGAGAAGTAGAGGACGACTACAAAAAAAAAATACTCAAACACAAGCTATCTCAGCATTATGTCTTAAGGAAGGTTCGACCTAAAACTCATACCGGAATATGAGGGAGCAATGTTTATTGTTGATTGGTTGGAGAGAGTGCATCCGATATGATACCACTAAGGAGTTGACAGGGTCAGGCAAGTAATCCCCTTGTGACTAGCCAAAGGGGTGTCAGATGTCTACCAGCAACTGTTGGATCCAGATGAGACCAATGTAAAAGATGCACTATGAAGGATCTTTGCACTCAACCCGTGCGAGGCATACGAAGCAGTTTTCAAGATGCACCTTACGCTCAGATGAGTCGGTAGATGTGTTCTACACTGCATTGACGAAACTCTCTAGTTTGTTCAGAGGAGTCAAACATTGAAGTATGCATTCATAGCCAGAATGCCTGCCCATACCCAGCAGTTGTTACATTTACCTGCTGGCATTGATAGACAGAAAGCATGCTCAGTCGAGCAAGAGCTGTCATGAACAATAAAGGGTTGGCTGCCACTGTCAACTGATTAGTCAATGAAAAAGTGCATTTACCCAAGGCCACATAGAATGCTGCATTATTTGGATAGCTCTGGGCTCAATCATCTGGATAACACTGCCAGTTTGAATGACCAAGGCAGCACCATAAGCCAACCATCAGATGTTACAGATGACAGAGGGAGGGCCATGTTGCATCAAAGTATCCAGAAAATGGAAACAGGGGCGAGATGTGGTAAATACCAACCTGCCAGTGATGCATGTGTATGTCAATGGAATGATGCGTAGTGCACATGGTCTTTTGTAAGGAGTCTGATTTGTGATCCACTGTGCTGACCATTGACAGAAAGAGCATGATCAGTAGGGGAACAATCAAGACTAATCTGCAGATGAATAAGATGACCCTCATGGTTGTGGAAATGCTGGCCATGAATAAATATCTACTGAGCTTTGATCTCCTGTTCGGACTTGACACCATCCGCCTGTTTGGTTGTGTTCATATAAATGAGTACAGTGAGGCCAATTTTTCAAACCAAGTTTTGGTGCTGCTGTTGCAGTGAAAATAGAATGACCTGATTTTAATGCTGTATTCAAACTAAGAAACATTGGATAGCAGTCAGGTGATTGGTCACAAAAACAGTTGATGAATGAAACACCTGAATACACCATGCCTGAACACATTCAGAAAGACTATAATTGCAAATTGAAAACTTGGATTTGTAATGGATGGTTAATTCGGTACCCGGAGAAAGAGCTGAATCGTGCAAAGGGAGTAATTCTGTTAATGGCGATTGTTCAGCATAACAAAGGAAAAGTGCGACCCATTATAGATTATCGCGAACTGAACAACTATGTGGAAGCATACATGCTCACAAAAACTGAGAGACTGGCATAGGAAGAGGTCCAATGCTGGACTTGAGAAAAGCCTACCTTCAGGCGCATGTGCACCGTTCTTTATGGCTTTTCCAAACTGTGATACCCTTCAGTGACGCATCGAACCAAGATACTGACTAGGATAGGATTATGGGATTAATGTAGCCTCATCAATTATGCAGGCGATGATGGAGGTTGTTTCTATCCAAGAATGTAACTGTTCGACAGACAATATCGGCATACATAGACTATATATAGGTATGTGAAAATGCCAAGGCTTTTGCGAGGGTTAAGTGGCATTGGTAACTTGAGTAAGCCGTAATTCTGTGCACTGAGGTATGTGTCATAAATTTGCCCCTACCACCTATATCCGGGGGGTTAACTACACTGCAGGGATACTGATGGGGTAGCACACATGTTTCGCTACATGCTGGTATTTGAACTATTTCCATACGTTCAGTAGAAGTGTAAACATTTTTGAAGTGAAGTTTTGTGTCATTTAAATCATCATTATTAGACCTGAAGATAAGTTGTAATAGTTTTGAAACTATATATATTCGTTAATATAGATATTAAACCTTATTTGTGCGAAATATGAAGCCTATATGACTTTACCTTCATTGGTTTTGAGTTTACCTAAAATGTGAAGCCGTTACGAAAATTTTCAAAATTTCACTAACGCCATATCGTTAACCTACGCACTTTGTTTACAAATATTTTCCAATAACGGCAATGACGCCAAACTACGGCTGGCTAAAAAAATTCTTTTAAATTATTAAAATTTATTTAAGCATAATGAACTTTTAGGATTTAAATTATTTTACTTTCTTTAAACCAAAACATTTCTCCCCGGCAAAATGTATTTTTTTCTATTTTATCGAGCTGCTTTTTTTTTCTTCCATAATAAACTAATAAACAAATTTACAATTAAAAAAACTACAAGAGTTATTTTTAAAATTAAAAAATAAAACTTTCATGAATATATTTTTTATCATGCACATTTTGCAAACTTTAAATTCTAAAAGTTTTAATAATTTAAAAGAAATTTTGGGTTTGTATTACTGTACACATTCGAAAAAGTTGACAAAAAAACAAATATATAACAAATAAATATTATCAAAGCCAAGATAAGTTACTTTTCTACCAAACTGGATACATTTTTTGCTTTTATTCAATGTAATATGTTTATTCAACTCGAAAAACATGCAGTGCTTACCGTTGTATTGGAAAATTCAAAATGGCGGCCACTCTCTCTTAAACACGGTAAGTTTGGGAAAAGGTGTTATAAATAATAAACTAGACAAAATACTATTAAAAAAACACCGAATATATGCCAACTTATGTCACGGTAACATATAATGAGCAAATTTCTAACAGTATTTTGTCTAGTTTATTATTTGTAACATCTTTTCTTGAACTTACCGTGTTAAAGAGAGTGTCGGGCGCCATTTTGAATTTTCCAATAAATCGATAAACACTGTATTCGAGCTGAATAAAAACACGAAAAATATATCCAGTTAGGTAGAAAAGTAACTTATCTTGCCTTTGATAACATTTATTTGTTATATATTTGTTTTTTTTTGACAACTTTTTCGAATCTGTGTACAGTAATACAAACCCGAAATTTTAATTTATATGCTAAAAGAAATTTTAATAATTTATATGCTAAAAGTTCATGAGAAATGTAAAAAAAAATTATATTTATTGGTGTTTGTATGATGAGAAATAAAAAAACGGTGCTTCTGCAGTTTTTTTTACATAAAAAAATCAGCATTAGCAGCAGACTTCATATGCGGGGATGTAATATTGCCTTAGTAATTGACTGCATCTTCCGCCCCAGCATCCCCCTTCACCTCTTAATCTTGTAAATAATTCATTAATAAACTTTCAAAATATATTTTTCTTGTTCTCCATTCAATAAGCTCTCCAGTGATATTTGTCTTTTTGAAATCGGACAAGAAATAAGAAAGTTATGACAAAATAACTGTGAAAAATCTTGATATCGGTCACAACTTTGTTAAGGAAATCCATTGATTCTATTGTCAAAAATTAGCCTCAAATTTCAGCTTTAGAATTGTTGTAACTTTCTTATTATTTGTCCTACAGAGGTGGTTCAAGTATCATTAGAATGGTCTCTGCATACTCTTTCTGCTGAGCTGTTCCATTTTAAGATATGTTAACTTTGAATTTTTCTTTCACGTACCTACTATATATACATCCAGAGCAGCATGGTGCCTGCAGAGCAAGTAAAGAAGCATTTTCTTCGGTTTGGGGTAGAAAGCAAGGATCCAGTGTGACTTGAAGATGGCGCACGAATGCTTGGATTGGAAGTCTGTAGGAAGCATGGCATTTTACGGTGGAAGTGTGGGAGTATGATTCCAGATGTCCCAGAGGTTGTGACATATCATACCATTTTCTCTCTATACAAGAAACTAATCAGGTATCTGCCAGCATGTATGGAGGTTCCAAGCAGCAATTTCAGTTATAAAGCAAAGGACCAATGCTCTGATCCACGGCTGGGATACCACCACAGAGGATTCCCCACTTTGAAAAATGGTTCAAGAAACAATAGCCAGAGTAATGCAGAGTAGTCTTTCATAAGACCTATGGTGTGCGAATGGACAAGACATCAATGTATGGGTAGACACAAGTTCCTTGGCAACTGGTGTGCTCCTAAAATGCAATGATGCTATGTTCAAAGATGTACATTGGCTGTGATCCATGAACGATGCCTAACACATTAACTTAGCTAAACTTGATAAGGCACAGAAGAAGAATCTGACGTTAAAATGTAAGTGCAGTCATACACTTAAAAACACATTCAGTAAGCATGTATAACTGGCTAGTGGACATGCTCACCAGAAAGAGCAGAGTATGCAGAAAGGCCACCAGTGACATGTTGCTCTGATGGTGATTTGAAATGATTAAGTTGCTGATAGAAGACTATGAACTGTTCATAGATGTTGCTCTGACCCATTGGGTCAGAACTTAGCAGGTCCAATGATCTTTGTGGTAACAAAGGTGGCTTGAGAGGATGAAATCTGTGACTGAGCCTATACCTCTGACCTATGCCACAAGGAGTCATGGAATGACAATTAGCCAGATTATGGATTATATAAAAATACTGGATGTCCAGGCACCTGAAACACTGTATTTCATCCATCAGGTTTGCCCAATGTTTACCAAAGCTGATGTGAGGTCAGCTATGAGAGCATGTGAAGAATATCAGACAATTGATCCAGCCCTAATTCACTGGACGAAAAAAAGTGGGGTTAGAAGTAAAAGCTAATTGGCAAAGGATGTGGATGGATATAACACACTATAATGACAAACACTTGCAGTCCAGCACATTTTACCCTTTGGCAGCCAATGATGTAGCAGGACTCTAGAAACATCTTGAATCGACATTCTTTGAGCATAACATACAGCACAGTACTGCATTTACTAGTGTGGAATCAAAGGAGTTTTCTGCCAGCTGGGGAGGCAACAGCACTGTAGAATGATGTCACTACAGTATTAAGTGGATTGCTAGAAAGAGATGCTCTGTTCAGTGTATTGGTATAGTGTTGCACCCAAGGAAAATATATGATCATTCACTGCACCGCCTAACTAGATCAACAGATATGAGGTTAGGATAAGAAATATTGACTCAATGCCCATGAAACCATTATCATCTGGGCGACAGCATGAGTCAAGCTACCTCGTTATCGATGCACATCCAAGTTTCAAGAAGGAACATACGTGTGACCCTGGATAAATGCCATCCCATCTGCCGGAGTAGATGAGGAGACTTCAGATGAAACTGGGTATATTACACTGCCTGGCCAATAGATAACATAAAATGGAGAAATCTTAGAAGCACCCGTGCGATAAAGCACACATTAAGATTACCAGTGCAACCTTACATGTGCTGTGATCAGGGATCAAAGGGAAAGGGTGTGTGGACAATGTGTGACTAGCTGAACACTATGGTAGGCGATGCAGAAATGGTACTGCACATGCACGATTGAACTGTAAGCAGGGCCGGTACTCATTTGCATCAGTACATGCCTCAGAGACATAAAATACAGTATTTTCTTGTGTGGACAGTATTTGTTTCAGAGTCAGACAGATTCCTGCACATCGTTTGTTTCAGAAGGAGAAAGGAAAGACCAAAACAAATACACAAAAAAAAAGAAAAAATTCCAAACACAATGTATCTAAATATACTTACAGTTTATGTCAAAATATCAGGAATCAGTTTAATGTTTTATTTATACTGCTAAAAGAATGTTTCATCCAAAATAACAAAAAATTAATGTATAAAAAGTAGCGATTAAAAATGTTTTAAATTAAATATTTGCTACTTCTGCATTTATCATTGTTTAATTGTATGAAGTAATTTTATTATTTGAAATGTGAAAAGGGAGGGGGGGTTCATTTTCTACACCCCTCCTCTTCTACGAGCATAAATTGAAATTTCTGAAATGTCGTAAAAAGTACTATATTCAAATATGTTATTGATGTTAAGAAAATCAATATTTACATAATTATTGCTACATAATTTTAATTTTAAAATTAATAATTTTTCTGTCAAAATAAAAAATCCAATATTTTTGTTAAAAAACAAATTGCAAGAAGAATGACCATTACAATAAGAATAAGGTAAATATTGCATATCTCAGTTAATAGTACATTACTAATCTCTATATATATCTATCTATATATATAAAAGGCAAAATGTGTGTGACCATTTCGTGTATGTCTTCAAAAGGCTTTTCTTGCACATGGTTCCGATGTCGTTACGATCGCTTACAACTGTTTATATGGGTCCTAAATAATAATATGTAGATTTGGGAAAGTGCGTCGCATCTAGATTTATTTACGTCGACTTTTACAAAATTATTGCAATTTTGGCTTCTCGCATAAAAAGCGAAACTAATTGAAAGTTAACAACGAACAACGTTCTCGGCATTGCGCCGGGAAATGTCCAGAAGCAATCAGCTTTGATCAATGTTGTACATCAGACAATTGTTATTCAATCTGGACAATTGGGAGCTGGTTCCCCTCCCCCCAACAGATGTTGGGGGGGAAAAAAACAAAAACAGTCAAACTTGGGTAAACAACTGCGTGACTTCTATTTGACCTTCTTAATTAGGTCAAATGGAACCAGCAGAGTTAACTTTTATTGCGCCCGCCTGCTTTTATAGTTTAATAAATAAACTCAAACCTGAGTATGTTGTATGTATGTCGCGGTGGCCTAATGGGCAACGTCGCCCGTTTTTTTTTTCACACATTAATTTCCAACTCAAGGGTACGGGTTCGATTCTCATACTTACCTACCAAAACATTTTTTTTAATTTACCCCCCCCCCCCCCAGTTTTGATTTACCTCAAGACACCCGGGCATCGCCGGGTACCCCCCGCTAGTATATATATAAAAGGCAAAATGTGTGTGACCATATCATGTATGTCTCGCAAAGGCTTTTCTCGCACACGGTCCCTGGGGGGTTACGATCGCTTAGAAGTATTTATATAGGCTGTAGATAATAATATAAGGATTTGAGAATGTGTGTAGCGTATAGATTTATTTATGTCGATTTTTACAAAATTATTTCTATTTTGGCTTCTCACGTGTTGATTCGACTTTTTCGTATAAAAAGCGAAACTAATTCAAAGTTAACAATGTTCTCGGCATTGCGCCGGGAAACGTCCAGAAGCAATCAGCTTTGATCAATGTTGTATATCAGACAATTGCTATTCAATTTGGACAATTGGGAGCTGCTTTCCCCCTCCCCAGCATCTATTGGGGAAAAAACTTGGGTAAACAAACCCAAGTTAACTGAGTGACTTCTATTTGACCTTCTTAATTAGGTCAAATCGAAGCAGGAGAGTTAACTTTTATTGCAGACACGTGTTTTTAATACTTCAATAAATAAATTCAAATATGTCTCCATTGTATGTCGCGGTGGCCCAATGGTTAATGTCACACTTTAATTTCCAACTTTGCCCCAAGGGTTCGGGTTCGATCCTCATACTCACCTACCAAAACATTTTTTTTATTATTTTACCCGAGTGTTTGGATTTATTCAAAACACCCGGGCATTGCCGGGTATCCCTCCGCTAGTATATATATAAAAGGCAAAACGCACGCACACGTTTTTGTATGTCTAGCAAAGGCTTGGGAGGGGAGGGGGTACTATCACTTTGAAATAGCGAATTGCGAAGGTGGATCGCAACTAGATTTATTTATGTCGACTTTTACAAAATTATTGCTATTTTGGCTTCTCTCACGTGTTGCTTGGGCTTTTTCGTAAAAAAGAGAAACTAATGTGAAACTATGGTGCATTTCCCAGCCTACAGGCTGGGAGCAGCCAGAAAGCAATGGACGTTTGGTCAATGTTGGTGAAAGCCTTCATATCAGACAATTGCTTTCATTTGGACACTCCCCTATATTAAAGGGGAGCTGGTTTTCCCCAGTACGTTGGGGGAAACAAAACCAGACGAAGTTGGGTAAAAAACAAATAAAAAGATCTATCCCACAGTTAAAATTAAGTGCAAAATCTAATTTCCTTTGACCTAATTAAATTCGCCGCGCACCTGCCATTTATAAACGTTAAATTGAAATTGTTTTTAGTTACTTTCCTTTCATGGGCGAGCAGTAACTTATCAAGTTTTTCACCAAAACTTTTTCTTTTTTTTTTTTCCGATTTTTTAAACAAATTTTTTTTATTTTACTTTTTCTTCTTTTTACATCATGTTCGCTGTTCTTTTTTTGTTTTTCTGAAGTTTAACATAGGGTTTGGATCTAATCCCCCACCCCCACCCCAACACACACGATGCAGGAAAAACTCGTCATATCAGACAACTGCTTTTCATTTGGACACTCCCCTTTTTATGGGGAGGTGGTTTTCCTCAACATCTTGGGAAACAAACAAATACGCAGAAAGTTTCAAGCTTAACTAGCTCTGCTGATTTTGACCTAGACGTTCATTTAAGCACCTGCCTTTTTTAACCATTTAATTTCAACCATTCTCACTTCCTCTGCCCTCTTAGTGTAGCGGTAACATGTTATGTTTTCTTTTCCGACTTCGCCTCAACGCTTCGGGTTCGAGCCTACCTGCCTACCAAAAGTTTTTTTTCTCATCCCTACACACACTGACAACCACCCGGGCAACGCCAGGCACTCCTGCTAGTCTATAATATAAATCTCACCTGTCAGTTTATATGTATGCATGTCTGCCTAAAGCTTTTGACAGAAGCGACGGATTTTCATGAGACTGGTATTGTTTTGAGGCTCGATCTTTCGAATGACAAATATCAAAAAATTGGCTAAAAACATTAATTCCTTCACCCTCAACTGGGCACTTTTCTACAATCGGAAAAAAAAACCTGGACTCGATTCTCGGCGACACTCTCCGCTCTAGCCACGTTCCATGCGGTTCTCGAGCACTCAACGGCTCAACTCCCTCAAACATCTTAACTCCTGGCCTTATATTATCTCATTTATGCAAATTAACCTGCTGATTCATCGCCTTCTCGTCTCCCATCGCTCGGGTTTCGAGTTCACACATGCAGCCCACCTCCATGACTGCAGTAATATTCGATTTTCACTACGCGCCCGACCCCCCCCCCTCCTGATCTCATGATCATAAACTGGGTAGTGAAGTAGTATCCGTCTTTGCTAGACACAGCCAGCAGTCTACACTCCTGCTAGACACAGCCAGCGCTCTACACTCCTGCTAGACACAGCCAGTGCTCTACACTCCTGCTAGACACAGCTGGCCCTCACATCTCTCCGACAAAGACAGATACAACTTAACAAAATGGGGCTACATGGCTAGACACAGAAATTAATTTTTTAAATTTCATTTAAAAACGACTTTTAATTGTATTCTCACCAAAATAACTATCGTTCAAAAACGACGCCTTTTTTCTCCTTTACAGCACGACACGATTTCATGTTAAATTCAATATTTAAAAATAACTTTTAAATAGATACAAGTGGCCCGAATCACATTTTAAGTTCTTTTAACAGCGATGACTTTTTCAAACGCAATAAAATCTGACTCGAATTGTATTTTCATTAAAAATACAAGTCGTTTAAAAACAACACCTTTTTTTTTTTTTTTTAACACAACAGGACTTAATTTTAAATTCCACATAGAAAAACGAATTCAATGCATACAAGTCGTTTGAATCGCATTTTAAGTTCTTTTAACAGCGACGACTTTTTTCAAACGCAATAAAAAAATTTTATTACATTTTGACCCCAAACAATGCACATTGCCACTGTGGTGTAGGGGGCTACTATCAGGGGCAGCAACTACTGGAGCACTATGTTGGGATTTGGGCAGCAAGATGTCAGTTCACGTTAAACTTGAACTTCTGCATGTCAGTACAGTTGGGGAAGCAAGGACCTGGAATGGAATTCCTGAGTCCAGTAGTTTCTTCCCCAGAACCGCTAGAATAGAAAGATCTTTTACATCTAGGGATCTCTACTGTGTGAGGGTGGGATTTAGCTGCCTGTCGGGTTTGTTGAGGGTGTCTACGTCGTGGGGGCACAAGTGTCTGCAGTTCGTCAGAACATTCACCATTAAAATACTTGTAGAACAGGCAGAGGAATGCAATGTTTCGCTGATGGGACAGAGGCTGAAGCTTAGATGCCAGTTCAGGGCCTATCAGATTGGTGACTCTCTTTTGAACCTTGTCTAGGAGTAAGAGACTAGCAGCAGATGCACCAGCCCAAATGTGACAGCAATACTCCATACATGGGCGAATGGTGGCTTTATAGAGGTACAGGATACTTTAAGGTGTCAGTAGTTTTCTAGCACGGTAGAGAGAGCCTACCTTCCTCGCAGCGGCTCTGGCAATGCAATTGTTCCAACTCATGTTTCCTGTGAACGTTAGGCCAAGCAGTTTGAAAGATGTATTTTCAGACAGGGAGTCACTGGCCATTGCTATTGGTGGCAGAGAAGGTTTCTTGTAATTATTGAAGGAAACCAGTTTAGTCTTGGCAGCATTGAATGTGACCATTCATTTTTGTCTCCATTCCACTACAGATTGGAGGTCATCCTCTAGTGTTTTTGCCATTTCTTTAGAGATGTGTCCATTTGTTTTCCTGTCATGTCTGTTATAGAGTGTGGTGTCATCAGCATATATACCCACCTCAGAGGCAGTTTTGTCGGAGAGGTCATTAATAAATATTAGGAACAATAGAGGTCCAAGGATAGACCTCTGAGGCACTCCCGCATTTATATCACACTGTTTAGATGTACGACCGTCGAGGACAACCTGGATTTTTCTCTTATCTAAGAAGGATTTAATTATGTTAAATATTCTACCAGTGATACCGTATGATTTAATTTTCCTGAGGAGACCCTCATGCCATACCCTGTCAAAAGCCTTAGATATATCTAGAGCTACCGCTCTGCCCTCCCCCGCTTTGTCCAGTGAATGGCATATACGTTCAGAGATTATAGTGAGGATGCTTGCTATGGAATGGGCTTGTCTAAATCCATATTGTTTGTCAGTCAAAAGTTTAGCATCTGTAAGGTGACGGACTAGAGCATGGTTAATTATGGTCTCAAATATTTTGGCGAAAAGTGGGAGGAGGCTAATGGGGCGATAATTTGCTGGGTTAGTTCTTTCACCAGAATTCTTGAATACTGATACCACAGAAGCAGTTTTCCAACAGCCCGGAAAGCATGATTCATTAAGGCATTTGTTGTAGAGTTTGGAGAGAATTGGAGCTACTTCGGCCGAGCACTTTTTTTAATAGCAAAGCTTGGATGAGATCGGGTCCACATGCTTTTGAAGTGTCAAGGTTTTTTATGATAGTATGTACCTGAGCAGGGGGGATTTTTAGATCGTCTAGCGTGGCGTCTGTCCACAAAGGAAAGTCAGATAGGGGGTGGTTGAGAGGGTCCAGTGTGGAGTTTGAGGCAAACCGGCTGGCAAGCATACTCGCCTTGTTGGTTGCTGAGCAAACAACCTCGTGATTGTTGGTTAGTGGGGGAATTGTTGATTGCCCATTATTTACTACACTGTTGTAGATTTTCCATAAGTCACGAGTTCCTAATTTTTGTGCTTCGGTGTGTTTTTTAGTGGTTTCAGTAAATTCTCTTTTAGCTGTCGCTATTTCTTTCTTAACGTTACTTCTAGCTTCTATATCTGTCCGACTCGAATTGTACTTTTATAAAATAAATCTATTGTTTAAAAACGACACCCTTTTTCTTTGTCAGCACAATAGGATTTAATTTTAAATTCTGCATTGAAATATGACTTCTATACATACAAGTCATCCGAATCACATTTTAAGTTCTTTGAACAGCGACGACTTTTCAAACGGAATAAAATCCGACTCAAATTGTATTTTCATTAAAAACGAAAGTTGTTTAAAAACGACACCTTTTTTTCTTTTAACACAACAGAACTTCATTTTAAATTCCTCGTTGAAAAGCGAATTCAATGCATACAAGCCATTCGAACCGCATCTTAAGTTCTTTTTACAGCGATGCCTCTTTTTCAAACAATACAATCCGACTAGAACTGTACTTTTATAAAATAAATCCATCGTTTAAAAACGACACCCTTCTCCCTTGTCAGCACAATAGGATTTCATTTTAAATTCCGCATTGAAATAGGACTTCTATACATACAAGTCATCCGAATCGCATTTCAAGTTCTTTTAACAACGGTGACTTTTTTCAAACTCAATAAAATCCGAATCGAATTGTACTTTTATAAAATCATTTTCGTTTAAAAAAAAAATACCAAACTTTTTTTTTTTTTACACAACAGGATCTCATTTTAAATTCCTCAGTGAAAAACGAATTTAAATGCACAAGTCGTCCAAATCACATTTTAAGTTCTGTTAACAGTGACGACTTTTTTTTTTTTTTTTCAACAAATATAAGCGAATTTCATTCCAAATTCCATGTTCCTTTGACAACGATAGTTAAAGAAATCCAACGAATCCCACTGGGATTAACAAACAAAAAGACAAAAAAAAGTCTGACTCACTTCACATCTTCAACCTTTGAAGTTTGACACGACTCATTCAATTCTCTCTTTGACAACGCTTTTCAATTTTCAACGCGACTTAATTTTCCAGGTTCGACGCGAATCATTTAAAATTTCCCATTTCATCTCGGCTGCATTGGTTCCATATTTTAAATAGCTCCTAATCAGGGAAAAAAATAAATCTGGACTCGATTCTTGGCGACACTCTCCGCTCTAGCCACGTTCCATCCAGTTCTTGAGCACTCAATGGCTCGACCCCCTCAAACATCTTAACTCCCGGCCTTATATTATCTCATTTATGCAAATTAATGCGCATTCGAACCTGCTGATTCGTCGCCTTCTCGTCTCCCATAGCCCGGGTTTCGAGTTCGCACATGCAGCCCATCTCCATGACTGCAGTCACACTCAATTTTCACTTCAGAAGGGTCGCTTTTTTCACTGATATTTTTTAAGGTAAACCTCTCTTTTCAATTGACTAGCCTTAATTTAAACCTTTGCCACTCCAATTTGGTGATGGATGCAACGGCAAAGACCATCATGTTTTTTTTTTTCCTGCTACATGATATGAGTTTGAGCTTGCCTGCCTACTACCTCTTTTTTTTTTTTTTCTATCAACAAACACCTGGGCAATGCCGGTTACCCAGGCTAGTTTTTAAATAAAAACAATAGGTAGCATAACAATAAATACAGAAATTATGATATTTTATTCAAATAATTTTTTGTTAACTAATGCCCAACCTTAATAACATATCTGGAACAAATAGTTTATCCAAAAACTTTCTTTTTGAAAGCAAATATGACTGTTTTTTGAAAGCAAATATTGACTGTTAGCTGCTTGAAAAATTTTAATTTCTATCCCATTAAAAGTGCTCCTTTTTGGAGAGGAACAATAGCTCCCCTTCAAAAAGGAGTAATAAATATTGGCCTTTGATAATTAGCTGATCAATAGGTTTTCGAATACAGATTTATCAGCAAAATAAATGATACTAATATAAATTATATTGTAAACAAAGACACATTAACTCCTTCTTTTGCTTGCCAGCGAAAATTTATCGAAAAGACATGCATTGATTACACCATATTATCAAAAAACAGGCATGACGTACTGTTCACATGTAAACTTTTACAACTTCACTGAATTTGAGGCAAATAGATGTAAATGTGGAAAATTTGCCTCCTTTCTCTTCCTATCGAATTAACATTTAATATTTTGTAAATTTAAATCAGTAAAAAAAAAAATTATTACTCTATCTTTCAGTTTTCATCTGGAGAAATTGTACAGTAAATTGCGATTATTTGCAAACCAAAAATAAATTCTTCATCGGTCATACTCTTGTTCCTCATTTTCAAGCTCTTGCTACAATTACATATATATTTTTATTTTTCTGGCTTACATAATGTATATTTTATTGAGATAAATAATTAGATATCAGACATAAGTAATTTAAATACGTAAAAAAATTAACTAAATATTGACATTCAACCATTATGGTAGCCAGTTTCTGCTGGAAGTATTTTGATGTCAAACCCAAGACAAAGAATACAGCTGCTTGCAAGTTATGTCAAACCATCACATCAAAGGGTAGCAAATCAGCAAAAACTTTTACAACTACTAATATGTTAAAACATCTAAGAAATGTTTGTTCAAAAGAAGCAAAAGTTGCAGATGAGAAAAGGAAGCACAATGAATATTCAGGGACAGACATTCCAGGAACAAGTGGCAGCAACTACAAGCCTCCAGCAAAACACCAAACTACTACAGATTCAATATTGGCCAAAAAGAAAGTTTGGGATATTAATGACCACAAGTCACAAGAGATCAATTATCTGATAAGAGAAATGCTTATATTCAACCATATTCTGTAATATCTGACATTGAATTTAATAGGCTTATTGCAAAACTTTGTAGTGGAGTACTTTTTTAATGGAATGCTGTAATTTGAACAAAATAGTTTTCGGTATATTTTTACAAAAATAAAACAAAAATTCAACTGTCTCTTGCTGAAATTAGCAGCATTTAATGAACTACAGACATTTGCACAGCTACAACTGATAATGCTCCTTTCAGTATTTGACAGGCCATTGGCTTTCAAATGACCTTGAACCGCACATAATTGTGCTTAGAGTTGTTCCATTTCCTGGTGCACACACAGGTGCAAGAATGAATAAAGAATTGCACAATGTTCTGGATGAGTATAAAATCTTCAATAAAGTTTTCTTTCATGATGATCTTGCTACAAATATGGTTGCTGGTGTCAGGGAATGTGGTTTAGATAAACTATCATACATGTAACTCAATGTGTGAAGACAACCATTACAGCTACAGTCTCTCACTTTAATCACTTTCTATTAGCAATTAGGAAATTAACTGAAATACAGCATCAGTGTAAAACAAACTCTTTAAAGATGAGACCGCATGATCGAATTCAACAGTTATATACTGAAAATTAAGAACGAAAAGCTCTTGTAATGTGTGCTGCTGCTAAGATTCTGAGGTTATTTTTGTCAAAAACTGTCCACTCTAATTCTAGTATCTTTGACGTTAGTGGGATTTGCAGAAATACACAAATGTTTGCACCCATTTTGCCTTTTATATATATATATATATATATATATATATATATATATATATATTGTTGGATTGTGTAGTGGACTTTCGGTCAGCGTTCAAGTTGTGGATAACTTGACAAAGACTAAAGTTACTTCTCATGAAAGGAGAGAACTATTTATGGCACAATGGGAAATTCCATTGTGCACACATGGGCCAGTCTATTCCTTGGATTGTGATTGGCTGAATCACCTGCTTGGATATGCTTGTACATAAATACAAGCCCTCAGTCCAGCTCAATCTGATATCTGTCTTGTGCATGAGCTGGACCCTTGGTAAGTGTTGCTGCTATTATTATTATTGTTGTTGTTGTTGTTGTTGTGTGTTATTGACTAACAGTTCTTTTGATTATTCTACATCTCCCCTCTTCCCCCCCCCCCACGAGTAGGCTGGGTTGTGTGAGAGGTTTAAGTTCGCATTTTCTGAGGAAACGGCGGTTCCTAAGTGTGATCCTTCTGGATCCGTTAACCCTGATTCGGTATTGTCGATCTGGTAGGGAACTGATGATTTTGCCCATTGTGTTCCATCTGCGATTGACTGGATTTTGGATGGCTACAGTGTCACCAGCTTGTAATGGTGGAAGGTTGTGGGTATATTTATTGTATCTTTCTACTATTTTTGCATTGCGGTGGTGGAGCATTTCCTCGCGATGTTGTGCCGCTGACACCCATTCAGGATGAGGCTTGTAGAGGATTGGCTGTGATGGGATGGAGTCACGTAGTCGACGGTGAAGTAATAATTGGGCCGGTGATAGGCCAATGCTTTGGATTGGGGTATTCCGATACTGCAAGATGGCCCGGGCAACACTGTCATTGTCCAAGGAACCGTGGGGGCCTGTGTTTCCTTTCACAATCCTCTTTGCAGTTTTTACTGCGAGCTCTGCTCTGCCATTGGATTGGGGATATGCAACAGAAGATAATCTGTGCCTAACACACCATGTTTTCAGAAATTCTTGGAACGTGCTGGAAGTGAAAAGTGGGCCGCCATCGGTGCTGAGTTCTTCTGGGGCACCATATGTTTGGAACAGTTGTCGGCATATGGACATCAATTTGGTTGTAGTAGTGTGACCTGATTCTAGGCGGTATAAAATTAGCCAACCAGTTAGCCTATCTGCGCAGGCAAGGTATGTGTGATCTCCAATATAAAAAATATCCATGACGATTTGTTGGAATGGCCACTCTGGGGATCGTGTTAGAATGATAGGCTCCCTTGGTTGACTAGGTGCGATGGTTGAGCATACCATGCAATTCGCCCTAATACTGCGGATTGATGCATCCATCCCTGGCTAGTACACCGATTCGTTGGCACGTGCTTTCATGCCGACTACTCCTTGGTGTGCAGAATGCAGGCAGTGTAGGACCTTTTTTCGTTGTGTTTTGGGGATGACGATCCTTCGATCCAACAATACTAGACCATTGTCAGTGCTAAGGCGGTGCCTCACCTCCCAATACTCACGGATTTCGGGCGCAGTGAGATTACGTGTTTTTGGGAAGCCTTGCTGTATTGTGTCTATTAATTTGTTATATTGTTGATCGCCACGACCTGCTGAACGAATTAGGTCTGGTGATAGCATGGCTATATTACTGCTGTCTGCAAATGTTGCTATTAAGGCTGTTGACTCTGTTATGTTGCTTATGTTGTTAGACTCCAGTATATCCATTTGAGAGGGTTTTGTTGGAAATACATCGAGGAGGGCTTGCACCATCGCCACTGGGTGGCGGGAAACTGCATCAGGGCCTCTGTGCCACTTCCCGGGGCAATGCTGTATGGTAAATCTGTATCTCAGGGTCTTTTCCTTTAGTCTAAAGAGCCGGGGGTTTTGGATCTTGCTCAGATCACGATCGCCAAATATCCCCTTCAGAGGTTCATGGTCTGTGACCACTATGATGTTTGGAGAACCCATGACGAACATACGGCATTTCTCCAATGCCCATGCTATTGCTGCTGCCTCATCCTCTATTGGTGCGTATCTGCGCTCAGCATCCGTGCAAAATCTGCTGCCGGCATATATCAGATGCCAACCTTCGGAACAGCAGATTGGGGCTTTTTCCATGGTACATTGGCAATGTTTTTGTAGGAGTAGGAAGCCCATTCCTTCTTTGCTCCAATCTGGAGCAAGGCAAGTTGCTCTGTCTTTGTCAAATATTGCTACCCCCTTCTGGACTAGGTGAATTATAACTCGCTTGGAATCTTTGAATGCGTCTTCAAGGTTTTGATTCCAAGCAAATTTGGAGTTTTGTTTGACGAGGTCCCGAAAAGGCACCATAACTGGACCCAGTGAATATGCCCAGGCTACTTGGTTGACAAGCCCAAACCATGATCTGGCATCAGTAATTGTCCTTGGGACTGGAAAATCCTGTATCGCTTGTATCATGGACTCAGAAGGGGTCACTCCTGAAGAAGTTATCTGGAGGCCTCCAAATTGTACGACATCCTGACAGAATTGGAATTTGTCGGTGTTGAGCACAATTCCATTCTTAGCACATTGGAGCAGAAAATCGAAGGTATGATAAAAGGCTCCCTCAATGCTAGAGTCATATAGCAGGGTATCATCTACTATCTTCACCTTGCGTGGGATATCTTATTATCTCATCGTATCTGCGAGTGTAAGCATCCCCAGATGCGACATATCCTTGAGGCATCCTAAGATACATGTATCTTCCCCACTCAGTTATGAAGGTGGTTAATGGTTGAGATTCTTTGTCTAAGAGAATCGAGTGGTATCCATCAACAGCGTCTAGGACTGTTTTCTTTGTTCTAGGTGGCACTTGCAGTGCCAACTGGAATGGCGACCCAGTATGGTGGGTTTCTCGCTTGCATTGAGAGTTAAGGTGTTGGTAATCTATTGTTCTCCTTGGATTACCATTCTTTTTGGCAGTTATTACCATAGTACTGCACCAATCAGTAGGCATACCCACGGGTACTGGAGCTATGATACCTTTTTCTACATCCTTCCAAAGGGCTTGTCTTACTGGTTCCTTGAAGTGGAAGGGTACAGGAATTGGGTTATGCCTGGCTTTAGGGATTGCTCCCTCTTTGAGGTGAATGTGGGCAGCTGGGCCGGACATGGCTGGAAATATCCCATCTTTGTTGAATGTCGTTTTGGCAAACTTTTCTAGGAGCCAGCTCTTAAGTTTGCCTATGTTATCTTCTGTTGCGGGAAAAGGGAGGTTTTTGGGGCGATTTGGCAATTGATCTACACACTTTTTAGACTCGGTGTCTACCTCTTCATGTACGTCTGCTAAAGGGTTTGGAAAATGTTTGTGCAATATTCCCACATCGATGCAGGCTGCTCTGCTGAGATAAAGCCGTTGTATGCCCTTGCATATGTAGAGGGCTTGTTTAGTTGTTTTCCCTCTGACCACAAACTCAACTGGTAGCCAACCCTGACACATGAGTGTGAAACCTCCAACTGTTCATATGATCTTTCTTGATTGGATAAGACTGATCTCTGTGAGGCCCATTTTGATTAAATGCTTTGGTCCCCCAAGACAAATGGCGGCACCACTGTCGGGAAAAACCTTTAGCATTGTACTACAACTCCTAGGGATATTGACAGCTCGTCTGGGATCTGGTTTTCGTGAGAATGGGATTACTGATGCATTTATTTCAGTTAACAGATCACCTTCTGTAGTCATAATGGTGCCCCTCATTTGATCGAATGTGATATGGGCCATGAGTGTATTCATGGGAGCTTCTTGGTCTTCAAAACTCTTTATCACTGCCAGGCGATATTTCTTTGTCCGGCACACTGCTGAGAAATGGTTAAGTTTCTCACAAGTGTTGCACATTTCATTCCATGCCGGACATGTTAAATGGCGGGCACTTGTCCTTGGAGTACCGTGTTGGTGACTACCGCAACCTATGCAGGTTTGACGGGGTTCTTTATCAGCAATGTTATCGTTGTGAGTAGCAGTAGAGCTAGTGCGAATATTGCCTCTGCTAGTCCGTACAGCACTGTGTTTTTTTTTTGCGATACATTGACATCCGGACTGTAGCTATGTCTGAGGTATCAGTCATTGCGGTTTGGTCCCGTAGTGCAGACTCAAATGCCTCAGCATGACAAATATTTTGGTTGAGAGTTTTTAGCAACCCGGCTTTTGCCAGTAGATCGGTCTGAAGCGTATCATTCGATATCCCTTTGATAAATTGGTCCTTGATGTAAATGTCGGACAGGTCGTGATCGCAGTTGGGGCATGAAAAATTACAGTCTATGGCCGTGGACCTAAGACGAACAAGGTATTGTTGGATGGGTTCATCTTCATGTGATATAGCTGCAAATGTCATCCGATGGCCATGGGATTTGATTTTTGAGTTACCAATGCTTCTGTCATCTCTAGCAGCTTGTCTGGGTTGGTGGTGAAGAACTTAGGGTACGTATTTATGATTGCGTTTTGAACGGATTCATCAGCGCAACTGTATAACTGGGTATTGGCCTGAGAAGTTGGCATGTCCGTTATTCTGGTGAATACTTCCCAGTCAATCCGAAATTTTCTGAATTGTTGAGGGGTCATTTCGAGATGAAGTTGGGGAGGCCTGGCAGCTGGTGCCTTAGCATAGGTGGTCTGGGTAGCGGGCTCCTTGGCTTGTCGAAGGATAGACAGAGCTTCTCCCATTGTTGTGATTCCCAATTCTCTTAGCATGGCTCGATCCATTACTTGAAGGTTTTCTTTCCTCAGTTTTTCCTTCACAAAAGTTGCAGCGTAGCTCTTGGCGGAATCGGCAGCAATGCCTGCTTTGAGGAAATAGTCTTCCCAATCTTCTGTCTCGAATCCTGTTCGTAGCGCCATGTTGGATTGTGTAGTGGACTTTCGGTCAGCGTTCAAGTTGTGGATAACTTGACAAAGACTAAAGTTACTTCTCATGAAAGAAGAGAACTATTTATGGCACAATGGGAGATTCCATTGTGCACATATGGGCCAGTCTATTCCTTGGATTGTGATTGGCTGAATCACCTGATTGGATATGCTTGTACATAAATACAAGCCCTCAGTCCAGCTCAATCTGATATCTGTCTTGTGCATGAGCTGGACCCTTGGTAAGTGTTGCTGCTATTATTATTATTGTTGTTGTTGTTGTTGTTGTGTGTTATTGACTAACAGTTCTTTTGATTATTCTACATATATATATATATATATATATATATAGACTAGTGGGGGTGCCCGGCGTTGCCCGGGTGTTTGTAGGTGTGTGTGGAGAAAAAAAAAAAGTGGTAATAAGGTAGGCAGGCTCGAACCCGAACAGCGAAGGAGGAAAAGAATGTGAAAAAAGAAAAAAATGTGTTAGTAGGCAGGTAGGCTCAAACCCATAACCTTGAGGCGAAGGCGTAAAAGAAAGTGAAAGAGAATGTGAGATTTTACCGCTGCGCTACGCTATGATGCGAGAGGAAGTGGAAATCATTCAAATTTAACGATCAAAAAGTTGACTTGCAGAGAAAGTGAAGGTTAAGTGAATGAGTTCACATGGGAAATCACGCTGTTAGCCATTTAAGTTTGCAGTTTTCTGTCCGCCGTATTTGTTTCCTCACGATGTTGGGGAAAACCAGATCCCCACAAAAAAAAGGAGTGTCCAAATGAATAGCAATTGTCTGATATGAGGGGTTCCCCCACAGTGATCAAAGCTAATTGCTTCTGGACATCCCTGGAACGAACGCCTGAAATTTGCTTTCGCTTTCTATTAGTTTCACTTTTAAATAAAATATTCGAACAAAAACACGAGAGGAAGGAATAGCATGAATTTTGTAAAAGTCGCTCAAATAAAAGATAGAGACGACCTTCGTTCGCAAATCGTAGATATTATAATCTAGAGAGTATAAAAAGTTCTAAAAAAATAGTACCCGCCCCCAAGAACCCTGGCGAAAAATGCCTTTGCTGGACATACAAAAATTGTTTGCTATTTTTTGTACAAACAAGGTTTTTTTTTTATTATTAAATTAATTTAAATTAAAGATAGTAAAGTCCTAAGATATTATCTGAGGACTACTAATTATCTTTGAAATAGACCCAGAAAACTAATATTTATCCTTCAAAGGATTTTTATAATGAATTTATTAACTTCAAAATTTAGCTGAATTAGTTAGCTTGCCGTGAAAACATTTTACATAACTTTTTTTTTTCACATGTACAAATATCTTTTTTCCTTTGAGAAATTAAATTTAAAAAAGCAGTCGGAAACCCACAAAAAAATTATGATAAAATGGCTTTCCAAAGTATGTCCCCCTATTTTTATTCCACCATTTTTGCTCGTACCTAACACACTAGAATATTTTGGAAAAAAGAACTTATTTTACGTTAAACTGATCCTCAATTTTAAATTCCTAAATAAATTGTTTTATATTTATTTTTTCTAATTATCAGTGTTTATAGGTAATGTTTTTATTTCATTTTTAAACAATTACAAGTAAAATAGTACATGTAAAAACATGCCTTCTCATTAAATTATCGTTTTTTTTTCTTCCGTTTTCATTTTTCAACAATCACATATTATAACTTTTTGTTGTGAAAAGAAAAATTTGATTCTCCATTTTTTAGGACATTGCATGCAAACAGTCTGAAAAACAGTTTCACATAAATTTAACGTAAAATGATCACCTCTTTTGAATCAGTGTTTTAAGAATAGGTAACGGATTTTGTTTATTTTTAATTTTGGCCATGTTCATGTTCAAACTCTAGTATAAAATATGTCATTGTCAAAAGTCATAAAAAACACAACCAATTACTAACCCTAAGTCCGGGCGATAATATGAAAAATAAAGCGATTACTAGTGGTTTTATGATTTTGCTAATTGGTAAGTAGTAAAAAGATTTAGTTAACTGCTTTAAAGCAATTAAAATGGCCCGGAAACGGTTCATCATTTTACGTTAAATTTATAAATTTAGGAAAATTGGGCAACGGGAAAAAGGGCAATAGAAGAAAGGACAACGGAAGAAAGGGTAATTTTAGCCAGCTAGAAAAAAGGGCAATTATTAAATAAATACGGATTGAAAATAAATTTTAGTACAGTTCTTGCGGAAGATATTGCTTTAAAAAGAAGCTCCCCCAACCCCACTCCAATTAAAAAAAAAAAAAAATATTAATATACTAATTGTTTTGTTTTGTGCTCTCAAACTCGGGAAATTTTCTGTTGAACTCGAGAATTTGCATTGAGCGAAACCTTAACAAAGCTACACTTCACCTATTCTCTTCTCGGTCAATGAAGGCGAAATCTTTCTAGACTGAAGCTATTTTTATTTTTGTTCCAACTCAGAATACCTCTTTTTTTTTTAGCTGGATATTCCCCACATTAAAAAATAACCTTGTGTCTAACTTTCCCCTCTAGGGGAGACAAGTAAATAACACAAGTAAAGTGTGTTCATAACTTATAAAAATCGATTTTATCTGGTTTTAAAGGACATTTTAAAATTTTTTTTTTTTTTTAATATAATTTTGGGGGAGGGGTAGCCCCTTTTCAAAAAGACTCTTGAGCAATCAATATTTATTTGCTAATTGCCTTAAATTTACATATGTTACGAACCCTCCATCCTAAATTCTAAAATGATTTTGTTTTTAGTGGGGTCACAAATTTCGCCCCAACAAGTAGAATTTCATTGGGGAGGAGGGGGGTGCTTTTTTTAAATGTAGATATTTCTTTTTTAATTTGACAAATTTGTAATTTTTAAATGTTTTCCTTTTATGTATGTTATCCAAGACATTTATAAATTCATTGAGATATTCATGTATATTCTTAACTTTTGTGAAACCCAAGAAAGATACAATAAAACATTAACTATTTCAGAAGACATATTTGAAATCTTTTAATATTAAACTGTAAACTATCTAAGAAGCATCATCATTTAGCAAGTAGATGCGAAAAAATACTTTAACATTTCAAACCGTTTGATAAGGGGATAGGCAAGTGACCTCTAAAAGATTTACTTTGATTCACCAATAAAAAATGAAATTTGAAAGTGTCCCTCCTCCACACACACAAAAATACAAAACAAAATTAACCTTCATTTTTTTTTTTTTATTAATCATGTTTTGGCTAAGAACAAGTGACAATAACAAATTCATAAATAATAAATCTTACAATCGATTTCTTTATTTAAAATTACATAGGTCGGTAAAAAATTACATAATTTTGCTTTTAGTAAAAGTTATTTGCTGTATATATATATATATATATATATATATATATATATTCATTTCTCAGCTGTTTACTGCATTGATATATTTATTTTCTTCCATGAAATCGTTCAAAAATACCAATGAATTGTTTGTTTGTCAATAATTAAATTTATTCAGATGTTGACTTGTCCTAAAACTTTAAACGAAAATATCTTGTTGAAAATATATTAGAAATTAGAAAAATTATAAAATCTGATTTTCTCAGTGCCCAATTTTACATTTAACACTTTTGGGTGACTATCTGAAATATTTGTAGGATTTTTTTTATGTTAAAGTTAGTTTAGAACATTGAATGAACAAGGTGTGGCATGGTCCCTGGCCTTGTCAGGGCCATTTTAGATGACAATACACTGTGTGAATCGCTTTATTGCAGATTAGTAAAATATCAAAATTTCACTAAATATACGTCACAACAAAATGAAAATTATATCAAACGACTGCTTTAAGATTAGTTATTTCCCAAAATTTTATTCAAATTCATGCGATATTCACAAAGTTATGACATTTTATTCTTTATCGTGGAACTTCCACTGGCCATTGCAAGTCTCTTAAAATGTTGTTTTAGGGCAAAAATACAATGTCTTATCATGCAAACTTTATTTTTTATTATATTTTTCTGTTAAACAATAATAAGAAAAAGGTGCTAAGCCTCAAATAAATTAATTATTTATCGACATATCCACTATTTTTTAAATAACGTACAACAACCTTTTGTCCCTCGGGGAAGTCAATTGTTTGATCTCAAAAAGGAATTATGGCTATAGCAATATCAACTATGTTCTCCACATGGCATCCTTTGAAGTAAATTGCTCCTCCTCCTCTTTTTAATATTGACCAGAGATATTCAATGGGGTTAAAGTCTGGAGAACACGGTGATCAGGTCATGAAAGTTTCTCCATAGATTCAAGGAAGGCTGCAGTTGCCCTAACAGAATGGGATGGTGCATTGTCATGCATAAAAATCATCTGAAAGCAACGTGAAAATGGAAGCTCATCTAGCCATGATGACGAATGTTATCTTTGCAGCTAATTCTACCCTATGCGACGAAGGCCATCAACTCCCCATATTTCCTCCTATAACACAGAACAAGCTAGGTAACATACAAATATCCGTGCATGAAGTCGCCAAGCTAATCAAGAACCTAGATTCCAGTAAAGCAACTGGCCCTGATGGCATCCCAATTATAGTGTTAAAAAAGCTTCAACCAGAACTTGCTCCCATACTTACGAAACTATTTAAGCGTTGCCTTAAGGAGAAGTGCTTTCTGACTCCCTGGAAGTTTGCCCTGTATTTAAGAATTCAGGTGATAAGTCATCTCCCTCTCAGTACAGACCAGTAAGTCTCCTGTGTGTTATGAGTAAGTTGCTGGAATCCATATTAAATAGAGAAATAGTCAACCACCTCAGCAGGAATAACCTTCTTAGTGACACACAATATGGTTTCCGCTCTGCAAGATCTACTGCAGATGTGCTGACGGTTATATCCCACAGGATTAGTGAATCTCTTGACAAAGGCTTCCTTTCTAGGGCAATTGCTCTTGCCATATCAAAGGCCTTCGACAAGGTATGGCATAAGGGTCTACTTCACAAGATTTCCAGCTACGGTATAACTGGAAATGTTTTCTCAATCATTAAATCATTTCTCTCTGATAAGCTCATAAGAGTAGTGGTAGATGGACAAAAATCGGAGGCCTGCAATATAAATGCTGGAGTCCCTCAGGGGTCCATCCTGGGCCCAACTCTCTTCCTGATCTACATCAATGACCTCCCTAAACACATACTTAAATCATTCGTTGATATCTATGCTGATGACACGACCATCTACGGCAACACATCAAAGGCTGTAAATGACAAAGTTCTCTCTGATTCTCTCTCCTCTGATCTCGAGCGCGTGGTTCAGTGGGGGAAGACGTGGCTGGTTACCTTTAATGCATCCAAAACCAAACTCCTATCCTTACATCATCAACGCTCTGATCCCCATCTGGCATCAATTGTGATGGATGGCTCTCGTCTGGGCGAGGCCCTGTGTTTTGACACGCTTCTGGGTTTGACCTTTACTCCTGATCTGAAATGGAACATGTACATCAAGTCTGTTGCCAAGGTCGTTGGAAAGATGGTGGGATCCTTCTACCGCTTCAGAAGATATCTCACTACTGATGCAATTCTCTATCTATATAAAAGCCAAGTACATCCAAGGATGGAATACTGTTGCCATATCTGGGCAGGAGCTGCTAAAAACAGCCTATCCTGCCTTGACAGAGTACAAAATAGACTTTGTGGCTTAGTGGGGGATGCCCTTTTCTCTACCCTGCAACCTCTCTCCCACAGAAGAGACGTTGCGAGCCTATCCTTGTTTTATCGTTATTTCCATGGCAGGTGCTCGTCTGAAATCCAATCTCTGGTCCCCCCTCGCCAATCTTTCACGAAAAACACCCGTCTAGCTGAATCCACTGTGAAAAATTTCCCCCACTCTATATCTGTGCCTAAATCAAAACGCGGATTCCATGAACAAAGCTTCTTTCTTAGGCTTGTGGAACTCTGTTCCGTCTGCCTGCTTCCCACCGGACTACAACTTGGATGTCTTCAAGTCCAATGTTAACAAATTCCTAATGAACCGCCCACTTAAGTAAACACTTCATCAAATCTCCACACTAACGTAATGTACTTGCAATAACCCTTATCCCTGAGTGGCTTCCGGGCCTTGTTAAGTGGTGATCACTGTGTAGTATGTTTATCCAAAAAGGCTGTGTACGCATTGCTGGTATGTTTTACACCCTCTGGAACTCGAAATAGTCCAACCGACATTCTTAATGATTCCTGCCCAAAACATCTGCCAGAGTTTATCGCCTCTTTGGCGATGAACTCTGTAAGGAGTTGGAGTTCCGTTTGAGTTCCAAACTTTGGCCAATCCATCCAGAGAGTCAAGAGTAGCACAGTTCTCATCTATAAATAGGATACGTTGGAAATCCATTTTCATGTAATTCTGTGCCCAACCATTTCATTTTTCCCTATATTGTTTGCTCAATGGAGGCCTTGCAACGGTTTTGATGTTCCTTGCCATCTCATTCAACACATAACATTGGGCCTGCCTGGATCTTGGAGCGATTTTTTGGCATTTTAAAAGACCTGCAATAAAGCGATGATGGACAGTATAAATTACTTGATAATAAATAAAATGTCATAACTTCGTGAATTTTGCATGGATTTGAATAAAATTTTGGGAAATAATTAACCTTAAAACAATCAATTTTCATTTTTGTATGATGTATATTTAGTAAAATATTGATATTTTACTAATCTGCAATAAAGCGATTGACAGAGTTTAGTGTTTGGGGTATTGCCAAAGACCATGCCGACAATTAAAATAAACTGTCTACAAAAATTACGTTATAAACCGTATTAAACGGACGTACATGTATATATATTTTTTTTTCACCCCAAACAAGGCACATTGTCACTTTGGTGTAGGGGCTACTATCAGGGGTAACATCTACTGGGGTATTATGTGGGGATTTGGGCAGCAAGATGTCTGTTCACGTTACACTTGAACTTCTGCATGTCAGTACAGTTGGGGAAGCAGGGACCTGGAATGGAATTCCAAAGTCTAGCAGTTCTGGGGAAGAAACTACTGGAGTATAAAGATCTTTTACATCTAGGGATTTCTACTGTGTGGGGGTGAGATTTAGCTGCCTGTCGGGTTTGTTGAGGGTGTTTACGTCGTGGGGGCACAAGTGCTTGCAATTCGTCAGCGCATTTTCCATTAAAATACTTGTAGAACAGGCAGAGGGATGCAACATTTCTTCGATGGGACAGAGGCTGAAGCTTAGATGCCAGCTCAGGGCCTATCAGATTGGCAACTCTCTTTTGAACCTTGTCTAGGAGTAAGAGACTAGTAGCAGATGCACCAGCCCAAATATGACAGCAATACTCCATATATAGGCGAATGGTGCCCTTATAGAGATACAGGATACTTTCAGGTTTTAGTAATTTTCTAACTCGGTAGACAGAGCCTACCTTCTTTGCAGCGGCCCTGGCAATGCTTTCAATGCAATTGTTCCAATTCATGTTTCCTGTGAACGTTAGGCCAAGCAGTTTGAAAGATGTACTCTCAGATAAAGTGTCGTTGGTCATTGCTATTGGTGGTAGAGAAGGTTTCTTGTAATTATTGAAGGAAACTAGTTTAGTCTTGGCGCCATTGAACATGACCATCCATTTTTGTCCCCATTCCACTACAGATTGGAGGTCATCCTCTAGTGTTTTTGCCATTTCTTTAGATATGTGTTCACTTGTTTTCCTGTCGTACCTGTTATAGAGTGTGGTGTCATAAGCATATATACCCATCTCAGAGGCAATTTTGTCGGGGAGGTCATTAATAAATATTAGGAACAATAGAGGTCCAAGGATAGACCTCTGAGGCACTCCCACATTTATATCATATTGTTTAGATGTACAACCGTCGAGGACAACCTGGATTTTTCTCTTATCTAAGAAGGATTTAATTATGTTAAGTATTCTACCAGTGATACCGTATGATCTAATTTTCCTGAGGAGACCCTCATGCCATACCCTGTCAAAAGCCTTAGATATATCTAGAGCTACCGCTCTGCCCTCCCCGGCTTTGTCCAGTGAGTGGTATATACGTTCAGAGATTACAGTTAGGATGTCTACTGTGGAATGGGCTTGTCTAAATCCATATTGTTGGTCAGTCAGAAGTTTAGCATCTGTAAGGTGATGGACTTGAGCATGGTTAATTATGGTCTCAAATATTTTGGCAAAAAGTGGGAGGAGGCTAATGGAACAATAATTTACTGGGTCAGTTCTTTCGGCAGAATTCTTGAATACTGGTACCACAGAAGCAGTTTTCCAACGGCCCGGAAAGCATGATTCATTAAGGCATTTGTTGTAGAGCTTGGAGAGAACTGGAGCTACTTCAGCTGAGCACTTTTTTAATAGCATAGCCGGGATGAGATCGGGTCCACATGCTTTTGAAGTGTCAAGGTTTTTATGATAGCATGCACCTGAGCAGGGGTGATTTTCAGATCGTCTAGTGTGGTGTCTGTCCGCATAGGAAAGTCAGGTAGGGGGTGGTTGAGAGGGTCCAGTGTGGAGTTTGAGGCAAACCGGCTGGCAAGCATGTTAGCCTTCTCAGTTGCTGAGCAAACAACCTCGTGATTGTTGGTTAGTGGGGGAATTGTTGATTGCCCATTATTTACTATACTGTTGTAGATTTTCCAGAAGTCACGAGTTCTTAATTTCTGTGCTTTGATGTGTATTTTATTGGTTTCAGTAAATTCTCTTTTAGCTGTCGCTATTTCTTTCCTAACGTTACTTCTAGCTTCTGTGTACTTCTGTCTGTTTGAACTGGGCTTATGTCGGTTAAATCTGCGGTATGCATGTGGGAAAGTTTAAGCAAACTGTGTTTTTGTAAAAAAATGTTGCACTTGAATGAATACAAAAGCCTTTGAAATAAAGATGGATATTCTTTTTTAATTGAAAAAAAAAAAAAAAAAAAAACTTTTGGTTAATAATAATGAAGAAAATAATTAAATACCTTGTTGTTAATCATACTTAAGTCCTAAAATTTTTAAATTATAATGTAAATACATCAACATTTCTCCAGTTTTGCCTTTCAGATAATTTCTACTTGGTAAATAAACATTACCTCCAATACTAAATAATCGTTTACTTTCAACAGAAGATGGGGGTGCTGATAAATATTTCCTGGCTAAGGATGCCAGGATGGGAAATTCATGTTTATTTGAATTGAATTAAAAAAAAATCATTGTGTCACATTTTATATACTTTTTTTTTTTAATATATTTTTCCATTTCTATCTTTAAGAAATATATTTGTTTGTTTATTTCACTGTCTGCTTCATTTTGTATTGGTTCAACCTTTTCTTTATCTTTTATCTTTAATTCAGTAAGGCACTTTTCAAAACTAAAATTAAAGTCATTATCATCATTTTCTCCAAAAGATACGTCAGATATAACTTGTGATACATTAGATGAAGTGTCTATTTTCTTTGGTTATAGCATGGATATCTTGTTTTAACCATTCTGTAATAGCCTTGTCATGAGGCAGGGCACTGTAGTTATTTTCAAGAAAACTTGAATCTGGGATCGAGATATGTTGCTAGAATAAAATTTTTATTCTGTAAATAGTTATCAAATCTAGCATTAAAAGAATTTTTCCATGCTGAAAGTGTTAAATCTAACCTATGAAAAAGTCCTCTTTCTTCTCTTTTAAAAAATGATGAATAACTTTCATTTGCGTTATAATATAAGAGGCAGTTGCTTCTCTACTAGACAGTACATTTGCACATTCACTGAATTATTTTGGTATTTTTAATATTTTTTTAACATCTTCCATTGATTGGATTCCAGAGAATGTGGTTTTACATGTTCACTGCAATATGGAATAAGAGCATTTTTTTGTTTAAATATTCTTGCGAGCATATTGTATTGACATCCTGAATAAATCTATGGTTGGACAAATTAAATTTTTTCTGGTATTCCTGGTACTTTGCAAAAGCTGCAGGTGACTGAAGTGCCCAACTAATTGTTTACAAACAGATATCATGACCTTCACAAATCTGTGTAAAAATGACATCATTAAGCGTCAACTGTAACGTGTGTAGAAAACATGGTAAAGTTGTATAATTGGTTTGTACTGTTGTTGCTGCCATATTAGCTGCATTATCTCGTATAAAAACATAAATTTTAAAAGAAATATCAAATTCTACTGTGTTTTTGATAGTTTCACTTATATTGACAGCAGTGTTTGATGCTTTAAATGGAGTCATTCTTAAAACTGCATTTTTTTGTTCAAAGTTTTCATTAATACAATGAGATGTCACACTTAAAAATTTTGCTTTTTTTGTTGTGTTTACTTATCTTTTGCAAAAAGAAAAAAAGAACAATTATTTTATCATGCAGACTGGGAGATCAGTTTTGCATATAAATTTAACATAAAATGATTCCCCATAAAAAGACTATTCTTACTTTTTAAGGCAATTAACCACTTTTTTTTTTCTCTTTTTTTTTTTTTTTTTTTTGCGATAGTAGTTAAATTTTGCGCATTTTTTTTTTCAGGGAGGGGGGTTCTACCTTACCTTTTAAAACGATTATGCATGATTTTATGACTTTGCCAGAAAAAAAACATTATTACATACTTTTGTTTCATGTTGAAATTAGTACAAATTCTAAAAATTATGAAAATAAATAGAAAAATAATTGCAAGTGAAAATAGAAGTTTTCGAATTAGTGATTTTATTGTAAATGTTAACATTTTGCAGTTGGAGAGCTACAATTTGACAAATTGACTTATCACTTTGCTTTTTTCATATCGTCCATTTTATCCCTAGCATTAGTCTGTACGAGTTTTACCAAAAAATAGCTTTAGCACATCTTCAACTTGATCATTTTTTTTTTGGTAATTTATACTAATTTCGACAGGACACATAAGTACATAATATTTTTCTCTGAAACACATTTAGTCAAAAGTCCATTACATTACATTATTCTGCACAAGCACCCGAGGTTTTAACAAAATGGATTTTTACAAGAACTCACTGAAAGTCGAATCTGATGGCTGATAGTGGCATGAGTGTGGGATCAGTTTAGTATATATATTTAAAGTAAAATTGTTTTCATTTCCCAGCCATTATAAATTATTACGTGGTTCATTAAATTCTATTACAACGAACTCTAAATTCGACTGGTAAGTTAATAAAACTCACAAAAAAGTAACCTCCCACACACAAAAAACGCAGAGAACTGACCTACTATGGCAATTTTTGGTTAACTGCCCTAAAATGCTAGAATTATTCAGATATGGAGGCTTATTTTATGTTAAATTTACATGTAAAACACACACACTAAATTCTTAAATTTATTTTTTTGTTTTTTTCTTCTTGCCTGTGATTTTTCAGAATAACTAAGAAAAATCGGACGAAACAAATAAATACACAAAGAATAACTGTTGCTAAAAGCAAGCTAAGCTACTCTTATAATTTTTGCTTTTTTTTTGTATTTTAACTTATTTTAAAGTGTTTTTAACTTAAAAATGATGGAAATGTAAAGCCTATTGAGTTAAAACAAAAAGCAAGATGGTGGTCTCATTTGAATCATAATCGAGCCTTGATAATCGCTCAGAAATTGGAAATAAAACAAAGTACCAATAGAAATGCATCCAACAAATTTCACCATGTTTATTCAGTGTTATGTGGGAACAAGAAAAATGGCCGACATGCGACTCTGAAGTCTCGATAATAGCTCAAAAATAAAAAATCAAACAATATACTAGTAAAAACCTAATCAATAAATGTTACCAAAAGCAAGATAAGTTACTCTTCCACCTAGTAAAAGAATATATTTGACTTTTACAAAGAAAACAATTTGAACTTTCGCATTGCATTAAAATAAATATTAAACAAAAAATATGTTAGTAATAAATTTTCAAATCATGAATCACAGTCTTTCTGGCATTGTGTCAGTTAATGGATGTGAAAACTAAATTGTCAAAGCCAAACGGTATTAAAGATGTTAATACCAAAAATACTTTTAGTAGTCTGGGCTTTTATTGTCTTATATTTCATTCCAACTTTTGATAGATGGGAAGTGAGACTGATCTGGCTTCAGACGGCCTCAAGTGCCACTAGGAATCCCTAAGTCTAAGCATAAGTAAATGATACAGGCAGAATCAATGACAATTTGGTGCTAAAAGTTTTTCACACAGAAGCATGAAAATTCACAAATTAATTTTAAATTCATTTCAAAGCTAAGCTTTTTTCATACCTTTCATCCATTCTTTGTCATATATTTGTAAATGCTGAGTGAGGGAGAAGACAAAAACCTACCAACAAAGCCCAACTAGACAAAAGCAAAAACCTATAAGATAAATGAATTAAAGATTAAAAAACACTTGATAATCTACTTTTGATTTAATTAGCAGTAATCTTCAATATTATTTTTCTTGACAAAATATTTCTTTAATTTTAAATAATTTTTTCGATATCTTGTAATTCTGCATTCTTCTAGATGTTACCCAGCGAATTTTCACAAAGTTTCAATTTTTGTTTTGTTTATTTTAAGCAAATAAAAAAAAATTACATCTTATTTGGATGTTATGATCCACAGATTTTAGTTTTACTAATAGTTTAAAAACAATAAAGATTCATCATCAGTAAAACTAATGGAAAATTAAGTTTAAAAAATATTAAAAGAATCGTTTTTGGAATCAGAAATTAAGCACAATTTTTCCGATTCTGATACAGATTCCAATACTCCCAAAAGTTCTGATTTTTCTAATTTCAATTAATCTTTCCATCTAATATAACTACATACGTTATGCAAGTATTACTTTGGTATTTTACAAAAGTTTTAATGAATGGTATTTATTTTCAGTGTACAAATTATTCTGAACTTTGTAAATGTATTGTTTCCTAACACATGTAATTATTAATGAAAAGACGATGCAATAGCTCA
This sequence comes from Euprymna scolopes, assembly GCF_053919585.1. Classification (NCBI taxonomy): domain Eukaryota; kingdom Metazoa; phylum Mollusca; class Cephalopoda; order Sepiida; family Sepiolidae; genus Euprymna; species Euprymna scolopes. Next base: position 49,253,394 of record NC_136494.1, read on the forward strand.
AAAATGTTGTTGTTTTTTTTTTTCCAGATTCCTTCATCTATGAAGAAATGCAGACAGATGTATATAAACAAGAGTGTCCATTTTAGAAAAGGTTGGATTCGAACTGTGAAGTAACTTTGTGCTGAACCTTGCTCAGCAGAAGAAATGTAAACAAATTCCCCCCAAGCACTAACTTCAACTGAGGTGCCCTCTCTCATGAAATGATGACTCGACTATTTTAGTAGCTTTGTTCTTTTAAAATGTCCACCGTTTAGGATTTTCCCTCCATATTAAAAACCGATCTTGTGTCTTATTTTTTTCTTGTAAACAAGTAAATAGGAAAATCTGACTAAATATTATAGTTAACACATATTTATGGCCTACCAAACTTCATATATAGAATATTTTATTGAAAACTATAGACACTCAAGAGGTCCCACAATTAGGTTATAAATGCTGAAATCATTTTTTTTTTTAATAGATAGAATCAACCTACTGAAAGGAGAGCCAACTGAAAAGAGCTTATATCAACCCATACCGCCCCCTCCTCCTGTTCTGGGTAGATTACACTGGTTTTCTTCTTTAAGGAGAATATCAAATTCATAAGTAGTTCCCAGTTGCATGTTTTCTCAGTGAGAAAAAATGAATTTGGGCAACATTAATTTTTGCAAAAGATGTAACCCATGTAACTTCACATACAGCACCAGATATTCCCAAATGGTCACCTATCTGGTATTAACCAAGTTTAACATTACTTAATTTCAGTAATTTACTGGTACGTCAATATAATTATGCTGAAGAACTTTGATTACTTCATAGAAACATTTGAAATGCTCACATGCATTCCAATCGGATATGGTGAGATAGAATTTTTAGGGAACAAAATCTTATATACAAACCCCACTATATCTATCTCCATTTTTTCAAATTGTATCCCCTTCGAGATGCAAGGTCGCAGAGCGGCATGAGGCAGGTCAAATAATTGTATTTTTTGTGGGTCGTTTTATATAGGTCTAAAGCTGTTAAAAATAGCTGATAAGGGGTCAAAATTGAAAGAAATTGAAACTTGACGTGTAAGTCAATTTAAAGTTCTCTTGTAGATATGTGCAAAGATATATACATTTATACGTTAATGTGAGTTCATTTTTACCTATTTACTATCCAATTAATGATAGCTCAAACGGTAACGACTAAGGCTGGAGCACTATATGCTTTGATTTTAGTTTTAATTTGAGCTGATGGTACCCAAATCATTTTTTTTTTAACTTTTTAAATTACTACTATATATTAGATACAATATAATAATCAATAGAAAATTGGCTATATAATAATAAGTATAAAATCTGCATAAATTAAAATATCATATTTAACCATATTTTAAAAGAATAAATAAGTATAAATATTTAAAAAAATATGTGGTTTGAAGTCTCCTTTTTAAACTGAATAAATGCTAAAGTTAAACTACTAAGAACTTAGGTAGAAAACAAACCCCTAGTTATCTTTTTTAAAAGAACAGTAAAAAAAAATATTAAACAAAATATTATGGGGGTGTAGTCTCTTTTAAAAACACCATCTCCTGCAAGAAGGGTCATAAAATGTGTTTTCAATCAATATTTATTCAATAATGGACCAGTTTTCCTACATAGCAAAATGGACAAGTTTTCTGTGGACGAGTCTCTATGTATCATTCAAGATTTTGATAAACTCATTTTTCACTTCAAAGTCCAAAGATGAGCCTCATAAACAGAAGAAGCCGACGACAGACTGTCAATATACAGCTGGCGCCAACGAAATTTAAAAACAGTATTTAACCTTTTAATAATCAAGTAAACTCCCTAGAATGGGGGTATCTAGACATTTAGCGAATAAATGTGAAAAGTTTACAAAGGGAATAGGTAAGTTATCTCTTGATAAATGACTAATAAATAAAATAAATTAAACTCTGAACACATGTTAAATCTGTAAATGAGATTTATAACCCTTCTTTGGCCCCTCTCAGTCTTATGTTGTAAATGAACAACAACTTCTAATAAAACCAATTTGTGTTTGTTTCATTTTTTTATTTAAAAAAAAAAAAAAAAAAAAAAAATCGGTTTGGAATCGGAAATTAGCCTATAATTTTTCCGATTTCCATACACCAAAAAGTTGCGATTTTTCCAATTTCCATTAATCGTCCCAACACTAATAATAAATAGCATGGTCGATTTTAAAACATTTCCGTTGTGTGCATTTGAGTCTCTGTCCCATCAGTTTCATGGAGTGAGGAAGAGCTGGACGTTTATGGAAAAGGGGAGTTTAAAAATTTATTTTTCCACAAGAAACATAAGCAAATCTACAAATGGGTTTAGAATAGAGATCGCCAGACCAGTATGCAGCTCTCATCAATGATGTCCAATCTCAACTGGAGTGGAGCCTATGAAAGAAAGTTGTCAAAGCACAGCAAAACCCAAGAGTTAGTGGAAACTTTGGGTGTTAGTGACAAAATATCATCTAAAAGACTTCCCTAACGTTGGTTATGCATACAGCTGGCCATGAATAAAGATTCTCTGTTATGAACCTCATTCTCAACACTCACCAGAACAGGCTGTGATCAGAACATCAATAAAAGTTTAAGATAAACCTGGGTCCCAAAAGGTTGTTTCCTTGGAAGAGGTACTGGCTAAATGGGAAGGTATTAAACCTAAAAGTTATACATAATAGGATAATCATTGCATATTAATCTGTTCTTATAAAGCACTAGCGGGGGTACCCGGTGTTGCCCGGGTGTTTGTAGGTGTGTGTGGTGTTAAATAAAAAAGAACCGGGGGGGGGGGATCGAACCTAAAGCTCTGAGGCGAAGTTTGAAAATAAAATCGGCCAGCCAGAATGAGTTAGTGAAAGATGCTTGAATTTATTTAAGTAAGAATCAAATTGACAGGTGCGCGGCCAGAAGTTATCAAGCGTTACGACTACGACGACGACAGCGTAGGTTTGTTTGTTATAAGCAAAGTAAAAAAAGAAAACAATGTTAACATTTAAGCGGGGGAAAAAACAAAAAAACTAACGTAAGGCAAATGAACGATGAAAACAGAAAAACGAAGACGTGAAAAATGGCTTAAATAAGCCTGTTTCGATATTAAAATTTAAAGAATCGGTGGGTACTCTGGGGTTTTTGGGTGTCGCTAAGAATAAGCGAAGTAAAAAAAAAAAAACAGAAAAACGAACGTTATGCGAAAAATGGCTTGAATAACACTGATTCAATATTTAAATTTAAAAAATCGAAAAAAAAAAAAAAAAAACATCTTACACCAGGATTCGAACTCAAAACGTTTAGATAATGAACAAAGGCCCTAACCAACTGAGCTAAAGCGACGTACATGAAGTTTGTTCGGTTTTTCAACTATTTAAAGTAAATCAGGTCACAATATCATCTGACGCATGCGTGGAATCGGTCATTGTCATGAGAGGACCGTTTTTGTTGACCCCCCCACCCCTGTCGAAAATTGTTGATTTCGGGGTGAAAAAGTTTTTGGCCAATTTTTCGATATTTATTTAGCAAAGGATGGAGCTTCGATGTGATACCGAGTTTGTGAATTTTCATCGCATCTGTCGAAAGTTTTTAGCAGACATCCAAACATACACACAAACATACATTTTCACTTTTATATATATAATCACGACATATTGGTTCCTGTTAGATCACCCAAGTTAAGCATCATTGAGCCTGGTCAATGGGTGACCATTTAGGAATACTAGATACTGTATATGCTCTCCATTTATCTCAGAACTGTTCCCAGTTATCCTGAACTTCTCTTTTCCACTGGAATCAGGAAGAGATATGGTTGGAGATTGCGCAACCTTTGCTTCATGCAGACATTCTTACTCGAGGTATCCATTGTCTCTTGAAAAAGAACTGACAACCATTACATTAATTTGCTCATAATATACCATGTACATACCTGCAACATATTTTCAATTATCGTCATGTATTTCATAGGAATCGACTGGTTTTAATTTTCTCAACTAAAATTAAAATATATTGCTTTAAATAATTTTCAGACAAAAAGTTTTGGTTTATAAAAAATGAACCTAAGTATATTCTAGCTAAGTGGGCATTTCAGAATAGCAGTAAACATTCATATTGTAGAATGTAAAACATGAAAGAGAACTTCAAAGTTACATTTGATAAGAGAGCATCATAACTATAGAAACAGGCATTCCAAAGGAGTGGCCTGTAATTTCAAACCTAATAACTGTAAAGTAGTAGCACTTTACTACCCGTTATTATAAAGGCATAAATTATCATGAGTCTTAATGTGAACATCAGACAACAAGCCTACTTTCCCCCACTATTGTTATTGACATCCACTTTGTATACATTTGTTTTAGTACTATAATATTTGCTCTCAACAACTATAATGCACAAAGTAAAAAAAAAAAAAAATCACTCAATTTTTTTTTTTTTCATTGCTAAGAGAATGACAAAATTCGAACTAAGCAATGGGTATGTTTACATAAAGAAAGTTGGAATTCTCAGCTTTCCAGGTTGCTTTGAACATTGTTGCAAGAATTAAAAAAAAACATGTCTAAAAGAATAAATCTGCCAAACTTTGCATAATTTGGTTAGAAATAGAAAATGCATATATAGCTCAGTAAGGTAGTGACTACTTGAGAAAGGAATTCTTTGGAATTTTAGAAACGTCATAGCATATTTTAAGTCTACATATATCAGGTTTTCTAATAATAAATATTGAAATACTGGTAAAAGTTAAATATTGGTATTAGGATGGGATGTGTTATCTCTCCACTAATTTTCATGTTGGGTATGATATTACCTGGTAAAGAAAACACCAATATTTTTTTTTTTAAATCATTGAATTTATGAAGCTTTCCATGACTGATACAATCATAGTTGCAGAATCCAGATCACATGTGAAACGACTAGTGACATGCCTACCAGAACTCTTCAAATAGGCTGCAATGAAATTAAAGATTTCAAAGTGTTACGGTATCTATAATTAAAGGAATTTGCAAGAAAACAACCGTCTCCGAGTATGAAATCTCTACAATCCGTAACAAAAAATCAAGAGCCTTGGTCACAGCACTCTCTACCTCTCACTGATCAAAATTGTTGATAGGACCTCTAAGTAAAAAGCGCTAAAAGATGAATTATGCTCCAATAATAAATGGGATTCCCTGAACAAAGACAAATCATGGTGTATTTACTTTTCGTTAATTCCTAAATAATCATAGTCATGGTGAGATACCACTTATAAAAATCAAAATGATAGGACATTTTTTTTTATCAGTATATGAAATAATGGTTGTAAGTATTGCACTATACAGTTAACCAATATAGCTAAAACTTCCAATATTGAGGAGTATTAACTTTTCCAAATTCTTCATGACTCTGTAATAACTGGTTGAAAATGGAAAGCAAAACAAGCTGTAGGAGACACACAATTGGTCCTTTGGATGAAAAAAATGACACTGACAAATAAGCCACAATAAACAAAAAAAAAATGGTTTCGGAAAAAATTCATTATCTTGAGGAAGTCAACTGTATTGCTATAGCTAAAGTGGAATTACAGATAGGTTGAGAGATAATAACCAGCTTGTGTGCAAGAAGTTTTAGACAAGACAATTGAGAACTCAAATGTGCAGAAAGTATATTTCGATCATGAGGTTATTGAGGTTATTCGGAAGTTATGTTATCTTAGTGATACCATTGGAATACAGAAGCTGGTGTTGGTGTGATTGCAATAGGAATGGAATCTTTTCATTTCATGCTTATTCTTGGAAAATCGATTAACATCCCTAATTGTGACAGTACTTTGGTTTTTATTTGGAACCAGAATGAAATTGCAATAAGTCAAATCAAAACAACAAACCAGGGAAAAAAAATGAAGAAATTTGAAATCAGAATACATATTATCAAAAAATGTCAGAAAACAGACTGTAAATGTAAAAAAAACATGTGACCACTGGAAAGAAACTGGAGCATGGTTTACATGAGTATTACTTTCCCCATAATTTTGTCACTTAAAGTCACACATCTCGATTTCTGGGAAAAGTTAATTCTATTGAAAAGAAAAAAAGATATTTTTTAAAGTCATATTTTTTAGTACAACATTTTTCTTGCCAACCAGATTTCATTTTTGTTTAAGAAAATGTAATCTGTTGCAAAAAGTTCATTTGAATCTGGTGAAAAATTGAATATGTTCCAAGCCTTAGAAGTGGCTATGAATGGAAAAATGACTTTAATCATATTATCGTATGTGAATATATAACAAATATAATATAAAAAATAAGTCAGCCGGATTCTCAGTTAGACCTAAATAGCATGGTAGGTAACACTTGATTTTGATCTGCCATTAATTTTGGATCTGTATCTTTTATACAGAATAGAAATTCCAATTCATTTCATCAATTCGATATTCTATCTGTCCCAATATTTTTTAAGTAGCCAGCACTCTGCAGAGATTCACTGCTTATTTTTATTGTATAATATATAGAGATAATCAATAAAATCACTTAGTTTGTTAAAATTGTTCATAAAAATAGCATTCAAAATCTATTTAGTGTGTTCTGCGGTAATGCTGAAATCCATTACACTTTAAATAATAAGTGAACAACATTAAATAAGTACATTCTCTATGGTTTCAATTACTTACCGATTTTTGTGGGGGAGCAAAAATAAAATAATTTACAAGTCTTTCTCTTTCTCTCTCACACACACGGGAAGGTAAAGCATATTAGTCCCTTATATGAAAGAAAGTTGACAGTTAAAAGTAAACACTACAAAACAAGTACCTACTAAGTAGGTATATTCTTGATCAGCATTGAATAATAAGTATCTAAAATTTAAAAATAATTATTCATTCTTTGGGAGTCCACTGGACCAGGTTTTATCAATACGGAGGGGGTCAATTTTTCATTAATTTGAAAATAACATGACTCATTTGCTGAGGAGTCTATTATAGGAAAGTCCAGCTAGAGAGGAGTGGGCTTGGCAGGGTATAAAGAGGGAGAATAGAGGATAGAGAAAGAAAAAATAGATAGGCATAGAAAGAGGTGAAGAGATAAAAATTTTAATAGATATGTTATACTTTTGTCTCGGGTAATTTTTTTTTTTTTTTGTCATTTTTTTTTTTTTTTTCAAACCATCATTCAATATTATCAGAAGTGAGAAAAAGGGCATAAAATAAAATAAAATAAAAATTTTAATTTAAAATTAGCTATCAAAACTAGCCAGTTAAGTGTGCAAAAATGAATAAATATAATGAAATTCTCTTTAATCTCAACTTTGAGGGGGGCATTATAATAAAATTTGGATGCAAACAAATTTTTTTCTTTTCTCTTTTTTTTTTTTTTTTTTACATAGGCATTACCACATTATCAAGGCCAAGAGGCCACTCAAGGATAAGGGTTAAAGAGTGTACAGTAGAAATTGGACAATATAGTAATCATTAGTAATGAAAATTTGGTAGATTTGATAACTTATATGGAACGGCTCATCAAGAACTTATTTACGTTAGACTTGAACACAACCATATTGTAGTCAGCAGGAAAGCAGGAAAACGGAAGACAATTCCACAGGCGTGCAGTTCTAAGAAAGAAGCTTTGTTCATGGAATCTACGTTTAGGTTTAGGCACAGATAAAGAGTGGGGGGAATTATTGATAGTGTTTACAGCTAGACGAGTGTTTCTTGTGAAAGTTTGGCGAGGGGGGACCATAGATTGAAGCTCAGTCGAACACTTTCCATGAAAATAACGATACATCAGAGACAAACTCGCAACATCTCTTCTGTGAGATAGAGGTTGCAAGGAAGAGAAAAGGACATCTCCTACGAGGCTACGAAGTCTATTTTAAATGTACAATTTTTTTCTCTTATGTTGTTTTTTTATTTTTTTACAGATTACTTCAAATTAGGTCACTATCTTTAGTGATTTAATTTTTAACATTGGTATTTTTTAACTTAATGTTATTATTTGTCTATTTATACAAAATATTTTGCCTTAAAGAAAAAAAGATCACTTGTCAACATGGTGGACTCAATATCGGTTTTTAAATTGTTTTTGTTTTTTTTTGTTTTTTTGCTTTTTTTGCGTTTTTATAAAATATCCAGGTTGGAAACTTTAATGAATTAAATTTTTACCCTATTATCAAACTGTGTGTTTGCTTTTCAAATCAGGGGTTATTTTTTCTTTTGATTTAATATTAAAAGAAAAATCTAGCTTAATCTCTACTGTGCTATGAATCATATTACTATAATTCAATGTGAAATAATTGAAATGAATTTTATATGAACAGTTAATACTGCATTTTTGTGTCACTGTTTTGTTTTTTTATTTATTTTAAATAATGGGATATTTTCCTGACTTGAACTAATAATTCTTGTCTCCATTATAATTAATTTTCGTTTTTTAGAATATGACATTACATTGGTAAATATTTTTTTCACTTACTTGAAGCCTACATTTTTTGTTAGCTTGTAAACATTGTTTTCTGGACCACACAAGATGACCAATTTTCTCATTTCCAACAAACGCTGAACGCTCATAATTTGATGGCTAATTGTGTTACTAAAATAAATTTATTGTTTATGTTTTGCAAAAATCTATATAACCACATCAAAAGTATTTAACTATAACAAAAATAAAATTTTGGTTTGAAATATCTATTAAATATGCTATTTTTTTTTTTTAATAATGAATTTACAGAAAAACTATACAAGGAACATTCTCCAAATGCACTAGTTTTCATCACACACATTTGGTTGGTTGGTTGTTTTGTTTTACGGCATATCAACCCTTTTCAGGTTATTTAATGCCGAATCTGGTGATTTTGAAGAACGATTTTTTTAATATAGTATATTTGTTTTTTAAGTCGTAATCTATTTAACCCATAGTTGGGACCCTAACAGGTGCTACCACTCCGGGTCAGAGTGGACCTGGGAGCAATGGCAATTAAAGGGTGGCTCCACACTCCCTAAGGCCTGCAAGCTGGGGCCCTCACCATTGGATATAGTTTTAGGTCATATCCAGGACCACACACATTTGGATATTTACAAATAAAATGCAATATGTTAAAAATATGTCAAATAATCTTGCTTTCAATATATTCCTTTCAATCTTTGTTTTCAGACTTTTATTTCGTTTATTTTCTATTTTCTAAAAAAAAAAGTAATTGAAATTTTAAGCTACACTTATCTGAAGAGGAAGAAATATAGATCAAACGCCCATTAAAAAAAGTTGAGCCCCATTTAGGAAATTAAGAAAAAAGCAGTCAACTTAAATGCAAATGCAACACTCCGATTTCATGTTGTTGAACACTCGCTGACAGTTTACTATGAATGCCTGCTGACATGACATTTATAGGTATTTGATTTCTTTAAATTCTTGTGTTAATTGCCCGTAGCCTTGAAGTAAGATGCTAGCCTACAGAGTTATGGGTGTTAGTGACTGGGTTCAGATCTGACCAGCAGTATCACTTCCTACACTGATGATTGCATATGCATGAAACACTAGTGTTTGTAAATGTAAAAACAATTGTTAATATTTATTTGAAAGTATGTAAGAGATGTAATTGATTTTTATCTATTATAAAAATTCAATAATTACATGTATTAAGTAATCCATTTCCTCTTATATTTCTTGGGTACACAGCCAAAAGGAGTGGATACAGAAAGACACAGACTGAGAATAAGAAAGAGTAATCAAATACATCAACAATGGTGATACATGCTTCAACATTTATGATACTTGTTTATTTTCAGATAAAACAAGCCGTGCATGTGTGGTCCGCCTCTGGTGCTGCCTGTAAGATGATGCCACAAAAAATAGTGAAGAAATGATGAATATGAGAAGTGTGAAGGGCCAATGTTGCCTTCACATTTTCACCATTTCAGAAAAATCTAATACATGGGGCAAAAGCAATGGGGGTAAAAAGTGTCATTTTTTGCAATTTTGGAACATTTGTGACCCCTTTTAAGCTCCTGGGAGCATGGACAAACGGTGCAGTTTCATGCCTTAAGACATGTATATTTGAATTCAGCACCGTGGGAAACCACTATATAGACATAAATATCAAGTTTTTGAGTAATATGAAAATAAAGCTCACAAAAGGCATGTTTTTTTAGCCCTAAAAGTTCCAAAGGGATGCAAACTTAAATTTTGCCAGGGTCACTCATACTGTATTAATATTAAGAACAATAACTTCCATATTTTGGCCAAGTTTTAGGAAAATTTAATGGATGGATCAAACACTATGGGGCAAAAAGTGTTTGTAAACTGTTTTTGACTCCTGATGGGGGTATGAGACCAATGAATTCGCCAATCATTTTTATAACCACCAATGAAATCTTCCAAAGTTACTATAAAAATTGTTGAATTTTGGATTCAATCAGTTTGCCGTTAACTATGTCACGGACCGCATTTGATTCTTGGTCGCCATCTTGATTACTGCCAATTACACTCAGGATCTGATCTGAACTACGCCATCATCTTTGTTCAACATAATGTCTGATCACTTAACAGGTTATGCGTCTAGCCATCGTCTTTTCTTTGACGGATCGGAATCTAAATTCGAATTGTGACAGGTAAAATTTCTGGGGTATCTTAAGGATTCGAAAACTACACAAAGCCATACAATCTCCAACAGAAAATCCTAACGACCCTGAATTTCTCGAAAAGAACGCAACTGTTTTTGCGGAACTGATTCAATACTTAGATGATAGAAGTCTGTCTCTGATTATAAGAGACACCTTGGACGACAGACAGAAAGCATTAAACATATTATAAGAGAACATTATTTATCAAAAAGGAAACCGAAAATTATATCCCTATATACAGAACTAACGTCTCTGAAACATAACGAGGATTAAACTATTACTGACTACGTTATAAGGGCAGAAACAACCGCCAATGCCTTAAAACTCTCAGGTGAAATAATAAGCGATAGCTTGTTGATATCAATGACCCTCAAGGGACTTCCAGACGATTTTAAACCATTTACAACTGTTATAACGCCAAAAGACAAGCCCATAAATTTCAGTGAATTTAAAGCGGCATAGCGCAGTTCCGAAAAGACTAATCGTATGCCCGTGGACAATAATAACTCCAGCAATATTATGAAGTTCAAAAATGCTTCTCGAAAACAGACACCACCAAATTATGCACCTCACCACAATGTGTTTCCCAAAAGTAATTTTCCCAAGAAAAAGAATAAAATTATCTGCTATAATTGTGGACGACCCAACCACAAAAGTTTCCAATGTCGATATAAACACTCTAAAATGAACTCCGTAAAAAACGTTGAGAACTTTGAGGAAGAACATACATTTCTATTCACATGTAACTTTGACAATGCCACAAACGGTAAAAATCTTGTAGACAGCACACGGATCACCAAGGAATCTGATTTTATTAATTTTGATTCAAACTTTAATCCATAAAGTCATTTTGTCGAACTTGCTGATGGTAGTCAAATGATATAGTCTTGAAAAGAGGCGATGCTAAAATATCCCTAAAAAATAATAAAGGCAAAATCTGTAACTGTATTCTAAAAAATGCTCTGTTCATACCTACATTTAAGAAAGACATATTTTCCATGCAGGCTGCAATTAAACAAGGCGCGAATATACAATTTGGCCAAAACAAGTCAAAATTGATATACCCCAATGGAACTGTATTTGACATTAAAGAAAATGGCCAACTATATTATTTAAAAAGTATGGTTCCCTCAAAAACTGCCTTTCACGACTTGGAAACCTGGCATAAAATTCTAGGACACTGCAATACAGCTGATATTAAAAAATTACCAAATGTAGTCGAAGGCATGAAAATAATACCTTCAGACGATCTCCCAAATTGTGATGTGTGTGCACAGGGGAAAATGACAAAAGATATAAGCAGAATGCCAGACAAAAAGGCGACGAAAATTCTCTCACTTGTGCATTGTGACTTACCAGGTCTGACCAGCCCAATGGGGAGAAATAATCTAAGGTACATATGAACTTTATTGATGATTTTCCGGTTTAATTATAGTTTATTTTCTAAAAAAAATATCCGACCCTATCCTCCCACTTAGAAATATTTAGCTGACATTGCCCTGTACGGCTCAGTAAAATGTATTCGCTCAGACAATGGGACTGAATTTACTAGTAAAGACTTTATACTTCTATTAATTAACCACCATATTAAAAACAAGAAATCTGCGCCATATTCCCCCTTCCAAAATGGCACTGCTGAAAGTAGCAATACACATGAAAAAATTTAAATGGCTTAAAATATTTACATATTGGTATACATAGAAAGAGCTTGATAAGCTAAGAAAGAAGCTTTTTAAATTTTTTAAATCCAATTAAAATCAAGGAAGTTAGGACTATTTTTATGCCCTGCGTGTTTGGATATTTTTCCATCTTTAAAACCATTTGTCACATTTTTTGCACTACTTTTTCAGTAAAAATGCTATATCTTTGTTAAAACACAAGATTAAGCAATGAAATTTGCCATATAAGTGTATTTTTGTGCAAGGAATCTGAATATGCTACTGAAAATCTCCAGAAATGAATGGTTTCCAAATAATCTGCAGTAAATTCACATAAATATGCTGCGATTGCTTAAAAATGTCATTTAAAAGAAAAGAAGTTAGAGAACTCAAAGTTTAATTGTAATGCATTTTATGTGCCAAAAACTGAAATCGAAATCTAGGATTGGTTAAAAATGAATATATTGCAATATTTCTTTGGTATTATTATAGATTAATACCTTCTGTTACCCTTCCCCATCTGACCACCTCTCCAAAATATGTGATTCTACCTTTATAGACAATTGCATGTGAACAACTTGAAAAACTTTAATAAAAGATAAAAATTATTTTAGAATTTAATGTAAAATGATTTCTCATTTTGAATCATTCGAGCGTTTTAGGGCAATTACCCCTCCCCTCCTTTTTTCCTATGATAGATAAATCCTTTTTTTGTTTGTTTGTTTTCTAAAAGGTGATTATGCGTGGTTTTAAGAGCATCTTTGTGCAATTATGAGAAGGTAGGGAGGTTGCCACTCTGACTTTGGGTTAATGATAGGGCTAAGGAAAATTATGTGTGAACATCCTGAAGACTTGATAGAAGCAAAACAGTTTTAGAATTTAGAGTGGAGGTTTGTTTCACATAAATGTAAAATAATTCACCATTTCAAGACGATCCTAGCGTTTTAGGACAGTTGACCAATTTATTTTTTTTGGGGGGGGGGAGATTAATCATGTGCACTTTTCTTTAAAGGTTTTTATGTTTTTTTTTAACGTTTATATGAGCTCACAGAGGGAGTTTGTTTAGTGGGGAGCTCTGCCACTTATACTTAGCGTTATTGTTAAGGCTAAAAGGTGTTAGGAGGAGGCTTGCCACTCGTACCTAGGATTAGACATAGAATTAAGCAAGATTTTTTTAAGAGGGTGTTTGATACCTATTGTGAAACTTTACCAGAATTATGACAAACAGACAAAAATAAATCTTATTTAAAAAAGTGACGTCCCTCTAACAGAAAACATGATGCTTGGAAAAATATCAAGTATTTAAATTCTATTTAAATATAAAAAAAGAAACAAGTTTTTGCTAAAGCTGGCAAATTGTTAAAAATTTTGAATTAATGTTATTTTGATTTTTAATTACATTTCATGTCTTTTCCTACCGTTTTTACATATAAATATTTAAATACTGATTATTTTTATTTTATTTTATTTTTGTAATAATCGGATAGATTAGTTTCCATTCGATAATTATTCACTGAAAACATTTTTTAAGGGACGAAAATTAGAAGTGTGTGTACCATTCGTACACGTGCACCAAAACATCATATTTCACATTTTTGCTTGTTAAAATATTTTAAAATTTACTACTAACCAATTTTTAAAAATATTTGTATGGTTGATAACAAAATAGCTCTAACTAAACATGTAAGAATTTTTTTTATAACCAGATTTTCAATTAAAAAAAAAAAAATCGATTTGGAATAAAAATAAACAACAAAAACAAACGCCTGTTTACGCCATGTTATCACTGCTGCTGCTGATTCTGCTACTATCACTAATACTACAGAAGTCTTGATTCAAATTCATAACGATTTTTTCGGATATTATGTTTTTAAATTGCTACGTACCACTAGAGAAAACCCTGTCCAATCATCTTTTTAACAAATAAACATTTATTTATTTAATAGTGAGTGTCCGAAGAAATTTTTTTTCAAAACTTTCAATCCTCATCACTTTGAAATCTTTTCTTTAACACAACAAAAAAACGAATGGTCGAATGAATTTTGGACACTCGAAATTATTAAAATTTACATCTCTTTTGGCTAATTTCCAAATTTCATTTAAAAATTCTTAACAGAAACACGGTACGAATGTTTAGAAATCAGGGAGGGTCGTTACAAAATCTTACCGAAAATGCTTGTTTTATGATGTTCACATTTTTATCACTTTATTTGCTTTAAACTCTAAAAATATATTATGCATGTTATTATTTACTAATTCATTTGAAAGAATATTAATTTCTGAACAAAACGGTGGTATTTTGAAGACTTAAAGTGCTTTGGTTTTTAAAATATGACTATTTTAGCAGAAACACCTTGAAATCTGTGATTATCTAAAGTGTTTTAACGGCCATGTGTATTGCTACTGAAAGAGCATGGCGAATGCTTTTTGAGATGACAAGATGCCTACTTATCGAATCAAAATTAACGCATAGTTTATGGACGTACGCTTTAATAGCAGCAGCATATATCAGAAATAGATCGTTCAATAAAAGACTAGGCAAAACACTGTATGAAGTTTTGCAGTGTAAAACCCAAAATGAACCAAATACATATATTCGGTTCAGATTGTTTTGCATTTCTAGAAAATACCAGTAAACTAAATACTAAAAGCGAAAAATGTATTTTTGTAGGTTACGATAAAAACAGTCCAGCATATTTAATCTACTTTCTACCTACAAAATGCCATAAAAAGGGTTAGATGTGTAAAATTCAATGATACATTAAATTTAAAAAATGGCGATCCAGTGGATGAAAAACGTGAAGAAATATTACCTAGCATCTTAATCGATCACAATGAAAATATTAATAACAACTACGGTAGAACTACTGACGAAAATATTAACCAGACACGTCGATACCCAATAAGGGAGTGAAAAAGGCCAGAATTCTCACAAATTGAAAAGATACAAGACTACACAGTGGATTGTTGTTACTCATTGAAAAATGCACTGGAAAGTTATGAGGCGATTAATTCAGAAAATCAGAAAGAATGGAAACAATCCGAATTGAAAGCTTTATCTGAACACATACGAAATAGTGGCAAAACCAACAAATAAAAATATAATTTCTTCACGCTGGATTTTTTTCAAAAAATAATCACAGCTTCTGGCAGTGAAACTTTTAAAGCAAGATTTGTTGCAAAAGGTTTTTCACAAATTGGAGTGGAATATTTTGCAACATTTTCACCAACGACAAATTTAATGACAGTTAGAATTTTATTACAACTTGCCGCTCAATACAATTTAAAAATACATCAAATGGATGTAAAACATGCTTATTTAAATGCTCCGATTGACTGTGAAATCTATATATATATATTTACAAAGGGATTTAAAATGAAAAATAAAAATTGCGTATGGAAGCTGAATAAATCGTTATATGGACTAAGACAAAGTGCTCACAATTGGAATCTAACACTCCATAATTATTTAATAGAACAGAAATTCGAGCAATGTCCCGTAGACGCGTGCATGTATACCAAAAATGTAGGTAATAAATTGTTGATTTTGGTTTTTTGGGTTGACGATATATTACTCGCCTCAAACTGCGACAACACTTTAAAAGATATTAAGAATAAATTAAATAAAAAATTTAAAATGGCCGATCTTGGACGACTGTCATGGTTCCTCGGTATAAAATTTACCTGTGGAAATGAAATTATAACTATGAACCAATCACGATACATTGAAAAAATTCTACTCAAGTTCGGAATACAAGATTGCAAACCATGTTCAACTCCCGTCGAAATGTATATAAATAAAAATATAGGGAACAAAACAAAATCCATAGATAATGGATTATACAGGAAAAAGGTAGGAAGCCTCATCTATTTGATGACCGCAACTAGGCCTGACATGTTACACTGTAACAAAGCTATCTCAAAACTTATCGAAACCGACAATTAAGGACCTTAATCGTGCAAAACAAATCCTTCATTACCTAAAAGGAACCAAGGAACAATCTTTAATATTTAAAAAGACTACATATCCTCTAAATTTAGAAGGATTTTCGGATTCAGATTGGGGTAACTGAGGATAGAAAAAGTATAACAGGATATTGTTTTAGACGGTCAAAGACTGGACCTATGATCTCTTGGAAAACTAAAAAGCAACAAATTGTTGCCCTTTCTACTTTTGAAGCAGAATATGTAGCTCTCACCCATTCAGCACAGGAGGCAATTTTTCTGAACACCCTTTTAAAATATTATAAAACCAGATCTAAGTAAAAGACCTATAGTAATTCAGTGACACAGTTGGAGCAGTATCTTATTAGCAAATAATTCTATGATTCATCAAAGGTCAAAGCATATTGATATCAGATATCATTTTATAAGGTATGAAATAAGTAAAAAAATCTATTACTCTTATTATTATGTGACGTCTGAAAATAATATAGCTGACATTTTCACCAAACCTATAAAAAGAATAAAATTAAAATATTTTATAACCAAACTTTTTGGAATCTAATTATGAATAAATCTCTTTTCAGAAACCCAAAAAGAGAAGTATGAATAGTCAAAATCACACCAAAAAAAACACAAAAAAAAAAAAATTGTAAATTGTCCCGGGCACAACATTAAACTGCAACCATTTCTATCTGACTAACCAAATTAATCAACTAATACCTAACATAATGTTTCCAGTTTTTGTTTTTGAAAAGAAAAAAAAAAAAAAAAAAGTCACTTTTTAAAACTTTTTGTAAATTTCCTTTTTGTCAAATAATTTTTTGTATCATTTTTTTTTGGCAAACGTTTGTTAAAAAAAAAATGTATATTTGTGAATTTTTGTGCATATGTTTATATGTATTTGAAAAGTATTCTATTTGTATGTTTATATATATTTGAAAAGTGTTTATTTTTATATGTATAAAAAAAAAAATGGCTTCTTTTGCACACATTATACCAATATATTAACAATTCCTTTTGACCAATGAGAATAAAGACCCCCCCCCCAAAAAAAAAACAATTATTTTATTGGTTTATTTTTATTTCTTCATTTATTTGTTTATTTTATTTTTCTTTCCTTTTCTCAAGTCAAACCAAAATTGAATCCGAAAGAATTTCTCCATTATATCAAAAAAGGTGGGGTGTAAACTGTTTTTGACTCCTGGTGGGTGTATGAGACCAATGAATTCGCCAATCGTTTTTATAACCACCGGCTGTGTTAAACCAACCAATGAAATCTTCCAAAGTTACTATAAAAATTGTCGAATTTTGGATTCAATCAGTTCGCTGTTAACTACATCACGGACTGCATTTGATTCTTGGCCACCATCTTGGTTACTGCCAATTACACTCAGGATCTGATCTGAACTATGCCGTCATCTTTGTTCAACATAATGTCTCAACACTTATCAGTGGCCATTTTGGGGCATTTATGACCTCTTTTGAACCCCTGGGAACATTGAATCCCAGTGTAAATGGAAAACTGTGCAGTTTCAGGCCGTAACACATGTATATTTGAGTTGACCACTGTGAAAAACCACTATATAGACATATCAAGTTTTTGTTGAGAAATATGAAAAAAGAGTCACAAAAAAAGGTGTTTTTAGTACTAAAGGTCCCCGGGGACAGAACCAGAATTTTGCCAGGGTCACCCATACTGGATTTCTACTAAGAACATTGGGCTCCATATTTTGGCCAAGTTTCAGAAAAATCTAATGGATGGATCAAAAGTTATGGGGCAAAACGTGTAATTTTGGGCCATTTGGGGTCATTTTTGACCTCTTTTGAGCCCCTAGGGACGCAACGGGAATTTTCGTAAAAAAAGTTTTTTTTACTGTGCACATCTATTTAATGAAATACAATGTGTGGCAAAATTTCAGGAAAAACTAATGGACGGTTATCTGGCAATAGTCCGGACTAACGAACCCACAGACGCCACTGAAAACATAGGTTCTTTTCCAATAAATCAGGGGACCAATATCATTGTAACAGTGTACCTATTACAAAACGCTAGTAGAAAATATTATCATTTGAAGACATTATATACCACTTGGAATGGCAATGGACAACAAAAAGGCAGATTGAAATCAAGAAGCAGAAGAGAGCCTTGACTTTGCACAACTGCATTGAAATGACTGAAATGACTACTTGGACAAAGTTAACCGAGAACACAGAAAACATTCCCCACATGGAACAGATTTTCCAATGAAGGACTTGGTGATCTTGAAACAAGCAAGAGCAATGATTGGTAGGACAGCCAGCAACTTTCACAAGTGGAAATCAGCAACAACAAGATACGGCTCTTTCAAAAATCCCAGACAGACAACGGAACACATCCTAAGTGACTGCAGTGATGAATCAACTTGATTTGATAGACTGTACCTTTATACCAAACTATGCATCCAGTATTGGTAAAAGATATGATTAGCTGCCACATGTTAGTAAAAGTTCATACATAAGGAGATGTTTCTTTATTGTTTAAATAATATCAGACTGATGCTTCAATAATATTATGAAGAAACCTCACTAATTACAAAAAAAT
Organism: Euprymna scolopes; assembly: GCF_053919585.1. Classification (NCBI taxonomy): domain Eukaryota; kingdom Metazoa; phylum Mollusca; class Cephalopoda; order Sepiida; family Sepiolidae; genus Euprymna; species Euprymna scolopes. The sequence goes on from NC_136494.1 coordinate 49,272,149, forward strand.
AAAGTATTATAATCCATCGAAAGATCTACTCCAAGTGTAAGACGTTTTCTGCGTTCTTGGATAATTTCATTCAAGTAGTCATTTCATCTATCAATGCAGTAGTGCAAGGTCAAAGCTCTCTTTGCTCATAAATAAGTAATAAGTAAATACAAATATAGGTATGAATATTAAATGAAAATTTACCTTCTATATTTAGTTCAAGATTTAAGAAGCCTACAAAAACTGAACATTAGTATTCCAATCTTCCTGTTAAATTAGAATTTGATTCCATCAATATTATTATTTTTTTAACTATTCACTGAGGTATGTGTGTGCATATATCTATAAAAGTGAACATGTGTGTATGTGTGTGTCTGTGTACATTTCCCTATGCAATAACTCTGTCAATTGTAAGTCTACAGACTCAAAATTTGATATACAGGGTACTGAGATTTGGGAAATCTTTCTAATCTGCTTTCGGCCAGAAATTGGGTTGCTAAGGGGTCAAAGTTCAATGATTTGACTTTTGAGAACTCTACCAAACTCCTCCGACAATTTTGGGTTTAAACACTTGAAATTTTAGATATAGGTTCCTTGGACATGGATCTAACTTAATAACTTGATTTGAGCCCCAAACAATAAATGCTCAGGGGTCATAATAGGGGTCAAAGTTAAAAAAAAATTGACCTCTACGGTCTCTATCAAATTACTCAGACAATTTCTGGTCTAAATATTTGAAATTTTACATAAAGGGTATTCAGAGATAGAGCAAGCTTTTTAATCCGTTTGGGCCGAAAATTTTATTCGTTTGAAAATATAGGTTCTTTTTTTACCAATTGCTATAAAATTTTAACCATAGAAGAGTATTATAATCTTCAAAAAAACTGCAAATTTTTATTTAGTTTTGTTCCATAAAACCAAAGATATGAGCATGTCAATATTTAATTTGGCTACAAGTATATCCATATATATATATATATATATATATATATATATATATATATATATATGTGTGTGTGTGTAACCCCTACAGGGCCGGCATAGATGCATAAGCTTGAAACAAAGGTGCAACTGGTGCTGATCCCTGTGGCATCACCTTTGTCTCTGTCTAGTGGTAGGATTTGTCCCCGTCGCCATGGTCCACTCACTTGTTTCCAAACTTGATCCGGTTTCCAAACTGTCAACAGGGCCAATCTGAAAATAGTCTGCACTTCCAAGCAACAGCGTTTTCCAAACAGACAAAAGAAGTCAAACATTAATTTTTTTCATAACATAAAATAATTATTGCTTTCAATGTTCCAAATAGTATAGACACAAATACAGTTTTTAGGGGCTGGCGTTCACTAACAAAGTTCTTCCTCTGTTATCTTTAGTTTACAAGTGGGGGAAAAAAAAGTTCAACTTAGAAAAAGAAAACAAAAGAAGTGTGTCTCAACCAGGGTGGCAGTTGGGGGGGGGGGTCGCCGAAGACGAGTGACAGAATGTTCTTTAGATGTCTTTGCTTAACTTTATATTAGAACTAGCAATCGGTGCCCGGCGTTGCCCAGGTGTTTTGAAGTGTATGCTGAGGAAAAAAAAAAAAAACGGTCAATTTTTTAAAACTTTGACCCCTATTATGACCTCTTAACATTTATTGTTTAGGGATCAAGTAAAGTTAATAAGTTAGATCCATGTCCAAGGAATCTATATATAAAATATCACGTGTTTAGACCCTAAATTGTAGGAGGAGTTTGGTAGAGTTCTCAAAGGTCAAATTGTTGAATATTGACCACTTAATCGCCAAATTTCTGTCGAAAACCTATCACATCGATTTTCCCAAATCTCAGTACCCTGTATATCAAATTTCGAATCTGTAGGCTTAAAATTGACAGAGTTTTAGCGTAGGGAAATGCACACAGACGCACAGACACACACAGACACTATCACTTATACATATATATAAACATAAACATCATATATATAAGGATAATAGTACGCCATATATATAAACAAAGACCATTATTTACTGAAGTGAAAGGAAAACCCGGGGGAACTTTACCCAAAAATAAATCTATATTTTTTTGTGTGTATTGATAGTCTGGTACTTATACAGTTTAGTGACGACATTAAAAAATGGAAATATTGAAAAAAAATTTTATTGTACGTAACTGTTATAGACTGAAGTTCTCCGAAAAAAAATTTCACTTCATTTGATCAAGTAGTTTTTTTTTTACAGCGAAAAACAATGATTTATCACGGCTACGTCAACGTGGCCATTTTGGAAATGTTATTGCAGGCCCAGGAATTCCCAAGGGCAGGTAACTGCCGTACATAGCAGAATACCTCCATTTTAGGCCAATCTAGCCCTTTTTTCCCCCCACCAGAATGAGATTTTTTTTTTTTTTGCGAAGACAGATGCCATTTTTGGGGTGTTTTTTTTTTTTTTTTTTAATTTGTAACAGAAGTAAATAAACGAAGTTTCAAAGTTATCCATGCGTGTCCAACTGCGCATGTTTCGAAAATAATCTCATAAAAATTCTTCAATTTCTTTGCATATTCAATAGTATTCTTATTTAAAAAAAAAAAAACGCAAAAAAATTGCAGATTTAAAAAAAAAAAGAAAAAAAACGTAAAAAAAATTGCAGATGTGTTGTGCGCATCTCAATATGGCGAGAAAAAAAAAGGCTAGATTGCGAAATTTGGCCTAAAATGGAGGTATTCTGCTAGGTACATTTCCAAAATGGCCACGTTGATGTCGTCGTGATAAATAATTGTTTTTCGCTGTAAAAACAAAACTACTTGATCAAATGAAGTGAAATTTTTTTTTCGGAGAACTTCAGTCTATAACAGTTACGTACAATAACATTTTTTTTCAATATTTCCATTTTTTAATGTCGTCACTAAACTGTATAAGTACCGATAGTCTTATCAACACCCCTTTTTTCTATTTATTTAAAAAGAAAATACAACTTTGTTATTTATGAGTCGTGGAATTGCATTCATCTACAAAAGATCTAGCTAATGTGCATATTTTTTATCGTTTTTAATTAATTCCCTATTAGTTTTTTTTTTTCGGTTCTCTTATACGATGATCATCTTTATTTAACTATTACATGTAATTATATTCATACAGATATTCTATATGATTTATATTTGCGTAATATTTGCGTAGAAATGAAGAAAATCAAATTTACTGTGTATTTATCATGTTGCCATAACAACGTGACGTAGCCAAGGACGGTAGTGGACGTGAGTGTGTGTGCGCGCGTGTTTTCGTGCTGTATTGTTTCGTATCTTATCAACTTCTTCGAATCTATGTGTACAGTAATACAAACCCGTTTTTCGAGCTGAATAAATGTGTTACATTGAATAAAAACACGAAAAATATATCCAGTTTGGTAGAAAAGTAACTTATCTTGCCTTTGATAACATTTATTTGTTATATATTTGTTTTTTGACAACTTTTTCGAATCTATGTGTACAGTAATACAAACCCGAAATGAAAAGACCACGAGTGAACGGGCGTTTTACATAAAAATAAGTATTTTTAAATTTTATCTTTCTAGCTTTAAAAAAAAGTTTTAAAATTTTATCAGCCGGCATAATTTATTTTTAAATATTGAAAAATTTCAGGAAAATTAATTTTTGCTAGATTTTCAAAACATTGTTTTCGTGTTGTGTACGTGTTTGCGGCTAGCACCAGAATGGCGGCCGTGATGTCGTAGGTTGGATTGTAAGATTGTGTAAGTTTCGTATTTTTTTAATTTGTAAATAACAAGTTAGAAAAAAATTAAACCCTTCCAAGATGGACAATAAATAAAGCCATAATATTTTATGGTAAAGTTAAGAGCCTATGAACCATAGTTTTTTAGATGTGATTATTGGATTAACCAATCAGAAATCGTCTGTGGCACACACATCTGTTTTTATAGATATATAGATTGGTCAGCTGTAACTCAGCCCCCTCTGTTTCCAAATCACCATCCATCAATCAGCAGCTGTCCTTTCTCTGAGTCCAGTAACGTTCCCCCCCCCCCGCTTCCAAGGTGAGGGGAGTCCAAGTATTTCCCACTGACCTCTGAACGCCCTGATGCAAAAGAAAAAAAAGAAATTTAAAAAAAAATACAGCCTCTAAGATTATTGAAGGGAAAGAAAAAAAGGTTTTTCTCTCCTTAATTGAATTCACTAGTGGTCCTAGCACAACAATTATTATTTCAGTGAAAGCAATAAATATGCATGTCCAATGGATTGGTGACTTTTATAGTCTCACTATCAGCTGTAGTATCCTTAAGTTGTTTTTTTATGATCACCAGTCTGTCCTGCCATAACCAATTTTCTTGCCTTCTCATTCAAATGGTCTTCATGGGCAATTTCCATGGTCAATTAACATAAGTGTCAATTGGGAATTATTTTTATGACTTCTATTTCATGCACAGACACCCTTCCACTATCCATTCTAGGGGGGGGGATCATTTTGATTATCTGTTAAAAACACCTTTCTTATCATCTTCATCATTAGATTCAACCATGCAAAATATCCTGAATTCCTGTTAGAGGGACCACACAGGAGACAGGCTGTCTCTCAATCCACTAGCAAGGTCCTCCTGGCGTTGTCCTGGTCCCATCAGGTCACAAAAATATATATAGATAAATATACCATATTTTTGGGCAATTTTATAAGTTAGAAATCTCAGTGACTAATGATCAAAATTGAACAGGTTAATGACCTGAATTGTGTAGTGGATTATGACATTTTCCCTTTAAGTCGCACATTAAGGGGATCACCCATCATCCAGAGCCTATGTTTGGCATTTTTTTACAGCCATAAAATGTTTTGGTAAAGATGCAGTATTATTTCACCCTTAAAAAATCCTTTAAAATTACCAGTAATATAGATTTTTGAGAGTGTTGAAAGCGAAAATAATGTTTCAAATTCCAGGAAACAAGTAGTTTCCAAGATATGAAGAAAGTACAGTTTCAAAAACTGAGGGATCACGTTTCATTAATTTAACATAAAATGAACACCCACTTTATAGCCACTTTTTCTTGGAGGAGGGTCTATTATTTTTTTAGGAGTGGTGTTTAATATGGTCTGGTAGACCAATACAAAACCTACCTTAAACTTTGGCTGTGCTCAAAATGAACATCGCATTTAAATTTTCCACATAAGTATTTTTCCAGGTTTTAAATAAAAATATGCATACGCTTGCGTCTACAACAATGGCCACCACTTATAACAAAGAATTACATTGCTTAATATCCGGAAAAATACTTATTTGCAGAAAATTTAAATGTGCTTATGCAAGTCTCCAAGACCTTTTTCTCACAACTTAGCTTGAACTATGTTCATCTTCCATTCTGTCTCCATTGGGATCTTTCAACCACTCTGTTGTATCAATTAAGATAAAAACGAAATGTAATTAGGTCCTCAAACGTACCTCTCCACCGTACAGTATATCGATACCCATAGGCTGACTGAGAAAGCTTCCGTACATTTATATCTGATCTACCTCTGCGTTCCATGTTTAAAAAGGATATGTCCTCTACAGTATCAGACCTGACAGAATGGTTAATTGTAGGCATAGACCGTTTCATACCCTTGAAAAAGTTCCAACAAAAACCTAACAGCCAGCCATGATTCTCTCCAGAATGTGCTGCTGTCATTGCACACAGGAATTATTTTTTCCACTGTTTCCAACGTAATAGACGTACTGAGACTAAACCAACTTCCAGGACCACCAGCAACCACTGTAAAAAAGTAATAAAGAACGCAAGAGAGTTGTATGCTCAGTTCATCAAGTCCAAAGTAGCTGAGCAACGGCTTTGTTCCCATCAGTTTTGGCAAATAGCAAACAGAATCCTGAACAGAAGTGTGTGCTCTTTCCAAAATATCATCAATGGGCCCAAGGTAATCTCGTCAGCATCAGACAAAGCCAAACACACTATGTGACATACAAATATCTGTACGTGATGTTGCCAAGCTAATCAAAAACCTTGATTTCAGTAAAGCAACTGGCCCTGACAGCATTCCAATTATAGTGCTCAAAGAACTTCAACCAGAACTAGCGCCCATAGTTACGAAACTGTTATAGCATTGTCTAAGGAGAAATGCTTCTTAACACCTTGGTAAATCTCATCAGTATACCTCGTATTTAAAAATTTCAGATGATTGCTTATCTCCCTCTCAGTACAGGTCAATAAGTCTCTTGTGTGTCATGAGTAGCTGCTGGAATCTGTGTTAAATAGAAAAGTAGTCAACTATCTAAGCAAAAAAAACTTCTTAGTGACAGGACATATGGTTTCCTTTCTACTAGATCTACAGCAGACAAGCTTACAGTTATATCTCATAGGATTAGCGAATCTCTTGACAGAGGCTTCCTCTCTATGGCAATTACTCTTGACATATACAAAGGCCTGTGATAAGATATGGCACAAATGTCTACTTCACAAGATCTTCAGCTATGGTATAGTTGGAAATGTCTTCTCAATTATTAAATCATTTCTCTCTGATAGGTTCATAAGAGTAGTTTTTGATGGACAGAAATCAGAAGCTCTCAGTATGAATGCTGAAGTCCTCCAGGGGTCCATCCTGGGTCCAACTCTCTTCCTCATCTCCATTAATGATCTTCCAAACCACATCCTTACATCATTCATAGACATTTATGCTGACGACACTACAATCTATGAAAAAGACCATAAATGGCCAAGTTATCTCTGATTCTCTCTCTTCTGATCTTGAGCATGTGGTACAATGGGGGAAGAGATAGCTGGTTACTTTTAATTCATCTAAAACCAAGCTTCTATCTTTACATCATCAACGTTCTGAAATATATATATATATATATATTCATATGTTTCGGATGTTGGATCATGTTTACGATCCAACAGCCTCATCAGACCTTACAGAAATGGTTGTTAGTATTTGGAAGAAGTGTTTTAGAAGAAATACGAAAAAAAAAAAAAGAAAAAAAAGGAGGAGCAAGAGATAATAAGGTGGGGGTGGGGGTATCGACAATATTTTAGTTTTGAAGGTTAAACTGCATTAGATTGTAGTGTGTGGTGGGGTAGCAGATTCAGGTAGACGTGGGTGGCGATATATGTATATAGGTAGGGGGAGGTGGAGAGAGGATAGTAAAGTAAAAAGGAGAGTAAGGGGAGGAGGGGTGAGGAGTTTCAATTTTTAGGTTTTATAATTTTGACTGCTTTTTGCTTGTTTAGCTAGGCATATGAAGTAGATGAGAGAGAGAAAGGGAGAGAGAGAGAGAAAGGGAGAGAGAGAGAATGGGGTTTGTGTAAGTGTCATATGTGTTTGACATGTAAAAGGTTCCGTTTAGAATTTTCGTAGTCACTATAAGTCAACTTGTTCATTTCAGTTGACAATGAGTTGTTTTTATTTTTATTTTTTTATTGGATTAATACATACGCCACACGTGCAAATACGCATACATACATATGTACATTTATACATATCCACATACACATATATAGAGAAATAAAAAGGAACAAACCGTATTATGTGTTCATCAACGTTTCGTCTTTATTTCAAGACTTCCTCTGGATGAATGAGATTAAGAAACAAAAAACACCAGTACAAAATATTTGAAAATGTTTCACATGACGCTGTTCTATTTCAGAAAAACGGAAAAAGACGTTGGAAATTCAAAAAGGAGGGGGGTGCTGTTAAAGAGAGGAAAATCTTAGTGACGTCATATAGTAAGATTTCCCTCTCTTTAACAGCGCAAGCCCCCCCTCCTTTTTGAATTTCCAACGTCTTTTTCCGTTTTTCTAAAATAGAACAGCGTCACACTTTGCACGTGAAACATTTTCAAATAATTTGTACTGGTGTTTTTTGTTTCTTAATCTCATTCATCCAGAGGAAGTCTCGAAATAAAGACAAAACGTTGATGAACACATAATACGGTTTGTTCCTTTTTATTTCTCTATTTTGTCGGAATACTATTTCCATTATTTTTATCATACACATATATATAAACAATCTATATGCAGACATACATGCATCTATATGCAAACATATACACACATACACACATCTATATGCAAACATATACACACATACACACAACTCCTATACACATATACATATACATATATATATATAGAGAGAGAGAGAGAGAGACATATATACATATACACACACACACCTACATATAGATATACTGGAGATATAGATCTCCAGTAAAAAGTAGATGTACATGTACATAGATACATACACACACATGTACCCATATACACATATATACAATTACATATTCACAAAAATAATATATATATATATATATATATATATATATATATACACACACACAGACATGTGTATATTTATACCAAGTAAATAAAGTAAAGTTAGGATAAATAAATAAATAAGTAAATATACGGGTGTAGTTAATAATGCGATGTTAGGTAGATGCATTGTGAGATATGTACGAAAAACATGTTGTTGGTTTAATATTTAGGGGTCTGTATTGATTTGTTTTGCTTATTGGATAGGGATTAAGTTATAGTGTCTAGAAAAAACATAGGGATCTAGATAAAAGTAGGGGTGAAGATAGGAATAGAGATAGAATAAATTAATAGACTGAGAGATTAAAAAAAAGCGGAGGTATAACGTTTAAAGATTATGAGAGTGGTGGTTAAGTATAATGAGCCAGGAGTTCTTGTAGTTTCGTTAAGTTCATATATATATGGGGTGGGCTCCTAACATGGTGTTTTTGGCAGTGGTTATGCTTAACTTTATTTTCAGTGTCAAATGTATTGTTGATATAGGTATATACATACATACAAACGCATACATGCATATAAACTCAGATATAGCTATACATGTATACACATGTTCAGCCATTCATACACATAGATACACACATATATACAGACACTAACACCCAGGTGTACGCAAACACATATGTGCACATAGATATAGATATACCAATATACATTCATACACCCCTCCATTTTTCCAAACTCCATAAGATCTTTAACAGAAGTACTATCAAAACTAGCTATTCCTGCTGTCCCTCAGTCGGCTCTATCCTGACATCTAAACCCCCAATCCCTATTAACCCCCCTAACCCCCGCTGCTCATGCAGGGGAGGAGATACCTGTCCTCTTGGAGGGAGGCTGCACAATCAAATCCATTGTTTACCAAGCCAAAGTCATTCCTGAAAATAACCCAGGTAAAGAAGAAGTTTACACTGGAATTACTCAGGGTACCTTCAAGCAGAGGTTGTATGCACACAAATCCACCTTCAAATACCCTGAAAAGAGATTTGACACATCTTTAGCCACCAAAATTTGGTCGCTTAAAGACTCAAACACCTCATATAAAATAAAATGGTCGATCATTGATGTTAAAAAATCTTATGACCTAACCTTCAAAACCTGTCCACTTTGGACCACCGAAAAATATAGGATTCTCCAGGCTATCAATAACCCATCCATAGCCTGTATGAACATTAAAAATGAGATCTTCAGACAATGTCCCCACTAAAGGAAATTCCTCCTTGCTAAATGGCCTAACAACAGCATAACTTAACCTACACACCCTAATTAACACAAAGACACCTAATAAACACAGACACCTAAATGCCGCATTCACCTCTCATTCTAAACTCTAAACCAACCTTCTTCTAAGTCATATCTCAGCCTTCTTCGCTACCTAACCTCTTTTCCTTAATATTAGCCCCCCCCCCCAATAATAAGGATAACCCTTTATGAAGCTATTACTTCTTCCCCCCCCCACCGGCCCTCGCAACCTTTCCATTTCCCTTACTAGACTAATTTTACCCCCTTTTACTTTTTTTTTCAGTACCCTTTTAGCTTGAAATCAATCCATTCATTCTCCCTCTAGTTTATTCATATGTACATTTATTGTTTATAATTTATTGTTTATAATATTGTTATAACTATTGCATTATATTAATAATATTATTTTTACTTGATTTTTATTTTTACTTTACCTTTTTTACCTTAATATTTTTATTTCTTTATTTTTTACTTAATATATTATCATCAATATTATTATTTTTATCATTATTGTTATTATTATTATTTTATTATTATGTGTATGTATATATATATATATATATATATATATATACTAGCAAAAGTACCCGTTGTTGACTGGGTTCAAAAACAGCCTACAGAAAATGGACTCTCATTTATGAAAGTATGATAGGTTATGAAAAGGAAGGGTTGTAAAGAGATAGCTTCGAATTTGAGGGGTATCAAAACCAACGCAAAATATGATGAAAGTAAAAATAAAATAGATAAACCCCATAATTTATTATACCATATCTGTTCACACTGAAACACTTATCACAATATTCTGTGGATCTATATAAAAAAACCTTGTTAAACTTTGTGACATATTTCCATTCTATGGAGGTCAAGCGCGAACGAACACTCCATAATCGTATTATATCATATTTCTTCAAACTGAAACATAATTATCAAAGTATACTTATGCAGATAGATATGAAAAGTCTTTATTAAAGTTTGTGCCTATTTCCATTCTATGGAGGCCAGGCGCAAATGCAGACCCTACAATTTTATTATACCATCCCTACTTAAGTTAAAACATACTTATCAAAGTATTCTTATGTACATCTATATCAAAAACACCTGTAAACGTTTTCATTTTAATTTTTAAATTTTTTTATTTCCATACTTTTTGGACCAGGCGCGAACGCAGACCACACAATTTTAATGAACCACCGTTCTGCCAGATCAAACATACCCATTCCTGTGTCTCGATACATCTTCTATCATTATATGTAATCAGTTTTTAAAAATAGTCAACCATATAGAAGCCTATTCGTGACCAGACACACACACACAGCTTTATATTATAGATATATATATGAATATATTTATAATATCTGAATGTCTGTGTGTGTGTCTGGTTAGTCGGTATAATAAAATTATGGGGTGTTCGTTCGCGCATGACCTCCATAGAATGGAAATATGTCACAAAGTTTAACAAGGTTTTTTTTAATATAGATCCACAGAATATTGTGATAAGTGTTTTAGTGTGAACAGGTATGGTATAATAAATTATGGGGTTTATCTATTTTATTTTTACTTTCATCATATTTTGCTTTGGTTTTGATACTCCCAAATTCGAAGCTATCTCATTACAACCCTTCGTTTTCATAACCTATCATACTTTCATAAATCAGTCCATTTTCTGTAGGCTGTTTTTGAACCCAGTCAATGACAGGTACTTTTGCTAGTATATATATATATATACATATATATATATATATGTGTGTGTGTGTGTGCGTGATGCATGTAATAACTGATGTCCACACAGGTGATAAAAAGCCTCTCCTAACATCGCTTTCGCAACCATACTTAGACAGTTGTTTGCTTGATGGGGCTTTTTGTAACTGAGCAGCCTTTCAGGATAGCACTGCTCACCCAAAAATTTGCTAGGGAACAAGAAAATGCGTCCTAAACCAGGCTATTTTTGAGTTACTATTCAGCAACCTGTGGCTGATGGCTGTCCATATTAACAGGAAAAGAAGATATTATGCTACATGACACTCACTCCAGCTCTGTTGCTGGAATGTGAGAACACTTATTGACAATGGTAAAAGACTAGAACGGAAGACTGCAATTTTGACTAAGGAATTGCAAAGATACAATATAGACATTGCTGCACTTTATGAGACACGTTTCGCAGGTGAGGATCAACTAGTTGAGCGTGAGTCGGGCTACATGATCTTCTGGTCTGGTGAGCTGAAAAGGAGATACGTGAGGCTGGTGTTGGCTTTGCAGTTAAGAATTCCTTAATTGACAAGATCGAACAGCCAGTAAGCATAAATGACCATGCAATGACATTGAGAATACCCCTTGCTGCTGGTCGTTACATGAATGTTCTGTCTGTCTATGCGCCGACTCTTACTTCGTCTGAAGACGATATATTACTTCCTTTTATCATATGCTTAGATCTGTTATCACTGGTTTGCCAAGTGCTGAGAGTTTGGTAGTTCTTGGTGACTTTAATGCACGGGTTGGATCAGACAATGAGACTTGGTCTCCATTGGGTCCATATAGCATTGGTAGAGTCAATTCAAATGGTATGCTGCTTCTCCATCTCTGCAGCGGACTAAATCTTGTTATCACCAACACTTTTTCCCACCAGAAAAACAAGGAGACCTGGTTCCATCCCCAATCTAAACATGGCCATTTGCTTGGTTACATACTGTTTAGACGTGGGGATCTTGGAAATATTTGCAAAGTTAGAGTAATACGTGGTGCTGACTGTGGTACTGATCATTTAATGGTCAGAGCTAAACTGAAAATTACAGTTCAGAAAAAAAGCCGTTTCAATGGAGTCAAATTGCCTAAACATATTGATGTTTCCAAATTGAAGGATCCAGTCGTACAAAGTTCCTTGAAATCTGCTTTCAACCAGGTGGATTTCACAGATTGTGATTCGGAGACAGTAAGAGATACAATATACCAAAAAGGTGTTGAAGCTCTTGGATTAAAGGTTCCCAGACATCGAGATTGGTTTGCTGATTCCAATCAAATTAACCTTCAAATTGATAGAAAGCGGAAAGCTTATTTGAAACTTAACTCTTCACCTCTGAACAGGCCAGCTTTTGCTGCCCACTTCTCTTCTGTGCGGAGTGGGGTTCAGTTAGTGTGCAAAATAAAAAACAAATGGGGGTCTGACCTCTCCAGGGAGATACAGACTGCCTACGATCATAGAGATGTCAAGGCATTCTACACTTTGCTTCATCAGGCTTATGGTCCGAAATCCTCTTCAACTACACCACTCCTGGCGAAGGATGGGAAAACCTTACTGAAAACCTCAGATGAAATTATGCATCGATGGCATGAACACCTTCATGATCTTTTTCATAACCTATCCAATGTTGATGTTGCTGTAATAGAAAGTATCCCTCAATGTTCCTTTTGTCCGGAACTTGATGTTGACTCTTGTGGAAACAGTTAACTGCATTAAACAGATACACTCAAACAAAGCTGGGCTGGATGGCATCCCTGTTGAGCTGCTGAAACATGGTGGTGTCAATGTACATTGTGTGGTCCACTCTTTGCTACTGTCAGTATACCCGGGTGACCCAGTTGCCCCAGATTGGGTAGATGCCATCCTGGTTATGTTGTACAAAGAAAAGGGTACAAGATCTGATTGTGGAAATTATCGAGGTATCTCGCTGCTGAGTGCAGTTGGAAAGGTATTTGCATGGCTCTTGCTAAACCGATTGGAAAAGTATGTATGTCCTGATATCCTTCCGGAATCCCAGTCTGGTTTTAGAGGTGGACGAGGAACTGTGGATATGGTGTTTTCTGCTAGACAGCTTTTGAAAAAATGTATTGAGCAGCGTATGCCTCTTTTCCAGGTGTTTGTGGACTTAACCAAGGCGTTTGACACAGTCAACCATGAGGCTCTCTGGAAAGTGCTGGAAAAATTTGGCTGTACACCTGCTTTTACAGACAAGTTCAAGCAACTTCATCGTAGTATGAAAAGTTGCGTCAAATTCAATGGTCGGCTTTCGGAAGAATTCCCCATTGATAATGGTGTGAAGCAGGATGATATAGCTGCACCAACATTGTTTTTGCTCTATATGACTGCTGTGCTCTGGTATGGTTTCCACGATTGCGATATAGGTGTTTATATTAGATTCTGAACGACTGGAAAGGTGTTCAACCTCAGAAGATTCCAAGCCAAAACGCTTGTTAGGGAACTGTTGCATGCTGGTGATGCTGACCTGGTAACACACTCCCCAGTAGATATGCAACTAGTGATGGATATCTTTACAAATGCTTGTACTTGCTTCGGACTGACAGCATTAAGAAAACTAAAGTCATGTACACTCCCACTCCTGATGATCTGTATGTGGAACCTGATATCTTCGTCTGTGGAAAGCGCCTTGAAGTCGTAAAAATTTTTGTCTACCTTGGGAGTACCTTATCAAATGATGGCACTCTTGATGTGGAAATGACAGAGAATCAGCAAGGCATCGGATGCTTTTGGAAGGTTACAAGATTGAGTCTGGTCTGATGGTGATCTGTGACAACTAAAATTTCAGTATATCAAGCATGTGTAGTACCATCCCTACACTACGCATCTGAAACTTGGACCTTGTACCGGCCACATATAGAATTGCACAAGAGAGGTTCCATCAGCCACTGCCTTAGACACATTCTTGGTTTAAAGTCGGATAGCTTTATCCCCGATACATGTCTTAAAAAAGGCCAAAACAAGCAGTATTGCTACCATTGTTATTAAGAACTAGATGCGTTGTGTGGGTCATCTCATCCGACTTAAAGACTATCGACTCCCAAAACAGTTGTTCTATGGTGAGCTCTTTCTTGGAAAAAGACCCCAGCTCAAGCCCAAAAACAGTTTTCGTGATAGCATCAAGGAGAGTCTGGTGAGCTTTCATATTCCTGTTGGCAGTTGGGAGTCCCTAGCGTATGACGGCAAGCACTGGAGGATACTGATATACGCAGAACACTTTGAAGCAGCCAAAATAGACCGAGCGAAGCTGAAGAGAGCATGTAGGAAATGCCAAACCATGGAGATCTCTTTATCATTAAGGTGTGTGATCGGGCTCTGTTGTCTAAGACAAGTTTTGTTAATCACATGAAAGCAGATGATGATGCAGGTTCTACTGCTGTTAGTTTCATCCAAACAAGTAAACATATCAGTGTCATGTCTGCTTGAGGGTGTTCAAATCGCTGGCAGGGCTAATAAATATATCTATATGTCTATAAAAGTGAACGTGTCTGTGTATCTCTGTGTCTGTCTGTGTGTGTATGCAATAACTCTCTCAATTTTAAGTCTACAGACTCGATATTTGATATACAGGGTACTGAGATTTGGGAAATCTTTGTGATCGGTTTTCGGCCACAAATTTGGTTGTTAAGGGGTCAAAGTTCAACGATTTGACCTTTGAGAATCTACCAAACTCCTCCGCCAATTTTGGGTCTAAACATTTGAAATTTTAGATATAGGTTCCTTGGACATGGATCTAACTTAACTTGATTTGAGCCCAAAACAATAAATGTTAAGGGTCATAATTAGGGGTCAAAGTTGAAAAAAAAAAAAATTGACCTCTGCGGTCTCTACCAAATTACAATTTCTGGTCTAAACATTTGAAATTTTACATAAAGGGTATTTAGAGATAGGACAAGCTTTTTAATCGGTTTGGGTCCAAAAATTTTAGTTACCAATATATAAATGTATGTATGTATGTTTGCATGTCTGCCGACAGAGGCGACGGATTTTTAGACAATCAGTATCATTTTGAACTTCGACCCTTCAGACGACAAATATCGAAAAATTTGCTAAAATCATTAATATCTTCACCTTCAACTGGGCACTTTTCTACAGAGGGGGGGGTCGCTTTTTTCGCCAATATTTTCGAAAGTCATCCTCTCTTTTCGATTGTCTAGCCTTAATTTAAACCTATGTCACTTCTGGTTTGGCGGTGGTCATATCAGCAAAGACGTCAGGTTTTTCCCCCGTTCTTTTTCTTCTTTGCGGTACGGGTTCGAGCTTGCCTTCCTACTACCACTTTTTTTTTTTTGCTCAACATGCACCTTCAAACACCCGGGCAACGCCGGGCAGAAATGCTAGTGATATAATAAACCAAAAAACTTAATTAACAACAGGGAATGTCATTTTAATTTCTCTCTGTATTTCATAGAGTAGTTTCAAAGGTTACACACTTATTTACATGACGTTCTTTAACGCGCAATAAAACTGGTCAACTCTTTCGTTCATTTTGTGTTTAGTGCTAGCCATGTGCGATTTCAAGACATTTTCACTCATTTTGATAAAAACAAATGATTTTTTACATACACAACAATATGCCTGACAACAATCATATTTACATTCCCTGATCCACTTATATTTGGCCAACCAAGCACGATTAAATGTTGTTGTTTTCCCTGATTGTAGATTGGTCTACACTGTGTTCATTTTACTTTTAAATTTTTGGTATTGTGGATACAAGAGTTAAGTCCCTTTACCATGAAACTAGATGTTATATGGAAAACATCAAATAGTTTCATGATAAAGTGACGTAATTCTTGCATCCAATAATACGATGCAATTTCAGAACAATGTATTTTTATTTTATTTTCAATATTTAAAAAGTATTTTATTGGTATTATTATATTATTTTTTAATACTTACAAAATAATTTAATAGTTTATTTTTAATATTTACATACAAATTTTTACTGGATACAAAAAGTGATTTTTAAAGACTTTTCAAGATATTTTCCATATTTTCAAGGATTTTTCAAGGTAATAATAGAAATAAGGCCTTTTCAAAGGCAAAAGTCAAAATTCAAATCTGCATGAACTCTGATTATATATATATATATATATATATATATATATATATATATATATATATATATACATACATACATACATACATACTGGTGGCTTTACAAATCAGGATTTGATTCTAACTAGCTAATTTTTCTCGTGGCTCTTGCCATAACATGCGATTTGATTTAATTCGTTTTAGAAAATACTTTATCTAGCTTCAGTATAAACAATTATATATGTTTAGAATAAATATTAAATTATTTATTAAAATTACTTGTATATCATAATAGTACATAGAATAATTACCTTGAGAACAACTAATTACAATGTTGTTTCAATTAAAAGCTATATATCTTATTAATCATGAACAGTTGACTTAGGATAAAGAAATGGCATAAAAAAAAAAGATACAAAAATGACAATAATAAACCCTGCTGGCTAGACCAAGTGTGTACAACTAATTAGTTCAAATCAATACTTTTTGATTTGAAAATTAAAAAGGATAGCCTCCAAAAGAATTTTTTAAATTCTCTGTCCTTAGGGCAAAAAGATATACGAAGTGCCTTCAATAAGTTTCCAAACTTTTTTTTGCATGTGAACTTTTATTTGTAGTATACACATGAAACTCTAGCCCCCTTTGAAGTAATCTCCTCCAGCACCAATCCACTTGTGCTATTCCAAAAAATTCTGAAAGACCCCATGCAGGTCCTCTTGTGTAAATGTGTCAATGATCCTTGCCACAGCCTCTTTCATCTCAACTATCTCATAACGACAGGTTTTTCTTGAGTTTAGGGAATAACCAAAAGTCACAGGGAGCAAGGTCTGAACTATAAAAAATCATTATCACAGGAAGTTGTCAAAGTGCTTGAAAAAGGGATAATCAGTAGGTGAGAGGTCTGGTGGATAAGACGGAGTTTTGTTCAACATCTGCAGGGGCAGTTTAGCAATGTGCAGTCGGGTTAGGGTTAGGTCTTCTCTGTTGACTAATGCTGGATATTGTTGTCAAAGTTTCTGATGCATTTCATCCATTTATTGACAGTACTTTTCTGTCGTAATGGTTTCGCCAGCAATCAAAAAAACTGCAATGGATGAGACCGATTGCAGACCACCAAACAATCAGCATGATTTTTTGTTGCAACTCTGGCTTTGAGAAGTGTCATGAAGCTTTGTCAGCATCTAACCACTGAGCTGAGCATCACCGATTGTCATAAAGAACCCGCTTTTCATTGCAAGTCACAACCCGGTTGAGAAACGGGTTGTTCTTGTTGTGTAAAGGAAGGGAATATGACTCTTCATAACGACATTTCTGTTGGTTGTTGTTTAATTAGTGAGGCACCCATTTATCAAGTTTTTTTTGTCTGTCTGATCTCTACCAAGTGGTTTGAAATTATTGTATACGTTGCATCTATTTAAGAACTTCTCGAACAGTTGTGCATGGATTGGTACCACAATAATTACTCTCTCATTATTGTTTCCTCTTCGACACAACCAGAAACATTTATGCATTTGCCACATATTTTTTCAACAGTGCCGTTGTGTTTGCTTCTTTTGTAAATACATTTGACATTAGTTCTTTCATTTTCATTTCTTAAAATAATGATCCCTTCCCTCACAAACTCCAGGCAATTTCATTGATTATTTACTTGTGTTTCTCAGATTACGTGAATTTCAGTTTACAGTATTTTTTGAACGGTTTGCCCCGTCATAAAATATGCTTAACTATGATATTTTAATTTGTCCAGATTCTGTATATTATAGAGTCATGATTTCAAAAATAAAAAATAAAAAAATATTTGGGTGGTATCAGCTAGAATTGAAACCGAAAGCAAAACTAACGTTCAAAGCTGGTAATGTTACCACTGTACCAATATGACATGCACATGAACTGATTCAAAATTAAAAGTAAACTAAGATGAATGTACAAAATGTAAAACGATTTTTTTCAGTTTTAACCCATTTTTGACTCCTTAAAAACTATTTTAACCAGCTGAAGACCCAGAAAAAGAACGGTTCATATAAAAAAATCATTTGAGGCCGCTCTGCAACTTTTAGTTTTGGAAGAGATAGAGTTTGAAAATATGGTAGTAAAATGCCAAAAAGTTTGAAAATATGGTAGTAAAATGCCAAAAACCAGTGCTGAGAGGATCCATGCACATCATAAAAGGAAAGCCAAATCAGATCCCAATTATCAAAAAAAGAGAATGAACACATTGCTACATATCTTCAAGCTCAAAAAGCCCAGATGACAGAAGACGAATTGGCAAGGCACTGCCAACAAACCACTGAACGAGTACGAAAGTGTCGATTGCATAAGAAACTCCAGAAGGAACAGCAGTCTGAGAAACTCTCTGTAAAAATCAGTTCGGGGTTCAAGTCACTACAATCATTCAGAAAGGCTGTCAAGAGACTTACTTCCAACTTGCCGTTGTCAGCATCCAAACAAGTTACTGCTGTGGCTGGCTGGCTTGGCTAAATGAGTAGGAATTGAACTTAGTGAGAAAATGGAATGTAACCTAGCAGGCAGGACCAAGCGTTACCTGTCTGAAGAACATGAAAAGTTAATCAAAGAATTTTTCTTCAGAACCGGCATTGTTTATACCATGAGAGATCAGATGACTGTCTGGGAATATGGGGTGAAAACAAAGCCGAGAAAGTACTACTTGGTCATGTTTATAAAAGAAGCGCCCATCCTTTTCACCAAGTGTTACCCGGAGGTTGCTATTAGCTTCAGCAAGTTTGTTTCACCTAAACCAACTAATGTAATGTTACTTAAAGATCAATATCCTGACCAGTGCAAATGCCAGACGCATGAGAACTTTATGCACAAACTAAAGGGTATTGCATATGACAAACATTTCTGGCCTTCTGCCTTGTGTGAGGGAAGTCATAATGACTTGTTGTCTTCCTGTTGGCAAGGTAACCGTGACGATTGTGTCAGGTTGGAAAGAGACTGGTTATTATTATTACTAAGCCTGATACAAAAATAATCCAGTGGAAGGAACGAGGAAAGAATGACGCTGGTCGCCTCAGGTTGAATGACATACAGAGTGTTGGTGAGCTTAAGGAAGCTATCTTTGAAGTTTATGAGTGATTTGTCAAGCAGATTAAAATGCAAGGTTATGTGGAAGTATTTTACTACATCTCATAGCAAAAGCGTAGTGTATGGTATAGAGGGATCTGCAAAATCCATTGGCAGACAATGGGTGATGTCCGAAGATATGAATACAAAGGTTGTACAAGGTTCTGTTGACTTCTTCAGAGTTGCTGATAGAGACATGTCAGAGGTCAAGAGATTCCATGTAACTGAGTCAGAAATTTCAGAGTTTGTGAAAAGTGAAGTGTCAAAGATGCTAACGGTATTAATAAAATGCATGTGCTTGCCTGTAGCGATGGTTCAAGGGTGGAAATGCACCAAAGAGATAGTGACATTAAACCATCTGTTGTGCATCCGGTGAATGAATGACAATGCAAGGCTGAGAGTTATTGATTGGATTTTGGTGACTTATGAAGGTAAACACTCTCTTGGAGAAGTTTTCACTTTGTAGTTGTTTCTGTCATACAAGAAAGGGGAAATGGTATTGGCCCCAGATATGTGATGTGTTCACAAACCAACCAAGGATGTTCTGGAAAAGTTGAACACACCACTCCCAGTTTATATGTTTGTTGTTGATGGGTCAGACACTGTTCTGTATCAATTTGACAGGGATTTGAAGCATTGAAATGAACACTGGTAATGAAACATATCTTAGAGTAGAGCCTTGTGGCTTATTTTTGTCACTTTATGGCAAAAAAGTTATATCACTTGTAAGTTGTTTTAATTTCCATGTAACATACATAACGTTATGTATGTTACAATATAGGTGTTGAGCAATATATGCATCTTTGTACAGGACTTCTTTGCAATAGTTTGTTGGTGGTTTTGTTTAAACTTTCAATCAGCAGTCTTATGCTTCTGAGGCATCAGCTCTTTCTTTGACAAAAATAATTGTGAAATTACGTATGTTACACACAATCTGACCAAACTTTTAAGATTTTCTCTCAAAATGTGAATGGTGCTGGAAAGATGAGTTGTTTTCTTGAAATATGTGTGTAATATCTGAATATTTGTGTAAAGACCCACTTTTAAATCAATTATGTGAATAAAATGAATGAAACATTTGTGTTTTTTCAATACTGAGTCATGAAAATATGAGGTGTTTATAAATTGACCCCAGAACCAAAGTTGGACTAATCTGAACATGCCATGTTCATTTTTTGACCGTTCTCAAATCAAAGTTCATGAAAATATCTACCAAACTGGCAGATTTCAAAAATAAAAAATAAAAAAAATTTCCCCAGGACCATTTTCCATAGAATGATCATGGAATATAATGAACCCATTATTTTTATTTGAATCTTAGTAGAAACGTATTATTTTGTTTAAACAAAAAACACTTTTATTAAAGTTATGATTTTCAGTAGTAAAAAAAAAAAATTCCTGTGGAATGAGCCAAAAGTAAATGACGGTATGAATTAAAAGAAATAAAAACTGAATAATAATTTGAAAACAAATATAATTATTATTGTAGCATATATTTGTTACAGCGTTCACTCTGGATCAGTTGAGCTGGCTCCATCCAACAAGGTGTGACAGTCCGAGGCTGTTGCCATTACGAGTGTAAGCCATTCATGGCTCCATCGGCAGAGCCTGTAGAGATGGGGGCAAGGATCATTTCAGCATCAGGTTTCATCGTCCTGAGCCAGATTTTGAGTTGGCAACTGCGATGCTTCTTTCAGCCTCATGGTGGTGCTGGGTTGATGGCTTCATGAATGAGGTCACCTGGGTTTTGAAGAAGTGCATGGCTGAACCAACGAATATGTCTGGCAAGGAGGGATTGTTGAAAAGAGCATATTTTGCAGCGTGCCTAGACCATGTTGTTAGAGATGAATTGCTGCCAGCGGACACATAGGATGCGGCATAAGAAATGATGGTTGAATACCTCCATTTTGCGAAGGCCACTTGCGCGCATAGGTCAGGTTTCACAGCCATAAAGCAGAATAGTGAGGACCAGGGTCTGGTAGATCCTGACCTTTGTGTTGAGCCTTATCTCTTTCTGAGACCAGAGCCGCAATCGCAGTCAACAAAAGGCAAGATGAGCACTGCTGATACAGTTGTGGATATCTTCCCCTTGACCTGTTCAGTGATTGACCTCTTTGAGGGTTTCTGTGTCAAGGACAACCGGCTATCTTTCAGTTGGAAAGAAACCAGCAGTCAGAAGCTTAGTTTATTGTAGGTATCCCAAACCAAAATTTTATTTTCATTATATCTAAAAAAAAAAAAATAAATGATCGTATAGATTTTTGTAAACTATAAACAAAAGTACCAAATTTATTTTGGTAGCTCAATTTAGCCATCAAGTTATGGTCGTTCAAAGTTTGTCAGAAAGTTGAAAATTTGCTATCGTGGTCCAGAAGCCAAATTTTATAATATATAACTAAAAATGTAAGCTACTAACAAGTGAAAAATCCTTATAAACGTAATGTCATCTTGTGGTAAATGAAAATTAATACTAATGAAAGCAATAATTATTAGATGAAACCAACCTAAACACTAGGCAAAATCCCATTAGCAATGGGGGGGGGGCAAATATGACACAGAAGTGTAACTGACTGTTCATATCAATTTCATTTCAATAGCTAATATACCGAATCTTCTTAGTATGATTCATAACAGAGATCAAGATAATTTTTTCTTTTAATTATAAAATGATAAAACCACTCAATTGTGGACCATGTAAAAGCAGTCGAACAGACAATTTGGTAAAAACGGCAAAAAAAGGTTAAAAAAGAATGAGTCAAAAGTATACGTTACTGAAATTGATGTAAAAATGTAACCATTGGAAGTAGAAGCTTAAAACTTTGCAACTTTACTAATTTTTGGGTGAGGAATTCAAAAAATGTTTGCCTTGTTTCTAATAACAAAACTTTTTGCCACAGAAATACTTTTACTTTGGGGAATTTAAATTTGCCAAAAAAGGGCCAACAACAATAAGATTTAGAAATTTGTTATACAAAAAGTCACAAGTCATTAACTAACTGGATTTCTTCTCAAGTAGTCAGAGAAAGCAGCTTACAGTTGAACTTTATTTCCACTGGTGTTGATTTTGACACCTGACACAACCTTGAGATATCTCAGTTCAAGTTTATCAAAAACACCTGATAAAACATATAGGTCTCGGGAGTACTCCTACAGTTTATCACCGAAAATGCGAATGCCATTTTTTTTTTTCTCACGCACCTGTTATTAAAATGCGAGGGAGAAATCAGTATTTTAAATTATGACCGAAGCATGAAATGAATAACAAAAAAATTAAACTAGATAATGATTTTTCAGTTTCATTTAAATTAATTTGTTGTTGACCCTTTAAAGTTGCTTTAATTCAAAAAAATGTTTCATTAAAATTATTTATTGGTTCGGAAAAAAAAAAAACTATTTTATAAAAATCCAGTGTTGCTTTTATTATAAAATTGTTTTATTAAAATGATATTTTCTTACACAAACTTTTCAAGAAATGTTTTTACAATTATATTTTGATAAATTTTTATACAGTTTTGATTTTCAAATTGCGATCGCCCAGTTTAGACAAATATGAATATGTCATTTTCATTTTATGTTTTTAATAATAAAAATATATATACGTTTCATGGAAAAAATTCCCGTTTCCATTAATTAAATTTTCAATTAAATAATTACGTTCTCTTTCACTTTCTTTATTTTCTATTTTTCATAATTCTTTCAGGAAGTAATTAATATCTAGTTTAATTTTTTGTTATTTATTTCTAAATTCAGTCATAGTTTAAAATACTGATTTCTCCCTCGGATTTTAACGACAGAAATTATTAAATAAACAAAAAAAAAAAGATTTTTACAGTGAAATTAATTTTTTCATTTACGCGCAACATGCACATAACTTAATTATATTTTCAGTTATTATTTTTGAAGTAATGTACAGTGTAATTAAAAAATAATTTAACAAAATCTTCAAATTTATCAAAAACACCCAATAGAACAACAAAATGCACATTTTTACGTGAAATTAATTTTTTTTTATTTATGCATGACTTGTTGTACGTAACTTAAAACTTAGCTATATTTTGTTAATTTTTTTTTTTTTTTTACATAGGCATCACCACATTATCAAGGCCAAGAGGCCACTCAAGGATAAGGGTTAAAGAGTGTACAGTAGAAATTGGACAATATAGTAATCATTAGTAATGAAAATTTGGTAAATTTGGTAACTTATATGGAACAGCTCATCAAGAACTTATTTACGTTAGACTTGAACACAACCATATTGTAGTCAGCCGGAAAGCAGGAAAACGGAAGACAATTCCACAGGCGCGCAGTTCTAAGAAAGAAGCTTTGTTCATGGAAACTACGTTTAGGTTTATGCACAGATAAAGAGTGGGGGGAATTATTGATAGTGTTTACAACTAGACGAGTGTTTCTTGTGAAAGTTAGGTGAGGGGGGACCATAGACTGAAGCTCAGTCGAACACTTTCCATGAAAATAACGATACATCAGAGACAAACTCGCAACACCTCTTCTGTGAGATAGAGGTTGCAGGGAAGAGAAAAGGACATCTCCTATGAGGCTACGAAGTCTATTTTGAACTCTATCAAGGCAGGACAAGTCCTTTCTAGCAGCTCCTGCCCAGATGTGGCAACAGTATTCCATCCTTGGACATACCTGGCTCTTATATAGATAGAGAATTGCATCAGCAGTGAGATATCTACCGGATCGATAGAAAGATCCCACCATTTTCCCAGCGGCCTTGGCAACAGATTTGATGTACGTGTTCCATTTAAGATCAGGAGTAATGGTCAAGCCCAGAAGCTTGTCAAAACTTGAGGCCTATTGAAGACGAGAGCCATTCATTTCAATTGATGCCAGATGTGGATCAGAATGTTGATGATGTAAAGAGAGAAGCTTGGTTTTAGATGCATTAAAAGTAACCAGCCACTCCTTTCCTCATTGTAGTACGTGCTCAAGATCAGAGGAGAGAGAATTGGAGAGAACTTGGTCGTTTACTGTCTTAGATGTGCTACCATAAATGGTAGTGTCATCAGCATAAATGTCTACAAATGATGTAAGGATGTGATTTGGAAGATCATTAATGTAGATCAGGAAAAGAGTTGCACCCAGGATGGACCCCTGAGGGACACCGGCATTAATACTGTGAGCTTCTGATTTTTGCCCCTCAACTACTAATGAACCTATCAGAAAGAAATGATTTAATAATTGAGAAGACATTTCCAGCTATACCATAGCTAGCGATCTTATGAAGTAAACCTTTA
This sequence comes from Euprymna scolopes, assembly GCF_053919585.1. Lineage (NCBI taxonomy): Eukaryota > Metazoa > Mollusca > Cephalopoda > Sepiida > Sepiolidae > Euprymna > Euprymna scolopes. The sequence continues at coordinate 49,296,779 of NC_136494.1, forward strand.
TGCCATACCCTATCAAAGGCCTTAGATATGTCAAGAGCAATTGCCCTAGAAAGGTTGCCTCCGTCGAAAGATTTGCTAATCCTATAAGATATAACTGTAAGCACATCTGCTGTAGATCTAGCAGAACGGAAACCATATTGAGTGTCACTAAGAAGTAATAAAGTAATGTAACTGTACAGTCTAATAAAAAAAATAATTTAAGAAAATGTTAGACATATCAAAAACGCCTGACAGAACATAAGAGAAATAAATAAGTAAACAAAAAAATGAAAAAAAATTTCCGTCACAGTCACACGCAACTAAAAATGGTTTTTGGTTTAAAATGTACGCAGTTTAATTTTTAAAAAAATAATTTAACAATGCTGAAGTTTATCCAACTGAAAGAAGATAAAGCAAAGAACATATAAAAGTTTGAAAGAAAATATAGAAAATAAACAACTGACATTATTTTTTAAATTGTAAATGTTCATTTCTTTTATTGATGTACTAAAAATATTTTAAACAATAACTTTCTATAACTTTTAAATAAACAAAAACAAACTCATCTAAGAATTTTGATATATCCATAGTGCTGACAGTTGATTTCCATAGTGATACTTCTTACTTCGGTCACTTGGGATCAAGTTGTAAATCTCCATGTGTAGGTACACTCACTTTTAATTAGTAGCGCTCCTTGATTTATAAGCATAATAATATGACACCAACAGATTATTAAAAAGGAGACATTTCTCTACAAAACGATGCGATTTTCGGAATTTTTCAACTGAATTTCTTTCATATTTCTTTCACTGAAGTTTTCAAGTTGGATTTTTTTTGTGAAAAACAACTTAAACCCCTTTTTTAAGCTCGCCATATTGATAAGTGACCTTTTTTCTTTAAAATGATACTATTTTTTTTATACCTAAAGACTCACAATATCGCGTGCACGAAATTTGAAAAACACCAACATTTTTTTGTGTAAAAAATAAAGTTGCGTTCACCAAAATTAGTGACATAACTTGACGTAAAAAAAAAAACTATTAAAATTATGGAAAAAAAAAACTATTGAAGACATAAGAAAAAGAATTATATATCTATAAAACAAAAAGATTAAATTTTATTTAAATCCAAACTTTATCAAAATAACCCAAAAAATAAACGAGATATCGCAAGTTGAAGTTTAACTTTATTTACCAGTTTTCGCATCCTAAACTAGGCTAGTTTGGGATACCTACTTATTGGCGTTAATCTTCATGCCAATCACTGATGCATAGGATTGCACTTCGTTTATGGCTGATTGGATGTCAGCAAAGCTTTCACCCAGAATGACGATATCATCGGCATAGTCGAGGTCTGAAAATTGGAAACCATGATCGACTCTTATGGTAGCATATAGGCATAAAAACCGTGAATTCATTTCATAACGTTTGGTGAGGCTGGGGTCAAAATGATACTTATAAGCATAAAGGAAGGAGGGGGGAGAGAAGGTAATAAAATAGTGATTATTAAAAATTATACTCAATTAAAGATTTATTCTAATGTCAATTAGAAAAGTAACAATACACCACTAAATAGTGAGCAGAATTAAATATAAAAATCATTAAAATTGATTGAAAGTTTTCTTTGTAACATGTACCAATATGTGCTGTAAAACACTGACAAAGTAGATTTGTGTATGTAGCTGTTACTGAGCACCAGTATAGGAGGAAAAACTGACATATATGCTTGTATGGCACACACAGCATGATCTCCTTAATAACAAGCAGAGGCAAAATAATTGAGAGACTACGTAGAGCACATGTTTTACATGAAAATTTCCATCTTCTGGATGATTTAACAAAATCTATTGATTTTTTTCAGTGTACGGTCACCTCACATTTGGACACTAAACCAGGTATTTTTATGTTCAGGTTTAATAAATAAAAATATTACATATTAAGTTTCCACTTATTCTAAGTTTTTATGTCTCTTCGAAGAAAAAAAAATGCAAGATAGATTCCCCTCCCTATTAAGTTTATAAAGATAAATAGAAATAGAGAAAATTTGAAGCATGAAAATTAAACTATATCAACATATGGTAACATAAAATTATATATGTATAAATATGCCCACAATTCTCATGGTAATAAAGAAATGGCATGTGCAAGCTTGAAGTACACAGCCATTATTTTATATGTAGTGCAGCTTAAAACCCATATAACGTTGTTGTACTGTTGATCTAATAGCAACATGTTTTGGCAAAGTTGTGAGTAGCCTTTTTAAGGGTAGCACTGCTTATCCAAAATTCTGGGAAGTGACCTAATAAAATGTCTATCAGCAAATGCAGTTGGCATTACAACTAATCATACTAATAGAACTAAAATAAAATATTACAAAGAAAAAAACTAATAATAACCAGATAGAATGTGCATACTTTTCCCAATTGCATTCTGAGAGATAAAACCAACTCAGTATAGAATCAACGATTCAGTAATAAACTGATTCAGGATAAACTAACAAACAAGTGAAGCATGCATGGTCCCCCGTGAGTGCACAGCTAATGAGGCATAAAAAAAATAACCAAGTTCAGCATTTGCCCTCCCCTTCATTTAGCCCCAAAAGTCCCCAGATGTAATGTTTCTTCCAGCCCCTCGCTAGGGCCAAATCAACAGCTTCACGGATGAAATCACCTGGTTGTTGGCGAAGGGTGTGGCTAAACCATTGAAGGCACCTTGTGAGGATAGATTAGACGAGTGAGGATATTTCGCAGCATGTGTGAACTACAGCGAAATGAGAATAGCAATTGTCTTCACTCTTTATGAACTCCATTTTCATGTATAACATCTTTCACATCAGAATGCTGCCCATAAGGTTAACCCTTATCCTCGAGTGGTCTTTGGTCGTCGTGACTCCCAAGTAGAGAAAATTAAAAAAAAAACAAAAAAACATGGCTACATCTTTATTATCTTATTACTCATAAACAAGACTTTCAAGGTGTATCAGGTGAGTCATACTAGGGTTTGGAATGCGATTCAAATCAAAGTTGCATAAAATAAACTGAAGATCCATATTATGTACAAGTATCAGTTTTAAGAGGTAAAAGTTCCTAAGCACATCGATGTATCTAGAATGCAGAACAAGAACCAATGTAGGGGTCTCCATAGCATGTTTGAATGTACAGTTCTATGACACATGGAACCAGTTCAGAACTGCAGTCTACAAGGTCAGCATTGAGACTCTTGGTCTTAAGAAGCAGAAGCATTAAAATTGGTTCAATGAAAACGATTTGCAGATTAAGTGATACCTCAGTGCACTTTAAAACAAAAGATAAATCTTTACAACAGAGATAATGAACTACTTCTCTTGAGTGTGCACTATTTACAATCAATTTGAACAGTAATGCCACCAAACAAGAGTAAATTAATAATTGCAATGAATAATAGAAACAAAAGTCTGCTTTCTGATCGCAATGTTATTTCTAGCATAGAATCGAAATCTAGTTTCACAAAGGATATGCAGTAATAACAGATTTAAACATTCCAATTACTACTTTTTGCATACAAAAATTACTTTCATAAAATTTAACATTTGACAAGAATCAATAGAATTAATTTTATAAATTCTTTCAGTTCTTCATTATACAGCTAACATTGTTTTGCTTTGAAGTATTCATTTTAAAATGTATTTCTTTTGACGATGTATAGTAGGAGGGGAACATTTTCGCCGTAGCTACTATGGTTAGCTTTAACTTTAGAGGAATCATAAAACAAGTCCTGGGTAATATTGTAAAACAACTTAGTGCTGCTTAATATTTTTTATTGACAAACAAGTGTTTTCTTTTTAAGCAATAATGGGCGCATTTAATTATTATGGTATTATGAACCTTTCTATGCAACAGATTATTTAATGATTTCTGTTTTCAAAGGGTTGCTTCGTTTTCATATCTTATCATAAGATGTGAAAACTGGATTATTTTTACAATGAAACAGAAAGTCATTCCAGTGAATAAAAACAGCATAGTTAAAAGAAAAAAAGAAAAACAAAAATTAAGGTAAATTCCCGTAGGTAGGTATAGCTAGAATATATATATATATATATATATATATATATATATATATATATATATATATATAGCACTTAAGATTTTCCCAATTTTTTCATGACTAATATAGGTTTCTTAAAAAAAAAAAAAAAAAAAAAAAAAAAGACTGCATACAAAATTCAGCTTTAAAACAAAAAAATATGCAAACTATATTCTGCCTAGACAACCAAGTGAACTATGGTTCCATGATACTATACAAATATTGATTGAAACATTTGGACAAAAAAAACTCTTTTAGGTGATTATATGTGAATAGTGGAAAAAAAAAATAACAAAAATAATTTAGGATTTTGAGTAGAAGGTGGAACATTTTTGCATATAAATTTGATGTATAATGATCCCTCATTTCCTTGCCATTCTTATCTTTTAAAGCAGTTAGTACTCTAAATTCTTTTGATATTTTTCAATTTGAACAGTTAATATATATATATATATATATATATATATATATATATATATATATTAAAATATTATGCTACTACTAAATCGACATTTGAGTGAGAAGCCCACCTCCTAAAAGTGCCTCCCTTGAACCTGTTATGCCATTAACCTTAAATCTGGGTAGCAAGTCCCACACCGAAAAAAAAATCTCCTTTAACCCTTGATCTGAATGACACTCACTTCAGAATAAAACTCTTCCATAACTACCACCAACCCTGTCAGAGTGGCAAATCGTACAAAACATTAAAAACACACAATTGTCTGTCAAACTCAGGAATCTGCATGAATTTTGAACGGAATCCTTTATTTAATCCATGGGGTGGCATGCATTCGTTCTGTTAGCCATGACTGAATAGAAGTCCCAAGTAATTTGTAATTGAATTTGGAATCTTGCCTGTACTGAGGATTAAATAAAGGGTTCCGTTCGAAATTCAGTGCAGATTTCAAAATTCGGCAAGATACACCTGAAGAAGGTCGGAGGTGACATTAATTTTAAAAAACTATAAAAATAAAACTCCAGATAGGAATAGTAGTCTCAAAATAAATAATCAATCTTCATCTCAAATTTTCCAAACCATAATTTTGGGCATTAGAAACGCTTCTTAAAATATTTTGATCATGAGTGGGTGGTGGTTAATGCATCAAGCTAGTTTTTTTTTTTTTTAATTTTCTATTTTTTCAAACACCCTGTATTCTTCATTAAGAATTATTGATGGAATGTTATATTAGTGAGTTCTGTGGTTTTTTCACTACCTTACAACTACATCAAAGATCAATCTGGATAAAGAATGCAGAGCGTAAGAAACATTGAATTATAATAAAAAATTTCAAAAACTGTTTAAATGCTTCAACCACCACTACTCATCATCAATATATTTTAAGAAGCGTCTTAAATTGATCATTCATCTTTACTGATCACTTGATTGCCACTCCCCATTTTTCTCGATTTTTTTAACAGCTTAAGGGGTTAAAAATAGCAAGATTGAACAAGAAAAACTTACAAGACTATTTCTAAACACTCATCCATTTATCCGGTGTGACTAATTAAACTACCTACTAGGCTCTAATCTAAAATTTAAGACCAGAATGTTTTCAAATAAAACAAAAAAAAAACTTGTGTGTTAAACTTCAAAAGCAGCACAAAGATATTGGTGCTGTGGTGCCAAACTTCTCTAGATCGTTGAAAAATGCATTTCTAGACGATAAAAAAAACAAAAAAAAAAACGGCAAAATGTTTCTCCAATTTCTTGGATTCTGCCATTTGTTCTATTCTCAGCATTTTGAAAAGTAACTATATTGAACGAGCATCTAGAACATGTCACTTCCTAACAATCACAATTGATAAATATCGGCAAATTTCCATGAAGTGTAATTGGTTTCTGCAATTTTTTTTATCAAATCAATCAACATTCCAATGGTAGATTTATTTTATATGAGAGTGGCCAATAAAAGCTCCATTTCTTTGCCATGATGTGCACAAGAGACGTGTTTAATTAACTGTGATAATCTGCACAAATCAGAACACAAGTCATAAAACAAGAAGGCAGCGGTAAGAACTCCAAATCTATATAAATAAAACAGTAGACATGTGTGTGTGTATAAATATCTAACAGGTAAACTATTAAAGTACTGGGCACATTGAGCTGAAATTCTCAGGAAATAATATTCATGCACCAAGGGTGGTTTATAGTGAATAATATCTTTGCTAACATGCATGTATATCGCATAGAGACACCGGCAAATTTACATATGAAATGGTCATTAAATATTAGCTGACATTTTGTTTTTTTGTGCGCATGCGCGTACATTTGTTTTTTTCTCAGACTGGAACGTTCGGTTCTTTTTAATTTCAATTCTAACTGATGACACTAACTCATTTGTTTATGTTTTTGTATTAAAAAAAAAAAAAAAAAAAAACACGAAATCATACGTACATTTTACTCACGGTTTGAAATTTGTAAATATAAAAATAAACCTATATATCTTTTTTACGGTCTCATATTTACTTAATTTCATACATATGTTTAAGAGGGAGGAGAGAAGGAGGGATGACACACACGGAATACGGGCAGTGCTGAAATAATAACGTTATTATTTAGAAAGCCATTCCTAATATGGGGAGGGGAAGGTATTATTTAAACTATTCTGTACTTTTACCTAACAATTTCTTAAATAAGAAACTGAGATGTATTATCTCTATTTTTGTTTAGTATTAACTTTGATATATTATCCGGGTTGTTTATTTCATTACAAACACACCAATCGATTTATTCATATTTTAAGTATCTGTTTCTCAATCCAATTGTTGCCTAATCACTAACTGCACTTTAAAATATTTATTTTTTGAGTAGCATGAATTTTAAATAAGGGGCTTCTTCAGTATAGTACCCATATTTAAAATATACAAACAATTTATAATGAAATCATGTATTTCGAAAAGCTGCTGAGTCATTTTTCGGAAGTGACGTCATGGGGATGTACAATCATGATTATGTTGCTTTAAAAAGTACTCTGGATGGCGCCAGGGATTACGAAACCATCTTTTTTTTAGGTGAGGCTGGGGTGTGATGAATTAGTGCCTGTTCATTCTCCCAAGCATTACCACCACTATTTCTGTTTATGGAGAGGAGGCCAGCAGATGATTTCACTGAAATGCTGCATCAGAACAGATACTACACTTTGATCTTAGCCAAAAGGCCAAGTAAGCATAATATAGTTTTCTACCAGGCATTACCTCCTTCTAAAAAAAAATTTAAAAAATAAAAAAATTAAAAAAAAATTAAAAAAAAAAACACACACACACAAAATAACCGACACAGCATATATTTTAAGAGGTGGGGAGGGGAATATGGAGCAAGTCCTGGAAATGGCTGAAGCAGTTTATGGTTTCAAAAATACTTTATCTAATGTATAAAAGCTGAAACAGTCTACGATTTAGACATTACATTATTTCATGTATGTTTTTAACAGTGGGGTGGGGGATATGAAATCAGTTCAGGAAATGGCCGAAACCGTTTACGAGTTAAACATTACTATATTTAATTTATATTTTTAACTGTGGTGGGGAATATAGTCAGTCCCGGAAATGGCTCTAACATTTTAAGTTTTAGACATTAATTTATTTAATGTATATTTTTAACAGTGGGGTGGGGGTGGGGGGTTAAGAAGTCAGTGCCGGAAATGGCTGAAACAGTTTACGATTTAAACATTACTTTATTTTATGTATATTTTTAACAGACGTTATAACAGAGTTATTATTTTCATAAGGGGGGGCGATAATGTGGGTTAAAATTATGAAAAATGATTGTCTAAATTAGTAACATATCTAAGAATTATGAACAATGATGAAATATGAGTTAATTGATTAGTGGGATTGTAATGAAATAATAAACCAAGACAATATATCAAAGTTATTATGTTCATACGAAAAGGGGGCGATAATGTGGGTTAGAATCATGAAATATGATTGTCGAAATTAGTAGCATATCCAGGAATTATGAAAAATGATAAAATGTTAATTAATTGGTGGGTTTATAATTAAATAATCGGTCTAGACAATATATCAAAGTTATTATTTTCGTAATGGGGTGGGGTGGGGCTTTAATGTGGGTTAAAATTATGAAAAAGAATTGTCGAAATTAGTAACATATCCAAGAATTATAAAAAATGAAATGTGCATTAATCGATTGGTGTGTTTGTAATGAAAAAATAAACCCAGACAATGTATCAGTTATTGTTTTCGCAAAACGGGCATAATGTGGGTTACAATTATAAAAAATTAATGTCGAGATTAGTAACATATCCAAGAATTATGAAAAATAATGAAATGTGAGTTGATTCATTGGTGCATTTGTAAGGAATTAACTGGCCTAGACAATATCTAAAATTATTATTTTCGTAATCCGGGTGGCGATAATGTGGGTTACGATTATTTCTCTTTTTTTTTTTACACAGTGGTCACCACTCATCAAGGCCAGGAAGCCACTCAGGGATAAGGGTTATTGCAAGTACATTACGTTAGTGTGGAGATTTGATGAAGTGTTTACTTAAGGGGGGGGGCGATTCATTAAGAATTTGTTAACGTTGGACTTGAAGACATCCAAGTTGTAGTCAGGTAGGAAGCAGGCAGACGGAACAGAGTTCCACAGGCGTGCAGTTCTAAGAAAGAAGCTTTGCTCATGGAATCCACGTTTTGATTTAGGCACAGATAAAGAGTGGGAGAAATTTTTCACAGTGGATTCAGCTAGACGGGTATTTTTCGTGAAAGATTGGCGAGGGGGGGACCAGAGATTGGAGTTCAGATGAGCACTTGCCATGGAAATAACGATAAAACAAGGATAGGCTCACAACGTCTCTTCTGTGGGAGAGAGGTTGCAGGGTAGAGAAAAGGGCATCCCCCACTAAGCCACGAAGTCTATTTTGTACTCTGTCAAGGCAGGATAGGCTGTTTTTTATGGCAGCAGTATTCCATCTTTGGACATACTTGGCTTTTATATAGATAGAGAATTGCATCACTAGTGAGATATCTTCTGGAGCGGTAGAAGGATCTCACCATCTTTCCAGCGACCTTGGCAACAGACTTGATGTACGTGTTCCATTTCAGATCAGGAGTAAAGGTCAAACCCAGAAGCTTGTCAAAACACGGGGCCTCTCCCAGACGAGAGCCATCCATCCCAATTGATGCCAGATGGGGATCAGAGCGTTGATGATGTAAGGATAGGAGTTTGGTTTTAGATGCATTAAAGGTAACCAGCCACGTCTTCCCCCACTGAACCATCAGAGGAGAGAGAATCAGAGAGAACTTTGTCATTTACAGCCTTTGATGTGTTGCCGTAGATTATGAAAAATGGTTGTCGAAATAAACAACATATCCAAGAATCATAAAAAATGATGAAATGTAAATAAATTGATTGATGTGTTTGTAATGAAATAAACAACCCAGACAATATACCAAAGTTTTTTTGTAAGTGGGGGAGGCGATAATATTATTATAAAAAATGATTGTCGAAATTAGTAACATATCAAGGAATTATGAAAATTATGTTAATTGATTGTTGTGTTTGTAATTAAATAATCGGCTCAGACAATATATCAAAGGTATTTTTTCAAAATGGGGGTGGGGCAAAAAAGTGGGTTAAAATTATAAAAACTTATTGTCGAAATTAGTAACATATCCAATAATTATAAAAATGATGAAATGTGAATTAATCAATTGGTCTGTTTGTAATGAAATATTTAGCCGAGACAATATATACAAGTTATTATTTTTGTAAGGAGTGGGGGGGGGGGCGATAATGTCGGTCAAAATTATGAAAAATGGTGGTCGAAATGAGTAACTTATCCAAGAATTATGAAAAATGGTGAAATTTCAATTAATCGATTGGTGTGTTTGTAATGAAATAATTAAATGACAATACATCAAAGTTATTATTTTTGTAAGGTTAATTGTCGAAATTAGTAACATGTCCATGAATTATGAAAAATGATGAAATGTGAGTTAATTGAATAGTCTGTTTGTAATGAAACAATCGGCCCAGATAATATTTCAAAGTCATTATTTTAGTGAGGGGGTAGGTGATAACGAGGGTTACAAATATAAAAAATGATTTTCGAAATTAACAACATATTCAAGAATTATGAAAAATGGTGAAATATGAATAAATCGATTGGTGTGTTTGTAATGAAATAAACAACCCGGATAATATATCAAAGTTATTATTTTCGTAAAGGGGGGGGGGGCGATCATGTGGGTCAAAATTATGAAAAATGATTGTCGAAATTACTAACATATCCAAGAATTATGGAAAATGATGAAATGTGAATTAATTGATTGGTGTGTTTGTAATAAAATAATCGGCCTAAAAAAACACATCAATGTTATTATTTTTTCATAAGAGGAGGGGGGGGGCGATAATGTGGGTTAAAATTATGAGAAATGGTTGTCGAAATTAGTAACATATCCAAGAAATTTGAAAAATAATGAAATGTGAGTTAATTGATTGGTGTGTTTGTAATAAAATAATAAGCCCAGACAATTTATTAGTTTCTGTAGGTGATCAACAATATTTTTCTGAATTTTTAATGTTAACTTCAGGGAATGACGTCGCAGTTGTAGTGATGAGTAGAAAGATATGTGATTATGTTGCTTTTTAAAGTGCTCTGGAGTTCTTGATGAGTAAACAAACTTTCACTTTTCGGGTGGGGCTGGAGAGAGTAATGCACATTTTGGGTTCACTATGCAATCTCCCACAACGTCATATTAAAAAATATTGGAATAACTATGGAATCATATTCCGGAAATGACATCGTTTCTCTTGTTAATGTGTTGTTGGCGGTTGTGGTAGTAAGGAGGGGGGGGGACTATATTTATATTGAAAATTGTGTTACAGTAAAAGTTGATCATTCGCATCAATGCATTTATGTAATTATTTGGAAAACATGCTGAGTTATGGTCAAGAAATGATATCATTTCACTTAAAATGATAGTGTCAGTAATAAGGAGGGACAGAACACAGTAATGTGGAATTTTGTAGTGAAGCAAGGGTTGCCTAATCACAAAGCTTCTCAACATATTTGTTCATTTGTTTGTAAAGCCTGCTGGGTAATCTTCCGAAAATGATGTCTTTTTTCCTCAAAAAGATTTTTTTGCCGGTAGTGGGGAAAAAAATGAAACAGAGTAATGTGGAATTTGATAATGAATTAAGGGTTGTCTAATCACTTAACTTTGTCAATGTATTTATGCATTAATTTTAAAATTCTGTTGAGACATCTTCCAAAAATCACATGATTTTTCTTACAATAATAGTATGAACAGTGAGGAAGGAAAGAAACGCAGTAATGTTGAAATTTATGGTGAAGCAAGAGTTGCGAACTCAATAACCAACAAAATGTATATTTGTATTAAATTGGAAATCCTAATGATCCATCTTCTAAAAATGATTTCAATTTTCTTAAAATTATGGTAACCTTGATGGGAAGAGAAATAATTTCATATATGTTGTACAACACCTGTCGAGACTATGTTAAATTGTTTCATATATGTATATAAATTACCGTCCGAAGGTAAACATATTTTAAATATGTGTTGTAAATTACCCGTCCCAAAAAGGTAAAATTATTTCATATACATTCTGTAAATTACCTGGAAGGTAATTATTTCATACATGTGCAATAGCCGTCCTAGATAGATAAAATATTCTTTTGTTCGAAATAGCAAATGATACATCGACATTAAAAATTCCTCTCTTCAAAGACTAACAATTATATTAAAAATCAACTTCAATTTTCTCATTGTTTATACAGTCCCGAGATACGTCGGGTAGCCCCGCAAGTTAGCAATAAGAAAATAAATGAATGTAGATTTGAATTCATTTTACTTATCACGCGTTAATGTCAATCTTGTAATTTGTGAGAAGAAATTGAACTATGTCAACTGATATTAAAGAAGAACCAACTGTGTTCTAATTTTAACTGCAGAATATGGTACCCAATAATTATATATATAATAATTATAACTATAAATAATTATAGTACAAAACAAATGCACAACAACCACACTCGATTTTTTTTCCAAGAAAAACAGATGAAAGGACTCAAATAATTTCTTGTCAGTGAAATTCCTTAACTTTACCATTAATATCCATTCTTTTAGATAAGAATGGCCGTTATTAAAAATTCGCTGTACCCGGCCACGTGTTTGTTTTAGTGGAATACAAGCGCCCAAAAAACAAATTTTAAAAAAGGGCTAAATGTATGTTTCTTGTGTTTCTGTTGTCAATGCTTGTGGATACAGTGGTGGAAACATGAGGGTTTCATTTTAGTATGGACATGCATATCGTAAATATTTTTAGCCGATTTGATTTTTGTATGTAAGTATAGTGCATAATAATAATTCGTTTCAAAAAAATGTAAAGGAAACTTTTAAAGAATAAACTAGCTAGTGGGATATTGCTGACATTTGCTAAGGAAGATTAGAAAGTATGGAAACTGTTTTTACTTTTTTTAATCAAATAAATGTTTATTCTCGCACATATTTTTTTTTTTAAATAATGCTGAAATATTGATGTTCAAGTGTAACCAACCGCATTTAATGAATTGACATGTCTCAGTAATGGAATCAAAACAAGCAAAACGAAACCATATATTTATAAAAAAAAAATACTTTAGTTTTAACACTTCTTGTGTTATTACAAAACCCAAAAAAGGAAACACTTATTGGATTATCAAATAAGAAGTATTTTAATTAACAAAAATAATTTAGTTTTAACATTAACCACTCTCAAAAAAAAATATTCTTGTATTTGTAAAGTGTCGGCAAGACAACATATATTTGAAAGCACACCAGTTACCGTGAATGTCTTGTTTAAGTAGCCTGCTCTCGCTTCTCATGCAAGCAGGCGAGTCTACTTCTATGGGAGTGTGCCGCCAAGACCACTCCAGTCTTGTAACTGGGTGTCTTGGGTTTGCTTCCACCTCTACACGCCCTCCCCCTTCCAGGGTCACAAGATACTCGTGTTGTGGTCCAATGATTTGAGGCTCTGGAATAGTCATATGACATGCCCCATGTCTGTGGGGATAGATTCCTGGGTGGTCGCATCACCATTCTGCTATGACGGTTGGTCTTCCTCAACCTCCATCATCCCAGGGGATGCTGTGTCATCCACCTCCATCTGTTCTGATAGAGTGTCGGATGTTTCGGGCTGGTGTTGATCTGTACACGTGGGGGACCATTGTCTCGGTATTTTGGGCCCTGTTAGGTTGTCTCTGGTATCCAACATTCCTAGTGGCTCCTCAGGTATCAAATGACAAGGGGTATCTACTACAAGGTTTATTCTTCGGAGGAATCTGCAATTGCAACGGGTTACCCGGTTACTCCCATCAATGCATACATTATACTGCCGTTTACCCAGCATTTCCACCACTCTTCCTGTCTTTGCCCATCGGCGCGGGTGTGGACCATCTTGGTTTTGAACCTGCACTGTTTCCTTGATTTTCAGTTCCTGAAGTGGATGACTTTTTAGACTGTATTCCCTTTCACCCCGTAAGTGTCTCTTTGCCATCGCTGTTTCCCTATAATGACTGATTTCTATGGAATATGTGTTTATGGATTCGATATCAGTCCTGGAGCACTGAGAGATGGTTCGTTATTATGCGACCATAGAGCATCATCGTTGGAGACATATGTAGGTCTTGTACCGGGGTGTTGCGATGAGTCAGTAAGGACCTAGCTTCCGAATCATAGCATAGGCGACCACAACTGTCCGTGCTATCAATAAGTATCCTTTTAGCCGTTTTAATGGCCAATTCTGCTCTTCCGTTACCTTGAGGGTAATATGCCGATGATGTTCGTTTTCTTATGCCCCAATTATCTAGGAACCGGTTATATTCACTGGAGTCAAACGGTGGTCTGCCATCGGTTGACAGTTCTCCCGGGATGCCATATGTGCAGAACCAATTTCATAGGGCAGCACATGTAGACTTGGCATTCCCGGACGACATGAAAATGACTTCTACCAATCCGGTATATCTATCTGCATATATGAGGTAGCTCTTCCCTCGTAAATCGAAAAAGTCCGTCACCGTTTTCTGAAATGGAATTCGGGGTTCGAGCGTGGCATTAGAGGTTCCCTAGGTTGTGACGGAGCCATTACGTTGCATACTTTGCACTGGGCCCGGGTCTGATGAATGCTCGTGTCCAGTCCTGGCCAAAACAGTTTGCCAACATTCCATTGATGCCTGATGCGCCGAATGGAGCGATTCTAGAACCTCCACACATAGTTTTCTGAGTATGAGGATTTTATTTTCCATTATCGTCACCACTTCCAAGCAATATAACTCCTCTTTCATATGCCAAAACCGGCAAATTGTCTCTGGCAGTTCATGCCAAGATTTAGGGAAACCATTTTGTATGAACTTGGTGAGGGTACAGCATTCATTGTCAGTAGCAGCTGTAGCCACAATCCTGTCCCATGTTATTGCCCTTAATTTGGGGTCCTGCTCATAGATGGAGTTAAATGATACTCTTATGGCGCTATCCATGGTTTGTGCGATGTCCTTTTTGTTTGCTTCCTCCTGGCTTAACGTTACTGGGCATCTCTATGTACAGTCTGATGCCGCATTGAGTTTGCCAGGAAGATGCTTTCTTTGAAATTTGTACATTAAGGACCGTTATTTGAAGTTGAACAATCTTGGGTAGTGAGAGTTCTAGATTCTGTTCCGACCACTCCCGATATAGATCTGTTGCTGGACCCCTGCTTTGGTTTTCGGCAGACCCTTTTTAAATGTCGGGTCAAGCTGTAATTGTGACAATGTGCTGCCGACTCTGTATGCTCATTGTAGTAGGGTATACACTACTGTAGAGATGGAGGATAGACTTGTCCGTGGTGTCTAGGCTGACAAGCCTGTTGAATTTTTCTTCCAGTGTCATAAGCGTCGCAGCCTCAGACAGCACCCTGCTTTGAAGCTTCAGACCAACGCAAGAGAGCTATATGCTTGGTCCGGTCTTGGTTCCCACCAGTTTTGGAAAATAGCAAACACAATCCTGAACAGAAGTGTGTGCTCTATCCCAACTATCATCAATGGACCTGAGGTAATCTCGTCAGCATCAGACAAAGCCAAACTCTTTGCCAAGAATTTTGCAGCTAATTTTACCCCTTGCAACCAAGGCCACCAACCCCCAATATTTCCTCCTGTATCAGAAAACACGTTATGTGATATACAAATATCTGTTCGTGATGTTGCCAAGCTAACCAAAAACCTTGATTCCAGTAAAGCAACTGGCTCTGACAGTATTCCAATTATAGTATTCAAAAAACTTCAACCAGAACTAGCGCCTATACTTACAAAACTGTTTAAACGTTGTCTTAAGGAGAATTGCTTCCCATCACCCTGGAAAATATCATCAGTATGCCCTGTATTTAAGAATTCAGGTGATCGCTCATCTCCCTCTCAGTACAGGCCAATAAGTCTCCTGTGCGTCATGAGTAAGTTGCTGGAATCTGTGTTAAATAGAGAAGTAATCAACCATCTCAGCAAAAATAACCTTCTTAGTGACACACGATATGGTTTCCGTTCTGCTAGATCTACAGTAGATGTGCTTTACAGTTATATCTCGTAGGATTAGCGAATAGCTCGACGTAGGCTACCTTTCTAGGGCAATTGCTCTTGACATATCTAAGGCCTTTGATAGGGTATGGCATAAAGGTTTACTTCACAAGATCTCTAGCTATGGTATAGCTGGAAATGTCTTCTCAATTATTAAATCATTTCTTTCTCATAGGTTCATAAGAGTAGTTGAGGGGCAAAAATCAAAAGCTCTCACTATTAATGCTGGAGTCCCTCATGAGTCCATCCTGGGCCCAACTCTATTCCTGATCTACATTAATGATCTTCCAAATCACGTCATTTGTAGACATTTATGCTGATGACACTACCATTTACGGTAGCACATCTAAGACAGTAAACGACCAAGTTCTCTCTGATTCTCTCTCCTCTGATTTTAAGCACGTGGTACAATGGGGAAAGGTGTGGTTTTAAATTCAGATGAACACATCTCAGCTCGAACAAAAATTTATTGATTGAAATAAGCACCATTAGAGTCAACACACTTTTACCAACGCAAAACAAATGTACTTTTGCCATTAACATTAACACTCTTTAACCCTTATCCTTGAGTGGCCTCTTGGCCTTGATAATGTGGTGATGCCTACGTAAAAAAAAAAAAAAAAGAACATAAAAATCTTGTGTTGAAGTCGCTGAAGGTGTTTTTGATATCACTTAGGTTTTTGAAGCATTTCTCATGCAAAAGTTGTCAAAAGTCTTAAAAAAGTGGTAGTCGGTAAATGAGGGGTCTGGAAAGTGTGGCGGATGAATCAGAGTTTTGTAGCCCAATTCGTGCAACCTGCAAGGTCAGTTTAGCAACGTGTGGTCGTGGAGGAGAATTAGGCTTTTTCTGTTGACTAATGTTAGATATTATTGTCGAAGTTTCTGATGTATTTCATATATTTGTTGACAGTAATTATCCACCACAACGGTTTCGCTTGCATTAAAAAAAAACTAATGGATGAGACTGGTCACAGACCACTAAACAGTCAGCATGATCGTCTTTTGGTGTAACTCTGGCTTCCGGAAATGTCGTGGAGCTTCTTGGTGTCTAACCACTGAACTGACTGTAACTGGTTGTTGTAAAGAACCCACTTTTCATTAAAAGTCATAATCTGATTTAGAAACGGATCGTTTTTGTTGCATAAAAGAAGGGAAGATGACACTTAATGGCGTTTCTTTTGGTTGTCGCTTGATTCGTGAGACACCCATTTATCAAGTTTTTTCGTCTTTCCAATCTTTCTCAAGTGGTTGGAAATTGTCGTATACATTATGTCTAATTCAGAAGCAAGTTCTCAAATGGATTAGCTTTCACTAAAGTTCTTAATTGATCGTTATTAACGATGGCCAACCACTATACTCATCATCTTGTCACCGCTACAAAATTTCTTAAACCACCATTGTGCTGTGCATTCAGTACTGGTTCCTGGGCCAAACGTTTTGTTGATATCAACGTTTATAACCGGTTTTAGTAGCTTTTCGGCCTAGTTTGGACTTGAAATAAGAAAATTGTGCGAATTTGCTTTTTCCCATCTTGTATTCAACATTGTGAAAAGATAATTGTTTTAAAACGTTTGCAATTTAAACGATTAGACAGAGCGAAAAAGCTCTTTTAAACGATATATAAAGTAAAGGTATAACAAAAACTTATTTGAAAATACATCATTTGAAATCAAAATTAAAAATTCTGCAAGAACTTTCTTCTCAACCTAATACAAAGTTATTTGTCAACTGAACTCCTCAAAAACTATTTTGCTGAGTTATACATTTTAACATTTTAATGTGCATATCAATAGTATTACTACAGTAGATGAGGAATGAATCTTTTACCAAAAGTTCAAAATTACATTTATACTTTAAATTCATTTTAATATTATCCAGACATACTTAGAAATAGTTAATCAGATGCTTCATTTTATAATGCCCCCCCCCCCTGCAATTTAAAAATTTTTATTCTTTAAAAACCTATTGAAACAGATCATCAGCATTTTTAGCAGATTGTGTAACTTGTATTAGTAAAACGCTTCAGAGTTTTCAAATCATATTTCCTTCTCAAATGTGCTTTGATGACTAATAAACGTAAAACTCAGCAGAGTTGGGAATATGCTGCCATCATGCACTGCACAAAAAATTTATAACAAAAGATTGCCTTATTCGAAATGTGGGAGAAAATTTTAAAAAACAGTTCTGAAAACAATAATTTCATTATAAAATAAAAACACAAAATTGTTTATGGGTTGTAGGTGAATAATATACATATGTAGGATGTTTTTTTTATAACATTGCTAAATTAAAAGCTACATTTTAACTGATTTGACACTGTTCTTGGTTTTATATGCAGATAAATGTTGATATTGTAGTAGAATTTAGAAACAAAAATGTACAAATTGTGTATTCTGTATGCAATTTAAGGGTAGTTATTTGAGGGGGGGGATAAAAACGAGCTTTATAGATATTGACTTAATTTATATATTTAATTTCAGGTTATCTTATGGCTAACTAAATAAATCGAAGTATTTTTTACAGCCAGTATAGAAAGCAAAGCCATAAATATAGCATAGAAAGTTTTGTACAGATAAAAAAGATATGAAAGATGCACATACTTCTTTGAGAGGAATCTCATAAAAACTGAGACATTAATTCAATTGAAATTTAAAATGTTATAAAGACATTAAAAAAAAAGCCACTTCTAAAGATGCAAAATAAACTCACAACTTAACACAAAAGACAAATACTGAAAAATATGTAGAATACGGAATGATTTCTCTTGGTAAAAATATACTTATAAAATCTGTCAATAAAGTTGGGTAAAAAGTGTCAATCTTTTTGTATAGCAAATCTTCAAGAAAAGTGGTACCAAAGGGCATGTGCAATGAGATGCATTCAAGACCATTATCTAACTAGTTCTTTATGAATCAGCAGAAATTTACCAGAGATAAACCAGACTACATTAACAAGTATTGTTTAATAAAATTAACATCGCATTTTATAAACAAAATTTTTTATTAATTTTTATACTTAAAAAAAAAAAAAAAAACAGAACAATCTTGAAAAAGAATGTAAATGTTAATTATTTCATTTGCCTACCTTAAATTCTCAAAAAGAGTAAGAAGGTAACAAAAATAAAAATTCATAAAATTAAGTAAAATGCACCTTATTTTGATGCGTTGCAACTTCACAGTGTCACAACATGGCAGTTCTAAAAGAGGAAAGAGAAAAAGAATCGAACACAATCTAAAATTTTTAATACTTTTAAAAGATATAATTCTTCATATAATTAGTTTTGTTCTTTTGACAATAATGGAAAATGTTCTTAATAACTTAGAGAGTGAAATGGTTAATTGCCAATTAGAAAAATGCATCAAACACTTCTGAATTTGAAATGTGTTGATATTATATATTCTTTAGAATAATTTTCAGAGCATTCAGCTGATATATATTATACTAAAGCTGAGTCAATCAATGTTTGTTTCACTAAGGCTTTATTCTTGTGTATTTTAATTGCACAAAATACATGTTAAGATTTTAGAGGGATTGAATTAGGTTTGAAAAACAAAATTTTATTTGCTCTAATTACCTGTAAATTGCATTTATCTCATTTCTTACTAAGTTTCTGCCTATCACTCCCTTTCTCTCATTTTATTTGACCATCTGCCTGCTTTTACTTCATGATATATCATTTTTTTTGTCTGTCTCTTTATTAACAGGATGGATAAAATAATTTGGAATAGTCAATTATAGATAAAAGTGAATATCACTACAGGCTGTAATTTGATTATATATATATATATATATATATATATATATATATATATATATATATATATATATATATATACATACAGAGAGAGAGAGAGAGAGAGAGCAGATAATTTTGGATGTTGTTTTTATTTTTAATATTTAGTTTACTTTGCAAGCTGACTTTTTCCTGCAACAAACAATTTAGCCGAGTTCCATAGGTAACCCAACTGGTCACATTTATTTGGTTTATATATATATATATATATATATATATATATATATATATATATATATATAGTAGATTATAAAGCTTTGTCTGAAAGAGTATGAAGTCCTTATAAGGTCTATATCTACTGTATGTTTAATTGTATATATGTTTATATTTCTTCGTGTATTATATCATTATGCGTGTGTGTCTGTGTATATAGTATGAGATAATGTATATGGAGAAAAAGTGCCCAACTACATTAAATCCCATGAATTTGATTTCTTTCTTCCGAAATCGTTTATATATATATATATATATATATATGAGAGAGAGAGAGAGAGAGTGAAAAGGAGAGATAGTGATGAAAGAAAGGAATATTTATACTCAGAAAAAGCTTTTATGATAAAACGACTGATTTTAAGATGTTTCATATTGCTACAGTGTCTGTGTAAAAAGAGAAAGCCAGTAGCAGCAAATGATGCTAGCACCAAACTACCTTATATTAAATAAGAGCAATGATTCATATCAAAGGAAATATCAACTTGATTTATTTCTGTATAAAATAGTATCTTCTTAGACGACAAATCTCCAGTTGTTTATTGAATGAATGAGAGAAACAAATGCCAAATCATTTTCATACAAATAATCAAAAACAAAAAATGTCTACTTAGTACTTATCTTTGATAAAGTCAAAAACTATTTCCTTTTTATTTTTGTAGTTGCATGTTAGAAATATTTAACAATCAATATTTTTTAAACAGTGCGTAAAAATTAGTAACGAAAGCAAAAAGCAGGTTAAATAAAAAAAATAATAAAAGGCTATAAAAAACGATATACGATGACACGAAGAGTTTATCAATTCTCTTATTACAGGCATAACCTTGCAACTACCACCGCCAAAAGTAGATGTGTGCAAGTCTTGAAAATCTACCGTAAATACAGATCCTTTAGATTAAATCATACAAAAAGTATGTAATATTTAAAATCATTCTAGGAAAACTCAGTTTAATGTTATTGTCAGATTCATTTGAATAAACTGCTACCTAGATATGAATTTCTTTAAATGAACGTCATTCGATGATGTTTCTTCATGTTCTATAAGACAGAAGATAAACAACAATTTTTGGCACAATATATTAATCTGAAATACAACGTAACCCAAAGAAATCATTTAGTGAAATAAAAAGAAGTTTCATTTATAATTTGTTTTATTAATTAAAAGACCAACATTTACTATTCCGCAACGTAAAAAAAGCAAGCTTTAAAATCATTTAAACAAGCATATTAGAATTGCATTCGTTTTCATTTCTTGATTTATTTATTTTTATAAATGAAAGAAAATATTGAAGTATGGGTTATGGTAATGACCCTATTTCGGGGAGAAAGAATAAAAAAATGAGATTTTACTATTTTCATGACAATTACAGACATAATCATCATAACATGTCTGGACATTGCGATCAAGCAACAAGGTTTGACCAACTGACTAATAATAAATGATAAGCATATAAGAGATAGAATCCACCCTATATCTGGGGTACCCCCCCTCCCACACACACAAGTAGATATTCCCGTCGTTTGATTCAGGTTAGCTAATGATCATGTGCACAATACGTCATCTTGCAGATCAATAATTTGGAATATGCAAATTCTTTACCTTCTTCATCAGTTTTATCCATAGTTTCCTTGACAACTGCCTCTTGCCGTGCTGCTTCCATCTTTTCCAGGATTTCATTTAGTTGTTAGAAGAGTTCCACCAAAGAATTTCTCTTCTCTCCAAGAATCGACATACAGGGACTAATTTCTTTTTAAAAGCGCATATATTTACCCCGCCCTGTATTTTTCTAGTTTTAGAAATCCAGTTGATGCTTTAATATGTCCAAAACGCATCGCTTCTGCCTGGCTCATTTCATTTGTGTCACACAAGCACACACTCGGCTCATAATGATGCCACACCTCAACTATTTACCACTAACTCACTTACCAATGACAGCGGTGGTGGTGGTGGTGGTAGTCGCAGCCCCTCATACTGCTACTCAATAGATTCATGGTTTTACAACTACTGATATTAACACGACGACAATGGCTGCTACTATTGCTACTATTGAACATCTGAAGAGATGCTATGTTGCCTTCACAGTAGCAGTTGTTCTCACTATTAATGATGTTGACATTACTGGTGTTTTTATACATCAAATTCTTGTAGAAAACATTAAACAATACTTCGTTTATTCATGTTTGTTTACAGCAGCAAAACACAGTAAAATGTTTGCATAAAAACAAATTACTCGGTCCCTTTGCAAATAGTGTATATTCGCTGCTAGAGAAAAGGAATAAAATAATAGAAAAAAAAGAAGCTATTTAAGAATAAGATAGATGGGTTGGATGAGTGAAAGGGGGTGTTAGTAACAGAAATGGGTACCGTAAATATGGAGGAGAGAGGAGTCAAGAGAGAAAACAACTAGAATATAGAGAAACTGCAACTGTCACTGTAATAAGCACATGGTTTTTTACATACAAACAAAATCAGAGAAATATTTTTTTTAATAGCACTGAATGAAAATATTTAAAAACAGAAATAAAATTGTATATATGAGGTTGTTTACAGTCACTTGGATTATTCGAACTTACAACTACTATTTTCATTTAGAAACGCTTCGGCAGGTATAAACTCCCACCGTGCATCTTTTCAAACTTGGGAACCTTTTTTTTTTTGTTTCTTTTTTTTGCTGAACTTGAAAATCTTCATGTGGAACTTGGGAACTTATACAGAATTTCGATTTAAAACGTTTATTCAACGGAGGCATATTCTTCTTCTTCTTCTGTAAGTCATGATCAGGTGGAAGGGTTAATTTATGTGATTCTTAGTGTCACCTGTAATTTTACTAAGCTATTCCGAAATTCGAAAAGATGTGCAGAAATCGTTATGAAACAAACAAAACGAGAATAGTAGTCAAAATAATTCAAATTATCCTTATCTAAAAAAATTCCAAAACATAATACCATTCATATTTGATAACATCCTAATTTCTCGAGAACTGATAATTACCAAACCTCATTATATATTTTTCTTCTTCCCTCCAGAAATAATTGCCTTAACACAATTCATGTAAGCAATTTCACAATGCAGTCACAATAATCCCCACGACACAGTGCGAATTAAAAAAAACTCTTGAGGAATGCACATTCTCCAATGTAAAAAAAAACAAAAATAGATGAGTTATATAACATGAAAAAAGTTGCTTTTTATTAATGGATAGAAATCTTCGGGCCAAGACCACACTGTAGTATCTATTCTGATGCTACACTTCACCTTTTATGTCCTCGGTCAGTGGAGGAGAATTCCTTCATGACTGAGATAATTTTTATTTTTATCCATGCCTTTTTTAGGGAGCTGGATTTTCCCCACATTAAAAACCGATTTTGTGTTTAACTCTGCCCTCGTGGTGAGGCAAGTAAATAGGAACTTAGTATTAAGAAATTCGTTTCCCTTATGGGAATCGAATAACATAAGAATGTGCTGTTTCACAAACAGTAAGACTATTTGACATTTGAAAACCAGCATAATATTGAGAAGGTAAAATAAATTTGCTAAGTATAAAGTTAGGTAAATATGGAGGAAGTTTATGAATTACTCTAACATTAATTAACATCGTTTGATTGCTCTCATGATAAACTTCGATTTAGCAATGTATAATGTTTTATTAAAACATATAAAAGTATTCAATTAATGCTATTGTTTTAAGTGTTACATGTTAATCCATCTATATATAAGTGACGTTGTCTGTTTGTCTGTGTCTATCAAACTGTCAACTTTTGGTCACAGAATTGAAACTTGATATAAAGGGGATTTGAACCTGTAGAACAATTCCATTCAGTTTTTAGCCGGTAAAAGTAGTTGCTAAGGAGTCAAAATTGAAAAACAAAAATGGAACTTGGCAGGTATAAGTCGACGAAATGTATTATGTATTATTATGCATGCGCAAATTCAATAACGTTATTTTTTAAGTTTTTATATGAATTAGCTCAGATGGTAACAAATAATGCTGGAGAGTTATGTTTTGTTTTCGATTTTAACTGATGGCACCCAAGTCATTTTTTTTTTTTTTTAAATCACTATGTATTGAGTCAATAGAGTATTGTCTCTATAAAATTAATATGAAACCTGCATAAATAAGAATAGCATATTTAAGACTGGGGCACGCCGGCTACACAATATTGTTCTTCTATTTTATGTATTTCCAGGTGCTGTAATCATTGGTCCAATAAAGAACATTGACTAAAAAGTTGAAGCTTATCTATGATTACAGCACCTTTAATTAAAATGGACGTCGTCGTTGACAGGTACAGCAACTGGCCGATAGTTGAACAGGCGGTCAATGGTTCCAAGGGACTCATTTCAGCACTACGTCGCATCTTTTAACATATGGTATCAGTGATGAAATAACATCAGACAAAGGACCCGAGTACACTGCTCACGACACACGTGATTTCGCCAGCGGATTTTATCTATCGCATTCCCTCACAGCAACTACCACACAGAAATAGGAGTGAAGAGTGTCAAATGGCTTCTCACGGACAGCACAGACATTGACGGTTCCCTCAACACAGACGCATTCCAGCGAGCCATGCTCCAATACCGCAACACTCCAGATCGTGATACCTTGCTCTCTCCGACATTGTGTGTATTTGGAAGGTCAATCCGGGATTTCATACCCATACACCCCGGAAAGTACCAACTACACAGCACCTGGCGTGAAACTCTGGCATCAAGAAAGGAAGCCCTCCGCAACCGCCACATGCGTATCTCCGAGCGGCTCACAGAACACACTTGTCCCTTGCCACCGCTAGTCGTTGGTGACTGTGTGAGGATCCAGAACCAAACGGGACCTAACCCCAAGAAATGGGACAGAACTGGCGTTGTCGTGGAGGTCCGACAATTCGACCAATACGTTGTTCGCATTGACGGCTCTGGACGCGTTACACTGCGAAACCGGAAATTCCTGCGAAAATACATACCAGTGATTGAACGCTTCCCACTCCTGAGGCTACCCAACCAACGCCTGCGTTCCACAACCCCAGCAGTGCAGCCGAACAGCCACAGCCAAACCAACCAACACCACTCACTAACACACTTTCCAAGCCTCCCGAGCAAAAGGAACACCCAGCAGATACCACTGTCATGCCTCCCAACCCTGACCAGCATTTGTTCAGCCAGCCCCCGCAACTACGGAGAAACCAGCGGTCGATCAAAAACGGAAGATCTTATGGCCCTTCGGGGGCTGATGCTACACAACACCCCCGGCCTACAGGAGCGCCCGATGTCTCTGCCTGACCCAGACACCACACAGGAGCCAGTGGACGCGTTGCCTCTACGTCTGTCAACCTGCCTCTCCTGCCCACCTGCCCGACTGAGAGTAATCTGAAAACAGACTTCTTTAAATCGTTAAATCTACTTTATGTATCAAGACATTTTATTAAGTTCTTATGCCCAGATGGATCATTCGCATTGAGCTTAACTGATTAGCTGGAAATCTTACAACACTTATACTCATCTTTATGTTTTAAAGACGGGGGGGGGGGGGGGCATACATGATGTCGTTCTTCTATTTTATGTATTTCCAGGTGCTGTAATCATTGGTCCAATAAAGAACATTGACTAAAGAGTTGAAGCTCATCTTCCGGCCAACCACTACTATACATAATAATCAATAAAGAATGTATCACTCATATTCCAACGTTAACATTTATTCTTTTGTACAATAAAAGTTTCAGTGTAGAATAGTTTTACACACTTTACTCTTTTTCATCCCAAACAAGGCATATTGCCACTTGAAACATAAGGGGTTGCTATTTGGGATCATGTCTAACAGAAGACTGTAGGGATTTGAGCAGAATATATCTGTTCACATTACATTTAAACTTCTGTAGGTTAGTACAGTCAGCAGGAAACAGAAAAAAATTCAAAGCCTAACAGTCTGAAGAAAGAAACAATGTAGAAAGCATATAGGGACCTCAATAGTGAAAGAATAGGATTTTGCTGCTTGTTGGGTTAGTGTCTAAGAGTGAGAGACTGGTGGTAAATGCACCAATCCAGATGTTGCAACAATACTCCATGCATGAGCAAATTGTGGCTTTGCAAAAATATAGGATGCTTCCTGGTGTGAGTAACCTTCTAGCACAGTAGAGGGAGCCCACCTTCTCTACAGCAGTCTTGGCAACGTCCTTAATGTATTTGGTCTAATTCATGTTGCCTGTGAATGTTAACCTGAGGAGATCGAAGAAAGGGCTCTCGGCTAAGGTGTTATTTGTCATGGCAATCGGTTGTTGAGAAGGTTTTTTGCAGTTTTAAGAGAAAGAAGCTTAATCTTAGTAGCATTAGTGAATGCTACCATTCACTTATGACTAAATATTCGTAAATGAGTGGTCAAGTCATTTTTTAGGGTTTCTATTATTGTCTTGGATATGTGTACATTTGTTTTTCCCTTGTGTTATTATAGAGCATGATGTCATCAGCAAATATACTCATCTCTGACACAATTTTATAAGGGAGACTATTTATGAATATCAAGTGTAATAAAGGATTAAAGATCGACCCCTGAGGCACACCTATATTACTATCACATTGTTTAGATATATGGCCATTGAGGAAAACCTGGATTTTTCTCTCCTCTAAGAAAGACCTAATTATGTTAAGTATTTTACAGAAATACAATATCATTTTCATGAGAAATCTTTCATGCCAGACCTTGTCAAAGGCTTTAAATATATCAAGGACTGCAATCCTAGTTTTCCCTACCTTATCCAGTACATGGTATATGCATTTAGAGATGGCAGTTAAAATATCCACAGTAAAACAGTCTTGCTTAAATCTATACTGTTGATCAGAAAGAAACTCAGTATTTACAAGTTATGGGACTAGTGCTTGATTAATTAACGACTCAAAAATTCAATACCTTTTTGAAGATGCTATTCTATGGTCAAAATTTTATGACAATTAGTAAAAAAACCTATATTTTCAAACCAATAAAATCGGCCTACATTTATAGTTTTACTGTTTTGGTTGTCTCCCCTGTGGCATTACCAGGCCACTAATATATATATGTATATCATTACAATTTTAAATCTGCTTAGTTGCATATGTTTTCCATTACTACAGTAATATTGCACACTTTTTTCAATTTTTTTACCATTTAATCATTAATTATACACACACACACAGCATAATCATGTTGACATACCGGTTAAATCACCAAAGTTAAGCAATGTTGAGCCTGGCAAGTACCAGATGAGTAACCATTTGGGAATACTAGGTGCTGTATGTACTATGCCAGAATGTAGAAATTTCTAGGTTAATATTTGGGGTGCATTAAAATGACTAAGAGAGATGTCCCCTCAGTCTTTATTAACATGAAGGAAACTTTGATGTAAAAACCTACTACTGCCTGCTTTGTCTTGTGGTAATCATTTACACCAACTAAGGTTACAGTGGTTCCAAAAAGTGTAGATGGTCCTACACAAACCATAATCACTATAAACAGATTATCTGTGTGGATTTGGGACAACTTAGTTGCCTAAACCTTATCTGTCAAAACAGAATGGGAGAATCCATTTTCATTATTATATATAGTGCAAAAAGTCCATGAGCATTTTAAAAAATTTATGACTTTATTTGTATTGTAAATACAAATAATCTGTAAAAAGTATTAGAATGAAAACAAATATCTATATTTTTATGGTTTTATTGACATCTTGTTTTCACCTATCCTCCATCATGAGCAATAAAAGGATAATACAAATATATTTGTCAACTGATTGGCAATAATGCCTGACATTTGTTATTTTAATTTTTAAATTGTCTACTGAACTAGTTTTAATTGCATACACAATTGTTTTCATATCTCATAAAAAAACATAATTGAGTAACATCCAACAAACGTGGAGGTTACTAGAATGGTCACCCCCCTCTGACCCATCTGTTATGAAATTAAACAATTTTTTTTTTTTTTTACTCATCTAAAAATTGTTGAACATTCTGTGGTGAAAAATTATTTACTAACTATACTTAAAACTAAAACTACATTATAACATTTTTTACAGATTATTTCTACCTAAAATACAAATAAAGGTGTAATCATTTTTTTAGTGCATGCATAGCAGTGTCAGAAACCGACATTAAAAATGCGTGAAAAAAAATTGAATAATTCGACCTCCTATCTTTCCAAGCTTATAACTACTTGAAAAATGTAATTCAAACTCTAATTTTTTTTCAATTAACCAAAGACCAAAATTTAAAAAAATAACAGGTTTAATAGCAAATTATGGAATATTTGTTTTTTTGAATCGGTTTTCTTTAAAAAAGATTCAAAGAAAATCAACAAAATTTTACTTACTTCAATTATAAAAAATATATATAAATTCCAAAAAATCACTTACCTATAAAAAATATTATTCAATGTGTACTTCCATTCTTCATTGTTAAGAATTTATCCATATTTATATTTTAAATTAGATTTATTTTTTTTAAATACAAGAATTTTTTTAAATGACTATTTGAAAAAGTCGCCATTATGTAAACATTTTTACGTTGTTATCAAAACGCCAGAAGTAGTGTTTGTTCTTGTTTTGAACTATGGATGAACAGAAGAAAATAAAAACCACATGTTCGCGTTAGCTGTCTAGCCTTGTGCGTGAAGAAATATGTGTCCCCATAGTTGTATACACTGTTTTTAAAAAAATAAAATTTCTATTATTTTTTAAACAACTTTAATTGTTTATTTTGGAAGTATATAAAGAATATTTTTGGAAGTACATAAAGAAAATAAACAACCCACTTTAAAAGGAGAAATTACGAGTTTTTTATATTTTATTCACAGTTTTGTGTTACGGGTGTCAAAAATTTAAAAAAAATTCAATACACCTAGTGCATGCGAACATTATGAACGCAATAGGAAAAATGAATGATGAAAAATAAAATTAAATAAATTACAATATTTATTGATCCATCAAATTCAAACAGGGAATAATGAAAAATTCTTAATCCATAGATTAAGAATTTTTCTTTCTTTTTTTTTTTTTTTTTTCATAATCTTGATAGGTTTCAATTTTAAAGATTATAATCTTTGTAATTCTCTCTCTCTCTCTCTCTATATATATACACGTATAAAAAAAAAACCTAGAAGCACCAGCAGATAAGACTATGAACACTATGTCTTATAAACCTTATAATAATTTGATAAAGAGTTCTATAAAACTATTAAATCGCAAATGATAGGATATGAATTTCGTTGTTTTAAAAATATGTTCAGATATTAATGTACTTAATGACAAATATTTACACTCTCAAATGTCCAAGATTTACACTCAAAGACCATAAATTGACTTTAATAATAACCCAGCAATTAGATTATATCTTCATGTATGTCAGATATAAGTATAATAAAAGAATATTAGAATATTTCCGTTATTAAATCTAAAATTCACCATAAACTGTGGAATTCATCAGATGAAGTTATTCTTTGCTTTGACAATTTAATGATTACTGACACCAGCAAATTTATGTTCGATATAGATTCATATTATCCTTCAATACAACAAAAAGAAAAATATCTCTTATTTTATTTATCAATTCTTTTTTGGTCATCCCACTCTCAGCCCATTAAGAACTGCATGATGATTTTCTAGGAGAGATCAAAAGTTATTGTGTAATAAAATTATTTTATATCTACAACACAGTTGTTGTGGTCTTTCATTTTGTCATCGGTATACTTCACTTGGACATTTCATGATAATGCTGATCTGAACCAAGAAAACATGTCATATAGGTCGTAACTCATATGGCCAACATGTATTTCTTATTTTTCCATTTTCTTTATAAATATGTTGCAAGAATGTGGGGAGATAGTCTTGTAGAGTCATAAGATTCTGCACTGGAGAACATTTCCCTGAACCCCCCCCTTCATATCATAACATGGGGGCTTGTCACGTGATCAGTTGTACTTGGATAATAATCCTCATTGGAAAAGCTGTGTGTTTGCACTACCAAGTAAGGCAAAAATGACAGACATAGAAGATTTCATGAAAAACCCATCCTCAGATATGTTGCGCAGGCTTTCTTAGAAAGATGAGTTAATGGAAAAAGGAAAGAAACTAGAAGTAGGAGTTAAGGGAGTCATAAGGAAAAACTAGTTGATAAGAGTAATCACTGAGCACATGGTGGATAATGATACCTTCAGCGGAAACAACAACTATAGTGCCAGATCAGGTTGAGCTTGAAAAGGCTAGAATAATGGCTAGAATGGATATTGAGAAGGCAAGCAAGAAATCAGGATGAGCAAATTATATGTAGCACAACAAATGCACGAGGACAGGTAAGGCTGATTCAATGTGACAGAACATGTACGCCTGATCCCAAAGTTTGTAGAAAAGGAAGTGGATGATTACTTTGCGCACTTTGAGATAACTGCCCTTAACATGAACTGGACTAGAGAATGCTGGGCAATGCCTTTTCAAACAGCATTATGCAGCAAAGCTTAAAAATAATGTGGCCCTTCCAACAGAGGACTGCACAGACTACAGGACCACCTCATATCCCCATAAGATCACTGTCTTTATAGGGATATGAGGTGACCCCGCAAACATACCCACAGAAATTTAGAAACTTGAGAGAAAGCAAGGGACAGCCATATGTAGAATTCGCCAAAAGAAGGACATATTGACTGGTAATGCAATTCAAGAACGTAGAAGGAAGCTTTGACAGACTAAAACACCTCAGTTCCAAACAGGAGTTTCAGAACTATGTTCCCGATGACATGAGGATGCACCTGATGAATAAAAAAAACGGAACTGATCGACATAGGCACATTGGCAGATGAATACATAACGCATAAGATAAATAGGGTGAAACCGCAGAAACCCGTGCATTCGCAGGGCAAAGAAAATACACAGCTGGAGAGAGGAACGACCATCTGTACATGTCCGGCAGGAAACTACTATTCACAGCCGGGTTTGTCTTACAGATTCAAAAAAATGGTCTTGACAATTAGTTAAAAATAAATTCAAGTTTCACAATATATTTGATTTAATTTTTAGGTGAAAGTACAGAATAGTTAACAAAACACCCTTCTCCATGTTAAGAATGGGTTTCTAAATAATGTTATTATTTCTGCATGGTAGTATAAGTGCACAAGTACCTTTTATTTGTTATATATTTGCTTTTTGGTTTTCTTTTTTTACCACTAAAAAACACAATTTTACCTTAAGTATAAGTAAGAAGCTATAAGTACAATAACAGAAACGCATGTAATTAGTACATTTTGTTGTTTTTTAATGCTTTTAGTACATGTGTACTAAAAGCGTAAAAAACAACAAAATAGTATTATTTGGAAATCAAATTTGAAAAACTTGAAAATAATATTTTTAAATTGACAAATTCAGAATAAAAAATGAAACTGATTTTTCTGCTTTTGTTTTGAAAGCAGAAAAGTTTTTTTTATTATTCTTTAGTCAGCTGAGCGCATAGCAAACCATTTCCTGAAACGGATTTGAATTTCTATAAAAGATAACATTTTAAAGAAATTTCCGCACAATTAATAATTACCAAATATTTGCATATTATACATGAAAATAATTCTGAAACGATTATCTATATGAAAGTGGATGATATATGCCGATTTATCTGATCAATTTTGAAATATTCTTCCTCAATTTTGCTCGGTCGTAACTTTGCTTCCTGTGGTCGTAAAAATAAAAGTCAAAGTCCAGTAGAGATGGACTTCTTTGTTTATATAGCCTGTAAAATTTCAGCCATATCCAATCAAATTTAACCCCACGCATATGTATCCAAATGTAACATATAAAATGAAAACATTGAAAAAAGTGTTTCCCTTTTTGTTGTCATTTTTTACCGTTTTTTCATTTTTAACTTGGAGTATAAAAGAAAAATAAATTAACATCATTGGAATGGTTATTCTATTTTCTTTCCAAAAATGTAATTCTTTTAAAAATTGACCCAAAAATAAAAAAGATATGACTTGCTGAAGCACATTAGGTATGTAATATTGCTGATGTCCATGAAAATACAGCATACGCTTGTAATGCTAATTTAAGCATGCAACGGAACATGTGTGTGTGTGTGTGTGTGTGTGTGTGTATATATATATATATATATATATATATACACACTAAAATTAAAATTAAATTATAAATCACATTACTTAATATTGAATTAGCTCTAGGACATTTAACTATCGAGCTTATTATATATCTAAATTACAACAAGCACTTTCTATTTCCTGTATTTTAATTAAACTAGTAATTTCACTGTTACATTAAAATACACTCAGCTCTTTAGACTATTGTTCTAATCTCCTTTAAATTATATATATATATAATCGTTGTTGTTTTTTTCAGAATTTAAATATAACCACTAAACTTATATATATATATATATACAGTGATGATCATATTTATTGGCACGGTAAAATAAAAGTTAAATTTTGTCTAATAAATTCTAAAAAAGGGATTAAATTAAAGAAAATAACAAAGTATATTATGCATTTTTAACTGGCCTTTCCGATGCAGCAATCGGATTTTAGAAAAAATAAATAACAAAGGAACAACAAACATAATTGCAAAAAACCCTTGTTCAAAATATATTGGGTTACATCACTGGAATATGACAAACATTATTTGAAATGCAGAAGCTGGACAAATCTCACTATGAAGATAGACAGAAACCTATTGAGACCTATGAAGACCTTCTACAATAAGAAAGTAGTAAAGAGAGAATTCAAGGAGAGGGGGAAAGTGTTAATACTCTTACCACTGAATGGACAATCATTCAAAGCAAGGTACCAGAGACTATACATGGTCACAGAAAAGATTATTATAAGATAGATAATCCTAAATGTAAAAAGAAGACACAAATATGTCATGTCAACATGATAAAGAAATACTAAAGAAAAATTGGTGCTAGCCACACCATGTTACAATGATGATGCAAATTAGAACTCTCCTAAGAGGAAAACTTATATGGAAGGATTCTTAAGCTAAATACTTCTGAAATGCTGAGAAATTTGGAGTTTGAATTTGCACATCTACTTCTGGAAGAGAGGCAGGGATTAAAAGCGTTAGCAAAATTATTCTCAGAGCATGGCAACACATGACGTAAAGCTACAAGATTACAAACCAATTAGACAACACCCTCACCGTGTAAGTCTGAGAAAGCTAGCAGCAATGAGGGAAGCAATAGAATACATGTGAAAAAACAAAATAAGAGAAGCTACATTCATGTTGGTAGATGTCCGACAGCACAGTGAGATTCTGTATCAACTACCGTAGAGTGAATGCGATTACTAAAGCAAATCCCAGATCTATTCTCAGAATGGATGACTGCATAGATAGGATCGGCCGAGCAAGATATATTACAAAATGCAACCTCCTTAAAGAATATTGAGTAGTGTCCTTATTAGAGCGGGCCAAACAAATATTGGTTTGTCAACCCTGAGAGGGCATACCAATATTGTAAAATGCAATTCGGAATGAGAAATTCTCAGGTAACCTTTGAGATTAATGAACATGTCTTGTCGGAGTGACAAATGCTGACACATATATGATATCGTAATATACAATGACACGTGGGCAGAACATATTGAATCCATCAGAAAAGTGTTTTAGGAGATTGAGAAAGGCAAAGTTAACTATAAATTTGTCCAAAAGTGAATTCTACCAGGATGGAGTGAAATATTTGGGACAGAAGAATTACTCCGACAAAGGCCAAAATCCAAAATATAGAGAAATATCCGGGGGGCTTTCCCAAGGATGAGGAGTCAGCCGATGGTTTACTTGTGCTGCATGTTTGGAACTATGCACATCCACTTTGTTCAGCACGTCTTACCCTAAAACTATTAAATAAAATGACAGCTAGATAAAAAAAAAAAAAAAAATGAAACCCATCAAACCAGATGCACACTCAAACAACATCAATTCACCTCTTCCACTGAAATAGGTCTTTAATTTAGCCTCACATTCACAAACATCCATTATCTTAGAACTTAGATAATGTAAAATCATTTCTCTTAGCAAACTCCCCAGATGTCTTAGTGCTAAGTGAAACTAATCTACACTTCTCCATTCCCTCTAACCACTTTAACATGTCTGGCTATCTCCCAATTTGCTGCAATGACTCAGACAAACACATGCATGGATTTGGAGTCTGTATTCATAACACACTTGGCTAGGAAATCCAAACTAGAATAAGACAATCAGAACTTCATGTGTGTTTTAGACTAAACTTGGAACATAGCGTTAGTAATTTATATTTCTTCTACCATTCTCCCTTGTCTCGGGACAGTACCCTAATCAACCAAGTATCTGCAGCACTCTCCTTAGATACCAGCACCCAAGTACATGTATTTGGTGACTTTAATATCTACCACAGTAATTGGCTTGGCTTCTCTAGTCCCACAGACACAGCTGGTAGCATCACACATAACTTTTCTATCTCCCATTCCCTGACACAGAAACATTTATGACCTGTCTTCCGGATCAACAGGATCAGCAAGTCTCACTTTAAGACCTATTTCTGATCACAGTTTCCAAGGATTGCTCACTCGGAAATGCTAA
The DNA here is from genome assembly GCF_053919585.1 of Euprymna scolopes. NCBI lineage: Eukaryota > Metazoa > Mollusca > Cephalopoda > Sepiida > Sepiolidae > Euprymna > Euprymna scolopes. Next base: position 49,330,954 of record NC_136494.1, read on the forward strand.
TCCTGTTGTGCTGATGATATCACCCTAAACTCTCAACCTAAGCTGAAGAGTCATTGCTCAAGACAACAAGGTACTACAAGAAGGCTGACTGGGAAATGACACTTCTGAAGGGTTCAAAGCAGCAATTGAAGCACGTTCTCACACAGAAGTTCTATAGCAAATATCATTCTCTCCAATTGTTAACTTCTACTTGCACAGCTGCCATTGCTAAAAGACAGCATGCAGATTTATCTGAAATAAGTCCAGTACAAATAGACAGAAGTATATAGAAGCTAGAAATCGTTGTAAGAGTGAAATAGACACAGCTAATAAAAACCACCGAGTTACAGAAATAAGGAATTTGTGACATCTGGAAAATTGTAGTAAATAATAGGCAATCAACAATTCCCCCACTATCCAACAATCTTGAGGGTGTTTGCACAGCAACTAAGAAGGCTAACTAACCTGCTTGTACAACGGGTTGTCTCCAACTCCACTTTATATCCAGCAAACCATTTCCTCCCAAATTTTTCTTTGCTAACAGAAACCACACTAAATGATTTGAAAATCACCCTTTTCCAAGTTTGTGATATAAAAAATCTAAACACCTCAAAAGCATGTGGAACTGATCTCATCCCGGCTATATTATTAAAAACTGCTTTGCTAAGGTTGCCTCAGATCTCTCCAAAACCTTCAACAAATGCCTTACTGAATCTTGCTTCCCGACTGTTGGAAAATTGTTTCTAAAGTACCAGTTTACAAGAATTCTGGTCAAAGAACGGACCCACTAAATTATAACCCTTCAGCCTCCACCCTCTCTTCGCCAAAATCTTTGGGTCCTTAATTAATAAAGTCTACTACCTCATAAATATTAAACATTTTCCAACTAGGAGTATGGACTTAGGCAAGCCCATTCTAATGCAGATATCCTAACTGTAATCTCTGAACGTATATACTATGCACTGGATAAGTCAGGGGAGGCTAGGGAAGTAGACCTAGATATATTTCAGGCCTTTAACAGGGTATGGCATGATGGTCTTCTTATGAAAATTAAATCATATGGTAATACTGGACGAATTCTCAACAATCAAAGAGAAAAATCCAGTCATACTTCAAAACAATATAAATGCGAATGTACCTCAGGAGTCAATCCTTAAATGTTTATTATTTATCTTATTCATAAATTACCTCTCTGATAAAATTGTCTCCAATATGGGTGTATTTGCTGATGACACCATGCTCTATAATAGACACAAGGAGAAAACAATTTAACAAATATCTAAGGAAATAGCTGTTATCTTGAAGGAAAACCTCCAGTCTGTAGTGAATTAGGGACATAAATGGATGGCAATGTTCAATACTGCCAAAACTAAGCTTCTTTACACTGCCTGAGAGCTTTTTGTTTAAACTCCTTGGCTTAATGTTCACATAGAACATAGATAGGAATAAATATTATGAAGTGCAAGGCTGCTGTAAAGAAGGTGGGTTCCCTCTACTCTGCTAGAAAGTTACTTACACCTGAGGTACCATGTACCTCAACAAGGCCACCATTCGCCCATGCAATATTGGAATATTGTTCCTACATTTGGACTGGTGCATCTGCTATTAGTCTCTCACTCCTAAAACAGGTTCAAAAAAAGAGTGGCCAGCCTAATAGGTCTTGCACTGTCAACCAATGATGAAATGTTGCATCCCTGAGCCTATTTTACAGGTATTTTAATGGCAGGTGCTATGATGAACTCGAAACCTTGTATCTCCTCAATTCAAATGCCCCTGACTAATCTGACAAGTCGAAAAATCCTACTTCTACAGTGTAGAGTTACCTAGGTGTCAGAGAGCCATCTACTCAGATAGTTTCTTTCCTCAAACTGCTAGACTTTAGAATTCTTTCCCGGGTCCCTGCTTCTCTGACTGTATTGACATGCAGAAGTTCAAGTGCAATGTGAACAGACATCTTGCTGCTCAACTTCCTATGTAGTATCCCTGCAAATTTTACCCCAAATAGTAACCCCTTACATTCAAGTTGCACTGTGCCTTGTTTGGAGTGAAAAAAGAATTAAAAAAATTTTTTTAAATGTTTCAGCATATTTTCAAATTGAAATTTAAAAATTATTAGACGCTACTTCAGATTTAGTTTACTGCCTCTAAACTATTATCATTTCTCTATAAAACAAAGAGGGTGAGACGGGATTCGAGAGGCCTCCTTAATTTTATAACATAAAAATTGAACAAATGACAAAGCAAATGTTCACATATTATTCATCTTCTGCTAACAACAACGACATGTATATTGTTCATCTCCTTCCTTTAGCAAGCTATTCTTTCAGTCCTCGGTGATTGAAAGGAAGAAGATTTTTTAGCGCTTGTTGAAGTTTTGTTGGATTGCATTTAATGTTAATATCATTTCCACTGGTATTTGTTGCTGTAAAGTGGCAGGATTTTCATGGGCATCAGATTTCGTATTCCATGGAGAGTTGGACGATACATACGGTGAAGGAATAGAACATGATTCGGTTGGCAACAGTGTGCATGGTTTAATGTGACATCTATTCCGAAGTGTAACTTTCCCCAATGAGGACAACTTAACTCGATATTGTCTGTGCAGAAGAAACTCGACAATAGTACCAGCCCTGGTCCACTTTCCGTCAGCACCCTGGACAACGACATCTGTACCAACTGGAAGTGGACAAAACTTTTTCTTATTGCTGTCATCTCGCACCACTTGATGATGCTGGTCATTGAATGCTTTTTCATGCTGCTCAGCATTGATAATCCAACCTGCATGCAACTGGTAATGCTCCAAGTGTGTAGAGATGCTATCTCTCAATTGATGGTGGAGGAGAATCTAGGCCGGGTAAGGTGCATTTCTGTGGAGAAGGATTGCATGTGGTGTTTTGTCATTGTTATGACTTCCATCGGGAGACAGGTTAGCGTGAACAATCCTCTTAGTAGTCTTTATTGCCACCTCCATGCGGCCATTCGACCAGGGACAAGTGACTGAAGACAACTTGTGTCTCATACCCCATTGAGTTAGAAAATCTTGGAATTCCTTGCCAACGAACTGAGGTCCCCCATCACTACTGATTTCCTCAGCGACTCCATATGCAATGAAAAGATCACGAAAAGTGTTCTTCTGGTGTATACTAGTTAGCCCGTTCAAACGAAATGCATAAACACAAATCGAGCAACTGAAATGATTAACAATAACTACATAGTAGTGGCTATTTATCATGAAATAGTCATCACATGCCTGCTGAAATGGCTACAGTGAAAAATAGTGGCTCAGAATGTTGCAAAGGGGCATTTTTAATGCAATCACAATAAGATCTGTAATTACGGATATTGGCATCAAGTTCTGGTCAGTAAATAGACTGGTTTGCTCTAAATTTCATACTAGTGACACCTTGATGCACCAAATGAAGATTTTTTGGAACCAGTTTCCGTACTGAAAGAGGAATAACACATTTATCGAGCAAAACAATACCCTCAAATACAGAGAGTCTTTTATGCACTTCTCAGAAATCACGAAGTAGTGGTTCAGTATCATTACGCTTCTCTGAAAACACAAGTGGCACAGCTTCTAACAAGGCTTGATGTTGGGTTTCAGATTGTGCGGCGTCAGCAACATGGTCCAAAGTTACATTACCCAACAGGTTGAGAGTGCAAACACTGCTAGCTTGGAAAGCAATATCATGTTCTGAATATCCAAGTGTTTCAGGAAAGTCACACTGAAATGCGAGAATGGAAGAAATATTTGCTGGATGGTGTGACAGGGGATCTGGACCTCTAGTCCACTTCCCTGGAAAATGAACAATGGCAAACTTCCAGGAAAGCGTTTGTTTTTTGAATTTGTATATCCTGGGATTTATGATACTACTCAGCTCATAGTTGTTGAAAATGCCAATGAGAGGCTTATGATCGGTTGTGATGAACAAATTTGGGCAACCAAGACAAAAAAGACAGAAGTGCAGCAAAGCAAAAACAATGGCCAACGACTCACTCTCAGATGGTATATAATTCTTTTCTGCATTTGTTGTAAATTTGGATGTGGCAAAAATGATTTTCCAACTGTATTTGCAACAAACTAGAGAATTAATGGAACATGAGTAGTATTTTTGAAGCAGCAAATATCCAATTCCCTCTCTACTCTAATCAGGCTGGATGCATGTCTGCCTGTCAAAGTCAAATAATCAAATGCCGTCTTTTATTAAATTAATAAGGACTTTCTTCAAAGCTACAAAAAGGGAGGAAAGGTGTAAAACTTTTGGTGTGGTTTGATCAACTTGGAAAATAGTTGTATCACGGGGCTTACGGCATATGCCCAGGCAAACTGATTTACCACCAAACCATGATCGTACACTAAAGAGGTCAGTTGGTTGTGAAAAATTCCTGATAGTGGACAGAATTTTGTTGGATGGTGCCACACCGGTAGGAGTGATTATTAGACCAGCAAACTCAACTGTGTCTTTGCAAAATTGAAATTTCTTGTCATTCACAACAATTCCTTTCAAAATGCATAATGACAGGTAGTCCTAAATATTAAAGAAATGTTCTTCGATGGTATTGTCATGCAGGAGAGTATCATCAACAATTTTAACCTTGCGCAGAACTCCTTCAATGATTTCATATATTGGTATATGCATCGCTGGCCACAAAATAACCATTTATCCGCCCCACTCAGATGACAGACTTCTTTGTACAATACGATACTTAAGAGAATGGAGAAGCAGTGTAGTGAATTTCTCTAAGGCATTGCTCATTCAGACACTGGAAATGAATAGTCCTACGAGGCATTCCATCATTCTTGGCCACAACAATCATAGGGCTACATCATATCACTAGTGTCTCCATAGGAACAGGTATAAGGATTCCATGCTCAACATCCCTGTCGAGACTTTCCTGCTCTGCTGCTTTCTAATGACGTATACAGAAATGGGAGAGTGTCAAGCATAGGGCACTGCGTTTGGTTTGACATGTAACAGCTGGGCCAGATATGGCAGGGAATGGAGCCTCATTGTTAAATGTACTGATGCAAACTGTTCTTTCAGATACTGCTACAACTTCGGTATATTCTCAGAAGTAGTTGGTAGACATGAAGGTCTCTCAGGAAACTGCATTGAACTGGATGAACAGTGCTGATCTGCTTTTGTCCCACAAAAGGCATTGGATGAGGATAACAAGTGGATAGAATGTTCACATCAACACAACCCTGTTTACTAAAGGATAGCCTGTCCACTTTATCGTAGATATACAGGTCTTGCTTGATTGATAGGCCCTCAACAACAAATGTCAATGGAATCCAACTTTTACAAAGAAGAATTGTACATCCAACCGCTTTCACTCACTTCTGGCACGGATTCAATTGAGAGTCTGCAACACTCATAATGCAAAGATGTTGAGAACCACCCAAACAAATGTTCGTTCCACTATCAGGGAAAATACTCGATGTCACTGGTTTACAGGCTGTGATGGAAGGGTGCACTTCTGCCTCAATTTCTTGGATAACGTCACAAGTGGTAAAAACATCCGATTCAATGTTGTAATGCATAAGTGCATTACCCTCTGATACTGAATTGTCAATTACACTGTGGGCACGACCAGCTGAACGACTTGGCTTCTTGCAGATGGATGAATAGTGATTTAACATGTTGCCATTTGAACAAGTTTGCCCCCAAGCAGGACAATGTGAATATCTGCTTGGCTTGCCAAAAATACCGTGCGAATTGCTACAACAACCTTGACATGACTTTGGCCACTGAAAAGTGTTGAGGATTCTGAGGATGGTTCTGATTAGGACGATGCTGTGAAAAGGTTTGGGTAGAATTCCAAGAATGGCTCTGATTGGGGTGCTGCGATTGATGAATATTACACTTCTCTGGTGCATATTGAATAGATTAAATTGTGAAAGATACTTGTAGCTGTGATCGGTCACAGAGTGTGGTTTCAAAGGCTTCAGCATGCTGAATAACGTTCTGCAGGGTCTTGAGCTGAGCAGCCTTTGCCAATATGTCTGTTTACAATGATTTATTGATAAGTCCTCGAATAAACGTCTTTCAGATTCATGCCAGATAGGTCATACTGGCAGGACAGACAAGTGAACTCACAATCAGCGGCAAGAGATCTGAGATGAACTATGTACTCTTTAATACTTTCTCCTGTATTATAAGTAAGATTACCAATACTCATTCGGTGCACTGCAAGATTGATCTTGTCAGTGACAATGATCTCAACAGATTGTAGCATGGAAGGCTCATCCATTTCGAAAAAATCAGGATATAAATTTATCAAACTGTTCTGAACTACTCCCTCACAGGCACTGTATAGTTGATTGACAAATTGGGGCACTGGATAACTTGACAAAGACTAAAGTTACTTCTCATGAAAGAGGAGAACTATTTATGGCACAATGGGAGATTCCATTGTGCACACATGGGCCAGTCTATTCTTTGGATTGTGATTGGCTCAATCACCTGATTGGATATGCTTGTACATAAATACAAGCCCTCAGTCCAGCTCAATCTGGTGTCTGTCTTGTGCATAAGCTGGACCCTTGGTAAGTGTTGCTGCTATTATTATTATTGTTGTTGTGTGTTATTGACTAACACAGTTCTTTTGATTATTCTACAGTTTTCATATATGATTAAAAAACTAAAAAATTCTCATTTTTCTAACCTTTAGCTCATATTTTCATTTATGAGTATGCACTTGAATTGCCCAGAAAAATGAGCTGATTTAGGTTTGATGTTTTACATTTATTTACAAAGTTCGATATTCTGCAAATGACGTATTTATAGGAAATGTGTTGGAATTTTTAAAATATGTGCATGCATATATTTTCTTAAAAAAAAAAAAAAGAGGGAGTTGGGGGTAGAAGGGAGAGTCTTGGCTTAGAATTCATGAGAAGACATTAAAATGTTAAATACATGCAAACTGAAACTCACAAAACCAAATTAAAAGCATTTGGATTTCATAGATTGTAAAAGGGTTCATCTCTAAAGCAAAAAATAAAAATTTAAAAAAAATACACATCTAGTTGAATTATCCCACCTTAAAGTGTAAAATATCCCAAGCTGAAAGTACCTTCAAAAGGAACAAGATTTCAGGTTGTTAGTGAAATTTGGAAAAGAGTGAGAAAGAGACACACATTACACACAACAATGTAATTTTAAAGAAAATCAAGATATCAATGTTTAGAATGGATATGTTTTTATTTTATTAAATTCTGTCACAAAAGAGATAAAAAAATGTTCAATTCTGAGCATGTACTATTGTTACAATTGTACTATATGTCAATAATTATCAAAGAAAACAAAAATTGCAAATAATACCACTGCAATTTATTTACTTGCAGAAATTTAATTTAACAGAAATTTCCTGTCATTTTTCTTTTATGACTTTGTACGTTTGTATGTAATATATTTCCATGTTTACAGGCAGTAAAAGAAGAGACGGTCTACTATCAATGATGACTTTACTTAGTATGCAGAGATTGCAAGACAATAGAGAATATATAGAGAAGATAGCAAGACATAGAGAATATATTTCCACTAAGATTGAAATAATATAATTGGTTCATTATATTCCGCGATTATTATCTGATAAATACTGAAAATTTCATTAAAATTGGTTAATTTCCTGATTTTTGGTGAATTTTTAAGTAAAGGGGGGATCAAAATGTTTATACATTTTGAGCATCGGCATTCATTTTGCCCGTACCTATCAATTATAGATACTGATATAGAAGTATCAGTAATGGAGTATTCCAGAAAAAGCCAATGGTACTGTCCAAAAAAAAAAAAAAAAAAAAAAAAAAGCTGATATAATTGCATACCGGCCCGAGAATGTGATCGGAAAACCAAGTCCACCAGTTCCAGAAGGAATGGTAGATATTAGAAGAAATCAGGATGTGCTTTACTATTTTCAACCTGAAATTTCTCAAATAAATCTATTTCATAGCATTCTATGAGTATGTTATTTTAATGTTTAATTCCATTGATTATTGAAGATTTTGAAGCGATATCTTGGCATGTAACATATGTGACGTCACATGTGTTACACAAATTCAAAGTGTTCTATCAAGAAGTAAGTATCCCAAACTAGACTAGTTTAGGATGCAAAAACTGTTAAATAAAGTTAAATTTTCCTTAATTTCAACTTGCGATATCTCACTTATTTTGGGGGTTATTTTGATTTAAATAAAATTTAATCATTTTGCTTTATAGATATATAATTCTTTTTCTTGTGTCTTTAATAGTTTTTCCCAGGCTACTTCAAATTTTGGTGAACGCCGCTTTATTTTTTTTTATACAAAAAAAATGTTGGTGTTTTTCAAATTTGGTGCACGCGATATTACGAGTCTCTAGGTATAAAAAATAGTACCATTTTAAAGAAAAAAGATCACTTGTCAATATGGTGTGCTTAAAGAAGGGTTTTAAGTTGTTTTTCACAAAAAAAATCCAACTTGAAAACTTTGGTGAAAGAAATATGAAAGAAATTTAATTGAAAAAATTCCAAAAATCGCACCATTTTGTAGAGAAATATCTCCTCTTTAATAATCTGTAGGTGTCATATTATTACGCTCATAAAATCAAGAAACGCCACTAATAAAAGTGAATGTGCCTACACATCAAGATTTACAACTTAATCCCAAGTGATCAAAGTAAGAAGTATCATTATGAAAATCAACTGTCAGCATGAACGGGCTGTACGACCCAACGAAAACGTAAACAAACAACTTGTTTCGCTATGTTTATTTAAAAGTTATAGAAAGTTATTGTTTAAAATAATATTTTTAGTGTGGCAAGCATGTCAATAAAAGAAATGAAAATTTTTGGGTTGGATAAACTTCAGCATTGTTAAATTATATTTTTAAAATTAAACTGGGTACATTTTAAACCAAAAATACATTTTTAGTTGCGTGTGACTGAAGGAAAAATGTTTTTTCATTTTAAAAAATGTGCCTCATTTTTTTTGTTTACTTATTTCTCTTATGTTCTGTCGGGCGTTTTTGATATATCTAACATTTTCTTAAATTATTTTCTTTTTATCAGACTGTATAGTTATGTTATATCGCAAGATCCCCACACAGTTACATAAACGAAGCACGGGACGAGGAGGAACTAGGGAATAACAATGGCGGCGCGGAGACAAATATTGTTTGTCGGCAAAATGTTCAGAGGGGTGTCAAAACACATCCACTCCCACAACCACATCAACATCATAACCTGCAAATAATCCTGGGGGGGGGGAACACATTAACGACATCAACTAAATTAGGAGTAGAAATATTAATAATACACCTGACAACCCCTCTCACATGCACTTCAAACATAAATAGTTAGGTCACGGAGTACGGTCGCAACGTATTTCCTACATAAGCTGATTCGCAATGTTTACAGCTTTGATGGGATATATACAACTGAATATACCTCCAAATAAGCGAATCCCTGATGTGTGGTTAATTACGGAAAACTAACACAAATAAAAAAATAAAAATAAAAAAAATACGACAGCCATTTTTGCCTTGGAGCCGCTATGTCCTCTACTACGTCCGCGCTCGCTGTATAAATAAGCCGACCATCAGAGAAAAAAGTCAGTTACCGGCAGACTGCCAATCAGAGCGGATCGCCTCACTGACGGTAGCAGCAGCAGCCACGCCAGTTCTCCTCAGCTCTTCCCAGCAGCAGCCACGCCAGTTCTCTTCAGCTCTTTCCAGTATCAGCAGCAGCAGCCACGCCAGTTCTCAGCTCTTCCCAGCAGCAACAGCCACGCCAGTTCTCTTCAGCTCTTTCCAGTGTCAGCAGCAGCAGCCACGCCAGTTCTCCTCAGCTCTTCCCAGCAGCAGCAGCAGCCACAGCTGATCCCCTCAACTCTTTGCAGCAGCAGCAGCCACAGCGGTTCCCCTCAACTCCTTCCAGCAGCAGCTCCCCTCTCGGCGACAGCAGTTGATTCAAAGGTGCTTAGTCGCCTATCACTGTTCGTTCCCTGAGGCCTACCACCAGAGGACTCCAACCTACCATAACACTTGGATCCCTATTCCGGCCTTCCTGACGCCTAGTAGACTGTGTATATCAATTCACCTTGACCCTAAATAAAGGTTTGAACTGAATTACTTTGTTTGTTCTCCTTGCTTCCATACGCTCGTGTTATTATACAACAGTTACATTACTTAAAAAAAAAAAATTGACAAAATATAGCTAAGTTTTAAGTTACATGCAACAAGAAGTACCTCTGACACCTATATGTTCTATCAGGTGTTTTTGATAAGCTTGAACTGAGATATCTCAAGGTTGTGTCAAGTGTCAAAATCAACACCAGTGGAAATAAAGTTCAACTGGAAGCTGCTTTTTCTGACTACTTGAGAAGAAATCCAGTTAATTCATTTCCACCTCCAAAGCAACAAAAAAAAGTCCCTTACTTCTGAAATGAAATGGATCTGAACAACGTGCATTTCTGTGTTATATTTGCCCCCCCCCCGTTGGTAGTGGGATTTTGCCTAGTGTTTAGGTTTGTTTCATCTAATAATTATTGCTTTCATTAGTATTAATTTTCATTTACCACAAGATGGCATTACATTTATAAGGATTTTTCACTTGTTAGTTTACATTTTTAGTTATATACTATGAAATTTAGCTTCTGGACCATGATAGCAAATTTTCAACTTTCCGACAAACTTTGAACGATCATAACTTGATGGCTAATTGAGCTACCAAAATAAATTTGGTACTTTTGTTTATGGTTTACAAAAATCTATATGACCACATTAATTTTTTTTTTTTAGATATAATGAAAATAAAATTTTGGTTTGGGATACCTACAAGAAGAAAAAAATAGCTAGATTTTTTTTTGCTATTATTTTGTTTGCAGTAATATACTAGCTTATAACCAGAAAGGATTTGTTCCACGATGGTTTTAGCACAGACAGTAGATAACTTTTTGCAAATAAGCGGTCGGGGTGTGTTCACATAAATACTCGAAGCAGAAGTTGTACACATCGACAACGTTTTTTTTTTTTTTTTTTTTTTTACATAGGCATCACCACATTATCAAGGCCAAGAGGCCACTCAAGGATAAGGGTTAAAGAGTGTACAGTAGAAATTGGACAATATAGTAATCATTAGTAATGAAAATTTGGTAGATTTGATAACTTATATGGAACGGCTCATCAAGAACTTATTTACGTTAGACTTGAACACAACCATATTGTAGTCAGCCGGAAAGCAGGAAAACGGAAGACAATTCCACAGGCGTGCAGTTCTAAGAAAGAAGCTTTGTTCATGGAATCTATGTTTAGGTTTAGGCACAGATAAAGAGTGGGGGGAATTATTGATAGTGTTTACAGCTAGACGAGTGTTTCTTGTGAAAGTTTGGCGAGGGGGGACCATAGATTGAAGCTCAGTCAAACACTTTCCATGAAAATAACGATACATCAGAGACAAACTCGCAACACCTCTTCTGTGAGATAGAGGTTGCAAGGAGGAGAAAAGGACATCTCCTACGAGGCTACGAAGTCTATTTTGAACTCTATCAAGGCAGGACAAGTCCTTTCTAGCAGCTCCTGCCCAGATGTGGCAACAGTATTCCATCCTTAGACGTACCTGGCTCTTATATAGATAGAGAATAGCATCAGCAGTGAGATATTTACCGGATCGATAGAAAGATCCCACCATTTTTCCAGCGGCCTTGGCAACAGATTTGATGTACATGTTCCATTTAAGATCAGGAGTAATGGTCAAGCCCAGAAGCTTGTCAAAACTTGAGGCCTCCTGAAGACGAGAGCCATTCATTTCAATTGATGCCAGATGTGGATCAGAATGTTGATGATGTAAAGAGAGAAGCTTGGTTTTAGATGCATTAAAAGTAACCAGCCACTCCTTTCCCCATTGTACTACGTGCTCAAGATCAGAGGAGAGAGAATTGGAGAGAACTTGGTCGTTTACTAGTGTCGTCAGCATAAATGTCTACAAATGATGTAAGGATGTGATTTGGAAGATCATTAATGTAGATCAGGAAAAGAGTTGGGCCCAGGATGGACCCCTGAGGGACACCAGCATTAATACTGTGAGCTTCTGATTTTTGCCCCTCAACTACTACTCTTATGAACCTATCAGAAAGAAATGATTTAATAATTGAGAAGACTTTTCCAGCTATACCATAGCTAGCAATCTTATGAAGTAAACCTTTATGCCATACCCTATCTAATTAGAGAACAGAATTGTCTTTGCTATGGAATTTGAACACAATGTGCATGTCTTTCCAGTCAAAAGTTTGTACTACAAAGTGTTAACTTTGAAATATTCTAACTTAAAAGCTAAGTAAAGCTAGAAACTGTGTTCAAATGCTATTTAATAGCGAAAATATTAATTTTTGTCCTAAAATTTGAAAAGAATTGCATAAAAACGTTTTATGCATGAATTGATAAAAGTAGTGACAACCGCATATAAACACGAGAATTTTTGTGTGCCAAGATGTGCACAAAAAGTCTCTAAACAAAACGTTTGTCAACTAACTTCATTTCATTTTATTTTTGTTATTATTTAGAAAATATTAATTTTTAAGGTTCTACTACAGTTTATCGCCGAAAATGGAGACGTCATTTTGTTTCGGGCACATGTCGTCCAAATCCGAGAGAGAAATCAGTATTTTAAACTATGACTGGAGCATGAAATAACAAAAAAATTAAACTAGATAATGATTACTTCCGGAAAGAACTAATTACTACGCGCCCCAGCATAGTATAAACATCCCCAACCTTTCCATGTTAACAGCTTTCGTGGCTGGAGGGTGTTTATTCCAAAAGCCGTTCTTAACATGGAGAGGTTGGAGGCGTTTATACTACGCTGGGGCATGTAGTAATTAGTTTAATTTTTTTTTTTTTTTTTAATTTATTTATTTCAATATTTCAATGTCATAGTTTCAAATACTGATTGCTCCCTCCTATTTTGACAACAGGGACCGAAAAAAAGAAAAAAAATGGTGTCTCCATTATCGGCGATAAACTGTAGTAGTACCATTTTTAATTATGGACAAGAAAAGAATATTTTTTTTAAAAAAGGAATAATCGACAATGAACACTGTTTTTTTGATTTTTGGTTGCTGATCTTGGTTTTCGAGTCGCAAATAAAATATCTCAAAGTTAACATTTTGTAATACAAAGATAAGTAAAGATAGAAACTGTTCAAATGCTATTTAATAGCGAATATATTAATTCCTTTTGTCCTAAAGTTTGAAAAGAATTGGATAAAAACTTTTAGCACGAGTAGATAAAAGTAGTGACAACCGCATGTAAACATGAGAATTTGTGTGCCAAGAATCTGTTAATCATCAACTAACTTATAAACATAAAGTATTCATTTTATTTATTTAGAAAACAAATTTTTAATTATGGAAAGAAAAAGAATATTTTTAAAAATAAATTCTTTGAAAAAGAATAACCGACAATGACTACACGTATAAATGAGTTAAAACGCATAACCACTTATCCAGTTAAATAAAGAATTACTTTTATTGGGTTTGTTTTACAATCCACAGAGGTATGAAAAAGTGGCCAAAACCCAAATATATAACAAATAAATGTTACCAAAGGTAAGGTACTCTTCTGTCTACCTCGATAATTTTTTGATGTTGTAAATGTTTATTCTGTTAAAAAAACGTGAACAAGAAAAAAATGGCCAGAGTGTCGCTTGAAGTCTTGACAATGATTTAAAAATAGAAAATTATACAAAATAGTGGTAGAAACTCACTCGATAATTGTCACGTTAACTTGAAGCCGTTAAAATGAAATTTAATTATACTAATTAGTTTAATGTACTTGAAAACAATAGTAATTTGTACAAAATTTCCTTTCATTTGAAATGTTATAAGCCATATTTTGTTAATTTCTTTGAATTGTGTTGTGGTGGCCATCTTGGATTTTTCATGATGTAATGATGACAAATGATAATATCCATCAGAATAATATTTCACATCATGATAAAGCTTTATCTCCCATTTTTTAAACTTTTTTTTTTTAAAAAGCCGTTAAAATGAAACTTAATTATGCTAATTAGTATAATGTACTTGAAAACATAATTCTGATCTGTACAAAATTTCCTTTAATTTTATATGCTACAAGCCATATTTTGTTTATTTCTTTGAATCATGTCATGGTGGCCATCTTGGATTCCCAGTAGCCATCTTGGATTTTTCATGATGTTATAATGGCAAATGATAATGTCCATCAGAATAATACTTCCTATGATGATAAAGCCTAACTTACCATTTCTCTTACCTGTTTGTATGATGTTTCTACTTAAAGCTGTTAAAATGAAACTGGAATATGCAAGTTATCAAGTGTGATGGTTGTAAATAATGGCAACTGAATCTTTGTGGTAGTATTATATGTTCCAAATTTCATCATAATATCTTAAAAAGATCTGAAGATACAGCTTTTTAAAGATGGGTTAGTCTGTAAATTGTACAAATTTTCACCAATTTTCAGTCACAAGTTTATATGCATTTGATTAGGACTGACTTAAGCAAAATTTCCAGTCCACACATTTTTTGATACTTTGAATGGTCATAACTAGTTCTAATGGGCCGATTTAATTTTTTGATACTTTGAATGGTCATAACTAGTTCTAATGGGCCGATTTAAAAAGAAAAACTAAAAGATTATTTCTTTGTTTTTATGCTCTTTTCAATAATGCTTGCTTTGAGTTTATTCAATCTAAAGAAAAAAATGGTGTGGTATTGCTACTTTCAAACAACAGTCAGCAGCAAAGCCTGAAGGTACTGATCTAAGGAATCATTGTTCTGCTGTAGATGTCTTGCATGGATACTATTGAGAGGCTAGCTGTAAACAGATTTTAGTAGTTCAATGGCATGTTTGAACTCAAAACAACCCTCGATAACATCAGCAACCATAGTAGAAATGTTTAGATATAGGACTTTAAGTTTATCTGGATTTAAATGCTCAATGGTAGACAAATAGTAAGTAAAGTTTTGGTACCATAGTTTCCAAAGTTTACGAGCCTGAAGGTCTGCAGAAGATATGTTGAATCTGTCTAGTCAAATAATTTTATCCCTGAGAAAAAATTAGGTTAAAAAAAAAAATTCAGTTGAATAAAATTGTTATGTAATGAAGGCGCAAGCAGAAAGATTTTTTTCCAGTCTTATTGAAATGAGTTTTACAATGACAAATGTGGCAAGTGGCCAGTTAATAAAATAACAAAAAAAAAAAAGTATTCAAATAAGAAAATAAAAAAAACAACAGCAAGATCATGTAAGAGGAGATATGCAAATAAAAAGAAAGTCAGTTTAATAAGAAAGTTATAAGAAAATTATAACATTTTGCAAAACAAAAGAATGTGTAAAAATAAGTTTGGAAAAAGAAAAAAAATGTTTTACATTTTTGGCTGTTCAAAGAAAAACATTATTTTAATTTGCTGTTAAAAACTAATGCAATGGATAAAAGTGCACACAAGTTATATATTCAGAAAGCTTATTTTCTTGCCTTTTTAACATATAAATACTTTTTAAACTTGACCAGAAACGTGAGAAATTGCAAGCTGAACAAAGTTCATAACATCGGACTGGTTGGGATTTCGTTAATAGCTCTCATGATAACAGAATAGCTCTAATTAAACTAATTATATTCAGATAACAAAATAGCTCAAACTAAACATGTAAGAACATTTTTTATATTCATATTTTCAATTTTTTTTTTAATTCGTTCTTAAATAAAAGTCAACAAAAACTGTCTGTTGTTTACAGCTGCTACAGCCAATTTTCCAAACTCAATATAAAGAAACGATTTTTTGTATAGGATCATTTTAAATTGCTAGCTACTACCACAATAGAAAACAACATACAATTATACTTTTAATGGATAAAAACAGTATAGTTTACTACTTGGTATCTGAAGAAATTTTTTTTTCAAAATGTTCCATACACGTCATGTTGAAATCTTATTTCTAACACCAAAAAAAAAAAAAAAGGAGTGGTCAGAAGTATTTTGGATACTCCAAACTATTAAAAGTGACATCTCTTCTGGATTAGTTTCAAAATTTCATGACAAAATTCTTAATACAAATGTGGTACAAGCATTTACAAATCGGGGGGGGAGGGGGTATTTACAAAACCTTACTGAAAACGACATTTTATGATGTTAACATTTTTATCACTTTATTTGCTTAAAACTTACAATATCTAATGTACATTCTTATTTATTAATTCATTTGAAAGTAAATTTATTTCCAAACAAAACTGCGGTATTTTGAGGACTTAAAGTGCTTTGGGTTTTAAAATATGACTATTTTAGCAGAAACACCCTTGAATTCTATCCAAAGCTTTTATCATTGGTGTGTATTGTATTAACTCCAATTAGGGACCATTGCAATTTTACACATTTAATCCTGTGAAAATTTGTTTTAGTTTAAAATATTAATAACATTAACTCCAATAAGTGAACATTCCAATTCAACACATATGAAACATTTTTTGAATTTTCAAAGGACGGTTCATAGCCTCCATTCAGTTTTGAGTCACAATAGATACCCCTTGTAAGGGTCCTGCACTAGTAATTGTGAAGCAAAGATTGCGCAATCTCTAACCATACCCTTCTGCATCATTTACTGCTGGATTCAACTGGCAAGAAGTTCAGGATGACTGGAAACAATGCCAAGATAAGGGACCATATACAGCACCTGGTATTCTCATATAATCACCCAGAATTAGTACTGTTTAATTTATGTGATCTAATGGGAACCAAAGTCTCAACGTGATTATGCCGTATATAGTAAAGGGGACTACGTGTTAAAATTTTGGACTTAAGCACCACACCCCAAGCATGTCTCTTCTTTGAAAAAGTTTAATATTTCAGAAGGTCGCTTAATTCATATCCAATATCCATTGTTAAAACTTCATATGTATTAAAATTATTGAATTGTCACTTCTATGATCGCTCATAAGGATTAAAATATATGAAACTCAAAAACATTAATCACAGAAAACTATAACTCCATTATTTTTTACATTATTTTTAAACACCATCAGGTATTATTTTATTTCATATTTTTTGATAAATGATACATTTCATAAAACCTTTATCCTTCTGCAGTTATTAATATATGAGTATATTTATTTTAGAGAGAGAAAGGGATGATATCAGAATAACAATATTTAAGTTATGAAATTCACTTTTCAAAATATCACTTACCTAAAGTTTAAGTCAGACCATCCAAATTCACATTGCTTCACAGCTAAGGTACAAGATTAGAGTGTGATAAGGAAGTGTACAAAGAATAAATGCCAAGCACAGTAAGTATCCTTATGTAGACATAGGTCAAGATGACCTAGATCTTGCTGACAGTACATATCCAATTCATAGCTGGAGTGAAAAGTGGTAAAAATATCCAGATGATGAACTCAAGTGTATACCTAAAAAAAATATTAATAAAATAGATGTACATTAAACAATGTGCAGGTTTATAGCAATAAATATATTAAATTTAATGAATTGGACAAACAATCAAATGATGAGGGCAAAAATGTGAGTGAATTACAGTTATCCACATATGTTCCACTATTTGGTTCATTTACGGACATTTTTAAGTGAAAACAAATACAATTTTTAAGTGAGCAAAAACTGTAAAAGATTATTTTCTGTGGTGCAAGGGACGTTAAGTAGGATAATGGCATATGTGAAGACATGTGCAACTAATATATTTCTATGTACAGGATTCCTACAGGATACAGGATTCAGTTAATACTGATCATTATGAAGTTTAGAACAGAGCTGTTAGGTGTAAGGAAGTGTGACATAGAGAAAAGCCCTACTGACTTTGTGAGTAAAGGGAGTTATACTTAAGTTTTATGCAAAATATCTAGTTTATTTGGAACTTTCTAAAGAATTTTTTTTTTAGGGGAGGATTATATGAGCACATCTTTTCATTTAAAAATTCAAATATTTCAGATTTGAATTTAATTTGATCACTAATTAAGCAAGATTCCCCAAATTTAATTTTCCTCTTAAGACCTTAAAAGATGAAGCATTAATTTTAGACATTTTTTAGAATCATATGAATGTTGATCAAAACTGGAATAAGTATTCTTGGCATAAAGTTATCATTACTATCATGTGATTTAAATTAAGGTAGAATTATCAAATTTAAATAAAACCTTTTAAATTAGGAAACTGTTTTTTATCAGATTACAATTGTTGTAATACTAGTACAGGTCTAATATCAGGCAATAAACAAATTAGTTTCCCCAATATCCACTATTTTATTTACATTTAGAATTATTGATTTAAGTCATAGTCTACAGTCAACTAATAGTTTATAGTCAACTAATAATTTTAATATAAAAATACCCACTAAAATTAGTGACTTCATATATAAGTATTAAGATTATAGAAAAGACATGTAAATCTATGAAATTTTTCTATTTTTTTATAACGAAAAAAAAAAAAAGATTTATTCTCAATACTGCAAAAGCACATTGATAAATGCTTAGTTTTAGAAACTAACTATAAAAGTTGTTTTGTAGCGTAATGAACAAATGAAATTAAGGTTCTGGTGATATTTTTAATAAATTTAATAGCTTGATTTTTTTTTTTATTAGTTGTAGAATAATCAAAAGAACTGTAGTAGTCAATAACAACAACAACAATAATAATAATAGCAGCAACACTTACCAAGGGTCCAGCTTATGCACAAGACTGACACCAGATTGATTGAGATTTATGTACAAGCATATCCAATCAGGTGATTCAGCCAATCATAATCCAAAGAATAGACTGGCCCATGTGTGCACAATGGAATCTCCCATTGTGCCATAAATAGTTCTCCTCTTTCATGAGAGGTAACTTTAGTCTTTGCCAAGTTATCCACAACTTGAACGCTGACCGAAAGTCCACTATACAATCCAATATTAGTGAAACCTAAAATCTAATCCTTTAAAATGAAGCTGACTTAATGTTTATTTCTCTTCTCCTTTAATCATGCAAAACGTTAAAATATTTTATTATGGTTGAGTAAAATCTATTTCAATTGTTTTACTTTAATCAGGTTTACTTTGCAATTAACTTGCACAAAGTGGCCCATTTATTATCGTCTTCTACTCTCTATATATTGTGTGACCAGCACTTTTATTTTATATCACTCTTACATTTGTTACTCTCTCGCCATCCTCATTTTCCATCTCTTGCCCCTCTGTCTACCCTGCACAAACACTCTACCTTGTCAAATATAATAAAGAAAGGTAAGAATAGAAAGATTAGAACAGTCAGCTCAACGAGAAGATACCATAAGTACTAATACTATGGTAAATATGAAGAATTACTCCACCCTCGAAAATTCCTTTAAAATTACCACTCTTACAGGTTTTCGGGGTCGCTGAAAATCAAAATAACATTTAAAATTACGGCAAACAAGTAGTTTCCAAGATATGAAGAAATGTTAGTTTTTTTTATTACTCTTCTATAATAATTTAACGTAAAATGATCACCCACTTTGTGGCCACGATTGTTTTTTTTTTTGGGGGGGGGGCTTTCTTTCCACTCTCGGAAAATCCTTTAAATCGTTTAAAATTCAAGTAGTTTCCAAGATATGAAGAAATGCATTCACTTTGATTTTTTTTTGTTTTTGGAGGGGGGGGGGGGCTAACTGCCGGTTTGTTTTTCGTTCAATTATAGAACTTGTATCATTTTTTAACAAGTGCTTATGCAGTTTAATTAACCGTTTTAACATAAGTAACGTGCCGACATTGACCAAGCAGAAGAACTGTTTAATATTTAACAAAAATTCTGTTTACATTTGGTGGGAGGCGTAAACAGGTAATTTTAAAGGATTTTCCTAGAGTAGAAAGGAAGCCCCACCCCCATAAAAAATCGTGGCCACAAAGTGGGTGATCATTTTACGTTAAATTATTATAGAAAAGTGATACCCCCGCTTTTTTAAACTAACATTTCTTCATATCTTGGAAACAACTCGTTTGCCGTAATTTTAAACATTATTTTCGTTTTCAGCAACCCCGAAAACCTATAAGAGTGGTAATATGAAAGGAATTTTCGAGGGTGGAGTAATTCTTCAAATTTACCAATACTATTTAACCTATTAATGCTGCAAGGGAAAAGTGAAGAAATGAGAGAAAGAGAGTCTCAAAAGGTTTTACATAAAAGCAAAATATCAGTCCTCTACACGTTTTTTTGATGTGATCTTTTATATTCTGTTTTTGCAACCTTTTTCCGTTGTATGTTATCTACCCATTCTATCAAATTCTTATCCTTATATTTGATTAACAGTCAGAATACCTCACCTTTATGCTATTTCATTCACCACCAAGAAAAATCATTTTATGTTAGTTATCATTTATACAACTGACTGCTTAGAGATCAATTCTCTTTTGGAAAAGAGAAATGCTTAACACTACATGGCAATTTGTGTTTTTGTTAACTAAATAATTTACTTGACCGACTCATTACATCCTTCTTTGCAATGCTTTTTCACATTCTATTTGCTTTTTATTTCCATAAAAAAGCTTTTGCCATATAACAAGTTTTATTTCGTTTTCCAGGCATTTTTAAGAATTTATAATTTTATCAAATCAGTTAGAGATCACTAACATAATTCCCAAAATAAAAGAAATATAGACTATAATGACTTTTAATATGCACACACCAATTCGCTAATTTTACAAAAGGACATTTTACAATAAAACTGACCTAAAAATGAAAAAGAGAATTCGACTACAAGATTCTTATCACTTGAATAGTGAATCAATGTATCTAGACTTGTATAAGTAAATTGATAGCAGAATATATTTGGTTTAAAAAAATGATATATGTGAATCAGAGAGAAATTAGAACAGTACGTTATGTGTGTCAGTTGGTGTCTGATATACTTACTGGGACAAATACAAAGACTGCTTAGTTCTTATTCACTTCTATACAAACATGTACTTGTTATATATGACTTGTGATTTTAGGAAGTAACCTTTTCAGTGTGTGTGAACAAGTAATTATATATCTTTCAGTTCAACAAATGCTTTGCATATAAATAGCTCTACATAAAGAGAAACTGGGAAAGACTCGTAAAAAATAATTGTTCTTAAAAGGCAGCAAGTAACTTCCCTAACAATTTGAATTACCACAATGCATTCGGGATCAATTAACATGTTGGAGCACTTTATCAATTGAGCATTACACATGCACACAGCAAAAAGTCAAGCAGATGTAAGATCATGCGAACTTAATGACTTCTACTTCTAAATTCCTGAAATGGAAGCTGAATATATATTTTAAGAGAGAGAGAAAGAGAGGGATGTGTACCAAAATTATTATATTAAGTTGATTTGATTTCAAAGTTATATTATTCATTTTTTAAATATACGTGAATTATTTTCAACAAAATTAAAATTGAAAAGTAAATATTCGATTTAAAATATTTTTTCTAAAACATGAATTTATGAATAGATTTTAAAACATTAGATAAAACAATTTACATTCATAAAAAAGAAACCATGCAAACCAAAAAAATGAAATCAGAAATATATATACTAGCAGGCTGCCCGGCATTGCCCAGTCGTAAAATATGCTCAAATATGATACTTTGATTAATGCATGTTTCTTATTTATTATTATACTAGCCATACCCGCTAACTGGTGTTGCCCAGTGGAAGCCTGCCCCACTTCACAAAAATATATGGGGCGATAACATGCAGGTACTGTTTGAGTTTAAAAAAAGCAATTAAGGGAATATGTAAATCAGTATGAATTAATAAAAGTATGAAAAATGGTCCACTAGAATAATAATGGAAAATAAAAATAGAAGTTTTCGAGGTTAGAAATTCTCACTGTGTTATGAACTGTTTAGAGTGATCAAAATCGGTGGAAGCAGTCCTAGCTGTTTCCATTTGTTGTTCAAGTCTTCCTCTAATATTATTAAATTCCATTTTTATGTTGCGACTTTTTTCACTTCATTTCTTTGAGTATTGTCATGTTAAGAATGGCGTTTGGAATAGACATCCCAAACTCCTCATGCTAAAAATAATTTCCCCAAATTTAACTGTGATAATCGCTGTCAGCATATTCA
Source organism: Euprymna scolopes (assembly GCF_053919585.1). Lineage (NCBI taxonomy): Eukaryota > Metazoa > Mollusca > Cephalopoda > Sepiida > Sepiolidae > Euprymna > Euprymna scolopes. Next base: position 49,353,006 of record NC_136494.1, read on the forward strand.
CCTGCAAATGCTAAAAAAAAAAATAAATAAAATAAAAAAAATTGTAGGTTGGCAGTCAGTAGGAGAGAAGATTCGTTTATGAATGTTTTATTTTTAATGGTAAATTGTTAGATGTAAGTAGTTTTTATTTTTTCAAGATTTTTTTTTTCATTATTCTTTTGTTTTTTGTTTTTCTCAACAGAAGTTTTTTTTTGTTGTTGTTTTAGAAAAGCTAAAAAATTTGTTTACAAAAATCCTAAATTGTTTGGTGAGCAAGCGAGCGAGAAAGAGAGGAAATATTTGTCTTCGAAGAGAGAGAGAGTTGGGAAGAATATATACAGCGAGAGAATTCAGTATATATCGTGCAGATTTAAATAAAGTATATATAAATGAATTACCTACAAAAAAAAACTGTAACTATGTTTGTAAAAAGTATAATTAATTACTGAAACAAAGGTAGAAATCAAGCAATAGTAGGTATCATTGCGACACCATGTTTGAATGGTACATTAGCATTTGTTTAGCATGGTAATACCATTATTCTGAAATATAAGAATCACTAGAGATCATGCAATAAGAAAGAGCAGAATTATTCTGGGGAGACCATTATTTTTCAAAACAGAAAAGGGAAAGATTATGTTATGTCAATGAGTTTATGATCCTGTTATGAAGGGTGGAACCCCATATCTGTCTAAAGTGCAGAATATCTCCTGGTGATGACTGGGAGCAATAGGAGTACTTGTTATTTACTAAAGGTGGTTGCGATTGTGATGATGTTACTCCGAGAATGTATTGTAGGATCTTATTATAACAACTAAATATAACAACTAAATGTGTCTAAAATGGCGTTCTAAAGTTGCATAAGATAGTGGTTAATAGTATAGACATAATAAATTTGTATATGGCATCTGTTGTTGTAAACCTACAGTATTTTGATCCAGAGGGGAATTTCTGCAATCAAAATATTATGTAAGAGATTATATTGGACCCAATATATAGTAATGACTTAAAAATTAAAAAAAAAGACTAGTGTGCCTGCACCGAGAATCCAAACCAAAGCATTTAGTTTATGATTTACTTTTTCCTTTGATGTTAATGTCTGAGCTATGAAGACATGTTTGCTGCAAGGCTAAAAATTACAACATGAGCCAATAGCTATTATGTTACACAGGCATATTTGTAATATCGTCGTTTGACGTTCACCTGGCAAATTCCTTTTTGAAATTTTCACACTTCTGTACAGATTTTATATAAAATTTTGAATGGGTTTGAATACCCTATGTATTAAGTTTCATGTCTGCCAACCAAAATCGACAGAGGAGTTTAGTAGGCACAATTTTTTTAAACATATGTATACGCATAAGTTTATATAGAAAGAGATTTTTGTTTACGCAATTAGTATACAATTATAAATCATGTAGAATATCGGCATCAATATAATTACATGTAAATAGTTAACTAAACATGATCATCCCATAACTCCCCTCCCCCCAAAAAACTAATGTCTCATTCTAGGGAAATTGGTTCAAAATTAGAGAATTTTAAATTCAATATTTTCTAGCATTATGTTTTTTTCTGAAAGGCAACACCCTAAACTACAAAAAAAAAAAAAAAAATTTAATTCTGATCTTTTCGGTTGTCTGCGCTGAGGCTATTTATTGAAGTCAGAACATAAAAGAATTGCATATTTTTTAGGCATTCATTTTTACTAATAAATAACGTAAAATTATATTTAATTATATTTTTCATGATTAAGATATACAGATTTCACAATAACTAAGGCCCTGAGTTTCTGCTATTAATCATTTTTAGATTAAATTATCATGAAGTTAGCCCTGCGTCTATGTAACACATGTGACGCTTAATCAAAATTTTTTTTCTCATTCTTCAATAAAACCCCCGAGGAAAAAATCTTTTCTGGTTATATTACTGCAAACAAAATAATACCGAAAAAAATCTAGCAATTGTTTTTCTTTTTGATAGAACACTTTGAATTTGAGTAACGCATGTGAGGTCACCTGTGTTACATGCCAAAATATCACTTCAAAATCCTGAAGAATCAATGAATTCAAACATAATAAATAACATACTCATACAATGCTATAAAATAGATTTGTTTCAGAAATCTCAGTTTGAAAATAATAAAGCACATCCTGATCTCTTACAATATCAACCAATCGTATTGGAACTGATGGACTCAGTTTTTCAATCACATTCTCGAGCTGGTATGCAATTATATCATCTTTATTTAGCCAGTACCATTAATCTTTTCTGGAATGTTTCAATATCAGTATCTATAATTGATGAAACTTCACCAGGAAATAAACATGTATATATACATATATATATATATATATTTATCGGATGATGTAATACCTAATTTTAAACTTTGAACCATTTAAATTTAAAATCTATGAGCTCCTTTAGAGCTAAAACAAGGATGAATACAGCATTAGCTGCCCGCGTGTGGGAGCTTAAATAAAAAAATACACCCTTTTCCATAAAATGGAGAAAAATAGAGCATAAACCAGCATAAGTCCCGGAATTAAGTTTGTTTTTTTTGTTTTTTTTACATAGGCATCACCACATTATCAAGGCCAAGAGGCCACTCAAGGATAAGGGTTAAAGAGTGTACAGTAGAAATTGGACAATATAGTAATCATCAGTAATGAAAATTTTGTAAATTTGATAACTTATATGGAACGGCTCATCAAGAACTTATTTACGTAAGACTTGAACACAACCATATTGTAGTCAGCCGGAAAGCAGGAAAACGGAAGACAATTCCACAGGCGTGCAGTTCTAAGAAAGAAGCTTTGTTCATGGAATCTACGTTTAGGTTTAGGCACAGATAAAGAGTGGGGGGAATTATTGATAGTGTTTACAGCTAGACGAGTGTTTCTTGTGAAAGTTTGGCGAGGGGGGACCATAGATTGAAGCTCAGTCAAACACTTTCCATGAAAATAACGATACATCAGAGACAAACTCGCAACATCTCTTCTGTGAGATAGAGGTTGCAAGGAAGAGAAACGGACATCTCCTACGAGGCTACGAAGTCTATTTTAAACTCGATCAAGTCAATGCTCACTCTGTAACGCAGAGAAATGCTACATCCTCCGGGCCATTCATGATCCAAAAATAAAATGTTTAAATGTGAGGAGTAAAGCTTTGAAAAGTTGCATACATAGAAGGAAGGGGCTCCTAATAAATTGGATCAATGAAAATAACAACACTTAGATGTTGTTTATATATATATATATATATATATATATGTAATAAACAAAAAAAAAAATTGTAAATACAAAAATGATTAGTCGGTAAACTTGGATTTTAATCGCAATTATATTATAGATTTTAAATTAATGTATTTAATAAAAAAAAAATTTTAATTGTATTTCATAAATGTAATTTATAATCTATTTCGAATTTAAAACTATAGAAAAATATAATAATGTTAATAAACAAGGGAAATCACTTAGGATAGATAAATACTCACTTCCTCAAAACCTTGAAAGATTTGGATTTTTAAAAAATACTTTTTAAACGTATTTCTAAATTTTTAAACATGATTCAATATAATTAAAAATATTTTTTTAAACTTTAAACGTATTTTTGGAAATTTTTAAACGTTATTCGATAACAAATTTTTAAGTTTTTAACCGGTACCAATACAGATTTTAAAGTTTTTTATACATAAGAAAAGAGATTTTAAAATTAAATTGGGTTCAAATTCAAATCGATTTATATACGGACATTTTTTTCGAAATTAGATCTTA